>NC_029792.2:96951160-96954473 GCF_000816755.2 Arachis ipaensis | reverse complement strand
TATTTTGAAAAATATGGAATAAAATAAGAAAAAGATTTTTCAAAATCAATTTGAATTTTTGAAAATATGAAAGAAAAATGAAAAAGATTTGATTTAAAAAAAAAGATTTGAAAAAGATAGAATTTTTAAATTGAAAATTTGATTTGACTCATAAGAAACAACTAAATTTTGAAAAATTTTTGAAAAAGTAAACTCAAATATTCGAAATTTATGAGAAGAAAAAGAGAAAGATAATTTTTTATTTTTGAATTTTTTATGAGGAGAGAGAAAAATATAAAAATGATGCAAAACATAAAAATTCAAGATCAAAACACATGAGGCATGCAAGAACACTTTGAATGTCAAGATGAACACCAAGAACACTTTGAAGATCAAGATGAACATCAAGACTTATTTTTGAAAATTTTTAAGAAAAGAAAAAAATGCAGGACACCAAACTTAGAAATTTTCAAACTTTAGACACTAACAAATTGAGAATGCATATGAAAAACAAGAAAAGACACAAAATATGAAAATGCAAAGATCAAACAAAGAAGATCATCAAGAACAACTTGAAGATCATGAAGAACAGTTTCATGCAGGTGTTCTTCGAAAATTTAAAGAAAAATTAAAAAGATGCAATTGACACCAAACTTAAAAATTGACACTAGACTCAAACAAGAAACATCAATTTTTTGGTTTTTATGATTTTATTAATTTTTTTTTGTATTTTTCAAAAATTGTTTGGAAAAAGAAAAATAAGGATTTCAAAATTTTTAATGAGAATTCCAGGAACCATGCAACGTTAGTCTAAAGCTCCAGTCCAGGAATTAGACATGGCTTACTAGCCAACCAAGCTTTCAGTGAAAGCTTCGGTCCAAAACACTAGACATGGCCAATGGCCAGCCAAGCTTTAGCAGATCATTACATACAACAGCTAAATTGCTGAGAAAGACAAAGAAGCTCTTCTAAGGATAGTTGAAACCTCGGTCCAAAAGATTAGACATGGCTTAACAGCCAGCCAGGATTCAACATATCCCATGAAACTCTAGAATTCATTCTTAAAAATTCTGAAGAACATAGAATAATTTATTTTTTTTTGAAATTTTTTTTGAATGATTTTTCCGAAAATAAAAAGAATAAAAACAAAAAGCTTAAAATTAAAATAAAATTACCTAATCTGAGCAACAAGATGAACCGTCAGTTGTCCAAACTCGAACAATCCCCGGTAACGGCGCCAAAAACATGGTGCACGAAATTGTGATCTTTAGAACGGTGCCAAAAAAACTTGGTACGCACGTTTATAATCTCAAATTCTTTTTCACAACTCCGATACAACTAACCAGCAAGTGCACTGGGTCATCCAAGTAACAAGCCTTATGTGAGTAAGGGTCGATCCCACGGAGATTGTCGGCTTGAAGCAAGCTATGGTCACCTTGTAAATCTCATTCAGGCAGATTCAAACGGTTATGGAATTTTGATAATTATGATATAAAATATAAAATAGGATAGAGATACTTATGCAATTCATTGGTGAGAATTTCAGATAAGCGTATGGAGATGCTTTTGTTCCTTCTAAACCTTTGCTTTCCTACTGCTTTCATCCAATCATTCATACTCTTTTCCATGGCAAGCTGTATGTTGGGCATCACCCTTGTCAATGGCTACTTCCCGTTTTCTCAGTGAAAATGGTCCAAATGCACTGTCACCGCACGACTAATCATCTGTCGGTTCTCGATTATGTTGGAATAGGATCCATTGATCCTTTTGCGTCTGTCACACGCCCAACACTCGCGAGTTTGAAGCTCGTCACAGTCATCCCATCCCAGATCCTAGTCGGAATACCACATACAAGGTTTAGACTTTTCGGATCTCAAGAATGGCCGCCAATAATTCTAGCTTATACCACGAAGACTCCGATCTTTTGGAATGGAGGCTAAGAGATAAACGCTCAATCCAAGGTAGAATGGAAGTGGTTGTAAGGCACACGTTCATAGGTTGAGAATGGTGATGAGTGTCACGGATCATCACATTCATCATGTTAAAGTGTAAATGAATGTCTTAGAATAGGAATAAGCTTGAATTGAATAAGAAAACAATAGTACTTTACATTAATTCATGAGGAACAGCAGAGCTCCACACCTTAATCTATGGTGTGTAGAAACTCTACCGTTGAAAATACATATGTGAAGAAGGTTCAGGCATGGCTGAATGGCCAGCCCCCTAAACATGATCTCAGAACATAAAATTATTCAAAGACTAACCAGAGATATGAAATAAATCACTAAAGGTAGTTTTTATACTAAACTAGTAGCTAGGGTTACATAAGATAAGTAAATGATGTAGAAATTCACTTTCGAGCCCACTTGGTGTGTGCTTGGGCTGAGATTGAGCTTTCATGTGTAGAGACTCTTTTTGGAGTTAAACGCCAGGTTGTAGCCTGTTTCTGGCATTTAACTCTGATTTGCAACTTGTTTCTGGCGTTTAACTCCAGAATAGGGCAAGGAGTTGGCTTTTGAACGCCAGTTTGCATTGTCAAAACTCGTGCAAAGTTTGGACTATTATATATTTCTTGAAAGTCCTGGATGTCTACTTTCCAACGCAATTGAGAGCACGCCAATTGGGTTTCTGTAGCTCCAGAAAATTCATTTTGAGTGCAGGGAGGTCAGAATCCAACAGCATCTGCAGTCCTTCTTCAGCCTCTGAATCAGATTTTTGCTCAAGTCCCTCAATTTCAGCCAGAAATTACCTGAAATCACAAAAAAATACACGAACTCATAGTAAAGTTCAGAAATGTGATTTTTATTTAAAAACTAAAAAAAATATACTAAAAACTAACTAAATCATACTAAAAACTATGTAAAAATAATACCAAAAAGCGTATAAATTATCCGCTCATCACCTATCCCAAGGGTCACAAGAATGCATCTAGAATAAGGTCATACTCTCGTTCTACCCAGATTCATAAAATTAAGAACGAAAGTAATCGTTGAAATTGAATCAGTACATTAAGTAAAATAGAAAAGTAATAGTCTTAATCCATAGAAATAAACAGAGATCCTAACCTTAACCAAAGAGGTTTAGTGGCTCATAATTTATAGAGAAAAACTAGGGTTCTAAAAAGTTCGGAAGAGAAAAAATCTGAAGGTCCGATGATCCCCTCAAAAGCGTAAATCTTTTCCCTTTTATATCTAACCTAATTTGATTTGAAAATAAAATAAAGTAATAAATCCTAAAACTAAAAGATATTGCTTGTAAATAAAAATTACAAAAATAAAAGATAAGATAACTAATACAAGATAAATCCAACTATAGATGCTCCAAAGTGTGGGTT
>NC_029792.2:96931017-96950972 GCF_000816755.2 Arachis ipaensis | reverse complement strand
ACCAACTCTTCTCCTTTTTGCTCTAAACCCTCCCAAATTGCTCTGAATTTTACCTGAAATCATAAAAATACTAAAACAACTCAAAGTAGCATCCAAAGGGAATTTTTACACTAAAATATAGTAAAACTTAATAAATTCTAACTGAAAGCAACTAGAAAATAGGGAAAAAAGGGTACAAAATGCTCACGAATCAGGATAGTGGAAAACGCATTAGTCAACGTCAAAAAATTCATCTTCTCTGCTGATTTCGTAATCCTTGACATGGAAGAGGCTTAGGATGCTTCCATAATCTTAGGGAGACCTTTCTTAGCCACCAGACGAGCTCTCATTGATGTCCAAAAAGATGAGCTAACACTAAGGGTGCATGATGAACAAATATTTTTTAATGTCTTTAAAGCCGTGTAATACCCTAGTGAATCAGAAAGTTGAATGAGGGTAGATATAATTGATTTATTAGCCCAAGAAATTGTTGATAAAAGAGCCATTGAGAACTCTCTATAGTACTTAAGCTATGAAAAGGAAGAAGATCTAGAAGATGCGCATTCAATGGAGGAAAGCACTGGAAGAAGGTGTAGTGAAGCGTCTGACTCCCACCCTAGTAATGTTGTGAGTCAAGCTAATGATGTTAAAAAAGTGCTTGTTGGGTGGCAACCCAACCACAGTTAGTATCAATTTCTTCCCTTTTGTATTAAAGTATTTTTCTCTTTTTTCTCCTTTTCATTAAAGTATTTCTCGTTAAAGTATTATTCTCTTTCTTCTCTTTGTCATTAAAATACATTTCTTTTATTAATTAGGTTTTCCAAAAAAAAAAAATAGGGGTTTGGCACCCAGCACCCAAAGAGGGTGCCTAGCACCTTCGATGAAGGTTTGAGAACTGGCGCCTAACTTCAAGGTTGGCGCCTAGCGCCAGGGAACCTACAAGCATGGGCGCCTAGCACCCAGGGCTCAAGTCCAATGCCTGGTACTCAAGTCCAATGCCAAAGACTCAAGTTCAATGCCTTCAATAATTTCTTCCTCGCTTACATTGATCTCCAAGTACCTTCATTCATAGTTTTTCTTCATGGATTTTAACTTAAATTCAAAAATTAGTTTTCAACAATTTTGCATGCATTGTTCATCTATCTTTTTACTTTTTCTTTTCTTCTTATATTTGGAATTATATCATGTTTTTCTTTATGTTTCCTATTTTGTTCATAAATCTAGTTTGTTTAAAATTTTTTTTGCTTGTTCTTCCAGCAAATTTTCTTTATAATGATAGTATTTGAGAGAGAGGAATTGAAGATCAAGAGGAAGGTTAAAATAAAAGTGGGCCACGTATAAAAGAATATGATTACATTCATGGACTCAATGTATATAAATCTTGCAGAAAGAGAGATAGAATATTCAAAAGCAAAAATCTAGAAAAGTACTATGAGAATCCAAGGTCCAAACCATGAAGCAGTCATCTAATGAAAAAAAATGGGAGATAAAAAAATAAAAAAAATAATAAGGCTCTGAGCACCAATGACTCGAGTCAAGTTATGTGCTTGTGATGCTATTGTGTCAAGGAGAGTGATGAATCCACATTTCATGGTATTTATTTGTTATAATTGGGTGGATTTTATCAACTTTTTCTCCCTAAATTGTGCTTAAAAGGGAAAACATACTTTTTAAGCCCTTGATTGCTAAATTTTATTTATTTTAATTCCATTTGATGTCTTGATGTGTTTGTTGAGTGATTTCAAGCTTGTAAGGCAAAGATTGGAATGAAGGAATGAAGAAAAGCATATAAAAGTGGAGAAATCATGAAGAAATGGAGTTTAGAGCTTTTCAGCAAGTGTGTGTGCGCACAGGTGGAAGTATACAGTTCTGCATACGCACAACCTCTTGTGTGTACGCACAAGTGGAAAAATTAGCAAGTGTGCGTATGCACAAGTCCCAGCACGTGACCTCTTTTAATGCAATTCGCTAGCAGCGAATTTTGAGCCTCCAGAACCCAATTCAACTCATTTCTGAAGCTATTTTAACCCTAATTCAAGAGGAGACAAGGGGAGAGCAATTAGGTTTAGCTTTAGTAACATGTTTTAGGTTATTCTAGAGAGAGAAGCTCTCTCTTCTCTCTAGAATTAGGTTAGATTTAGTTAATTTTCTCTTAGATTGATGCTTTAATTCTTGTCTTGATTTAGTTTCTTTACTATTTCTTGTTCTATCATCTTGCTTCTTTTAGTTTCATTTGTTATTTTCTTTTATTTAGTTATTTTATTATTGATGAACTCTTGCTAATTTGAATTTTTATTAATGCAATTTAATGTTTCTTTGTTTGTTGTTATTTAATTGAGTTGTTATTATTATTTTCTTGCATTTGGTAGCTTTAGATATTTTTATTATTGCAATTTAATATGCTTTTATTTTCATGCACACCAAATATTTGATAAAATGCTTTGCTTAGCTTTGGTGTAGTTTTTCTTCACTCTTGGCTTGGAATTGAGGACTTTGGTGACCCTTGAGTCATTGATGTCCATTCTTGATTGGAATATTAGGGTAGTTAGTTGATTTGGTTTCCACTAACTCTAGTCTTTCACTAAGTTAATTAGTGAGTAGACTATGACTTATGGATTGAGATCAATTATGCCTATTTGACTTATCCTCAATGTTAGGGTTGACTAAGTAGGATTAACTCTTCATAATCATCATATGTTTGTGGTCAATGACTAGGATAGGTAACCATAACTCTCAACCCTTGCCAAGAGTTCCCTTTTGCCATTTAATTTCCATTTTTATCGCTTTACTTGCTTGATTTTAATTCCTTGCATGCTTATTTACTTTCTTGCTATTTACATTTCTTGCCTATTGCCATCAAACCCCGTTTCTTCTAATAGACAATAATTGATCACTTCATTGCAATTCCTAGGGAGAACAACCCGGGACTTAAAACTCCCGGTTAATTTGATTTAAATTGTGACAATTCTTTGATTTAAACTTTGATTGATGGTCAATTGTTGGATTTGGACTATACATGTAATGAAACTCTATTTTGTGAAATTCCAAACCTACTTTGGCTCTTCATCAGAGAGACTTGGGTAAGTAAATCTAAGGGGTGCCTCATCACTCGATAACTTGGGCCAATTTGCCGAGATTATCGATTGAAAACCTAAATTAAGAGTTTCCTTGGGATAAATCCTTTAGATTCCAGAGAGGCTCTGAGCACCTATGTCTGGATAAATGAAAAGATTTTCCTAGTTATATGCTTGTAGTGTTGATTGGGTCAGGGAGAGGCTTGAGTGATTAAATTCGAGGGATGCTTTATCACTCGATAACTTGATCCAACTGGTTCGGAATTATCGATTAAAACAATATATTAAGATCCTCCTTGAGACGAAAAACTTAGAGTAAAAAATTTAAAGTATATCTCTCGCTAAGAAAAATTGTTAAAACTTTTTGAAAAGTAAGCTGCTTTCAAGGTCATAAAATAAAAAAAGCATTCCCATTCGGATTAGAGTTTTTGGATATTCTTAATTATAAGTATGCAAGATTCATCAAGATAGGGATTATTATAAACCCCACTTTCTATTTTAAATATCGAATTTAGATTTGAATTAATAAACTCTTCAATTCTTATCACTTCGATAACCTCTGTTGATTCTTCTGTTTTGCTTGAGGACAAAAAAATTTTTAAGTTTGGTGTTGTGATGCCTTGGCATCTTTAGTATTTTTACATATCTTTTTTAGTAGTTTTCTTATGGTTAATTTGAAGTTTTCTTGTTTTAAATGAAGCTTTCATAGCTAATAATATATTTAGAGTTGTTTTAAAATTATTGTACATTCAGGATTGTTCTTTAAAGAAATAAGGTGAAGAAAAGAAAACAAGAAAGGCACCAAGTGAACTCCCAGGAAAACGGATGCTAAACATCCTAGATTCATCAAAAACGGGAGCCCAGCTGATAAACCACTATTTTATGGTTTATCTTGTGCTCAATTGAGTGATTTTTATCAACTCTTTACCCACTTATTCATACTATTTGCATGGTTTTACATTTGCCTTCCTAATTATGTGCTTTGATTGAAAACATGCTTCTTTGGCCTTAAGTTCCCTATGTTTAATCCTCTCTTATTACCATTAGATGCCTTGATATGTGTGTTAAGTGATTTCAGAGATTACAGGGCAGGAATGGCTCAGAGGATAGAAAGAAAGCATGCAAAAGTGGAAGGAATACAAGAAGTTGGAGAAATTGCTAAGCTGTACAGCCTGACCTCTTCGCACTCAAACAACTATAACTTTAGCTACAAAGGTCCAAACGACGCGGTTCCAGTTGCGTTGGAAAGCTAACGTTCGGGGCTTTGATTTGATATATAATATGCCATAGTTGCCCTGACTCTAGGCGACGCAAATGCGTGCCCTACGCGGCTGCATCGCAGTGACGGAAATCAGCGTGTTTGAATTCTTCTCCAGCGATTTCTGGGCTGTTTTCGACCCAGTTTGCGGCCCAGAAAACATAGATTAGAGGCTATAAAGTGGGGGAATCCATTCATTCATGAAGAAGCTTTCATATTCACAATTTTAGTTTTAGATGTAGTTTTTAGAGAGAGAGGTTCTCTCCTCTCTCTTAGGATTAGGATTTAGGACTTCTCTTAGTTTTAGGAATGACTCTCAATCTCAGGTTCAATGTTCTTTTATTTCTTTTCTCAATTTTGTTTTATGACTCTCTATGTTTAGATTGATTTTCTATTTAATATATTTTGAGGTATTTCAGACTTATGATTGCTTTCTTTTATTTATATAAATAATTTGAATTTTTCCCTTTTGGCTTTGGTTAAATAATTGGAGACTCTTGAGTTATCAAACTCATTGTTGATTGAAAATTGGAATTCTTAAAGAATTACTTCGAGATCCAATAACTCTAACTTTTCCCAAGGAAAGACTGGGGCTTGAGGATTCGAATTAATTTGTCCACTTAACTTACCTTCATAGTTAGAGGTTAACAAAGTGGGAGAAAAATCCATTCTCATCACAATTGATAAGGGTAACCAGGATAGGACTTCCAGTTCTTATACCTTGCCAAGAGTTTATTTTACAGTTATTATTATTTTATTTTACTTGTCATTCAACATACTTTTTACCTTGATCCAAAATCCCAATTTACAACTCATAACCAATAATAAGAACACCTCCCTGCAATTCCTTGAGAAGACGACCCAAGGTTTGAATACTCGGTTATCAATTTTAAAGGGGTTTGTTACTTGTGACAACCAAACATTTGTAAGAAAGTTTGATTGCTTGGTTTAGTAACTATACTTGCAACGAGAGTTTACTATAACTTCTAAACCATCAATCTTCAGTTCTTCAAAATGGCACTGTTGCCGGGGAATTGCAAACGTGTGCCTTATTATTGGTTATTGTAAATATTTAAAAAAAAAATTTCAGATTTTTATTTTAAAATTTTTTATCTTATCTTATTTTTCAAAATTTAAATTTTTTTAAATCATCTCTTTTTCAAAATATTTTCTTTTTGTTAGTTTTTGTTTTTATTTTCTCTCACTACTATGAACTCTCACCCCTTTGGCTATGAGTCTGGTTACAATAATGTTGCAGGAAGAAGAAATTACAATGAGAACAGGCATCAAGGTTGGAACAATTAAAGATGGGAGGAGCCACAAGGATTTGATCAACCCTCATGGCAACAACCACCTCCAATGTACTATCAACAACCATTCTGTGATGCATATCAAGGCAATGGCTGTGGTGAGCGCTCTTTTGATTATCAACAACCACCACCATACACCTATGAACCCCCTCCTCAACATAACTTTAGACCACCAAACTCACAAGCCAACTACAACCATTCACCTCCATATGACCCTAACCCTCAACCACCATACCAACCACCTTATGAGCCATATGAACCATATATAGAACCACCCCAATTCCAACCCAATTACTCCCAAGAACCACCACTTCGATATTCACCATCTCTATATCCATCAATCCAAGAGCACTATGATCCTACTTATGACAGCCGAGCGCATCAAGAAGCAAAGGATCGATTCAAGGAAACAGTGGATCGATTTCATGCAACCATTCATCAATTGGAGCAAGCAATAAATCAATTAGCTTCTCGATGTTCGGACACTCAAGGAACCCCCATGGCTTCATGTGGACAATCTAATGAAGAACGTAGCATGAAGGAGATACTAGAAACTCCAGTGAACAGTACGAAACATGACTTTGTACTGGAACAAGTGGAGGAAGCCGGAATTATTGAAGAAGAAGAAGTGGTTGAAGACTTAGGAGATGCAGAACCTCCATGGGAAAGTCCAGTCATAGAACCCCCTTTCAAGACGTTTGAAATTGATGCTGAGGAGGGTGTACAACCTCCAAGGCATATCACAGTTGAAGACTTGGAAGAGGTTGATCAAGAGATGGAGATTCAAGAAGAAGAAGCACAACCTCCCATGCCCTTGGAAAGCAATGAAGAGGTGATTGAATTGGAAGAAAGCTACCAAGAGGAAGAGGTTAAAATTGAAGAAGCTTGCAAAGAGGTGGTAATTATCAGAGAAGAGTACAAGAGATTGGAGCTTGCAATTTCATTAAAAACACCTCCCCCTAAGTTGCATCATCCTTCACAACATTCAAGTGGGTAAAATTCATATCCCTTAGCTTTCTAATTCCACTTGAATATGGGCTACTGGAGACGGATGGTCAACTTAGAGCTCTTTGTAACATTAAGAGTAAGAGGAAGATGGCCAGTGGTAAGAATTGTCCTGCAAGGTTCATCATGGTTGGAAGCTTTAAGTTTAAACACAAAGGTTGGTGTAAAGCTCAATTGAATGGGTCTAGGAAGCTGTTTGGTAGCTGCAGTGAGAATTCAAATTACTTATCACCCAGTTGGAAAAATACAGATCCCGACAAAGATGGGTGTAAAAGCAAGATTTGGGATCCTGGAATCTGTTCTGACACTTGTTACCCCGGGAGCCTAAGAATCTGTTTGAAGCTTCTTAAGGGCTTTACATGCTTAGTTTGGGACCCCGGAGGTTACTGGAGATACAAACATTGGTGGAGATTCCTGGATGAGTTCAAACACAAGCCACCATAACAGGAAGCTCACCAAATGTCCAACTTAAGGACTTTAACTAAAAGTGCTAGGTGGGAGACAACCCACCATGGTATAATCATTCCTTTCTCAATTTTAATTTTATTTCGTTTTGTTTGTTTGTTTTTTATTTTATTTTATTCTATTTTTATTGAACCTGGAATTATTCATAACATCCATATCAGCACTGCATTTGCATCTACATATTGCATAAAAAAAAAAAAGCACGCGACGCGGCAGCGTCGCTGACGCGTCTGCGTCACTAGTGCGTTAGGGAGAAAAGAATTGAACACAAGAGTCACACGAAAGTGTAGCTGGAGGCGCGCCTTTAGCATAATTTGACGCCACGCGACCGCGTCATGTGGGAATTTTGGCCTCCCACGCGACCGCGTCACCCACGCGGCCGCGTGCCATGAAAATCGACGTAACAAGGGTGTATGGCCGAAAGTTGAGCTAGAATTGGGCTAGACTTGTGCTGGAAGCCCAAGCCCTCCAACGCGAACGCGTGCCCCACGCGGCCGCATCGTTTTCCAAAAATGGCCATCCAGGCGATCGCGTCACCCAAAAATTTGGCAAAATAAGATTTTGAACAGAGAGTTGTGCGAGCGCGAGGCTGCCCTCGCGCCAGTAGCACAAAACGTGTCACGCGACCACGTGACCGATGCGACCGCGTCGATTAACTTAAAAGCACAAGTCACGCGACCGCGTGCCCCACACGTCCGCGTCGCTTTCGCCGCACAGCTCAACCTAAATTGCCAAAATATCTTATCTTTCTCTTCCCCAAATCCTATTTTCTTTTTTCCCTCCTTATTTCTTCCCTTCTTTCCCTTCTCATTCTTCTTATTTTTCTTTTTATTTTATTTTAATTTATTTGTATACTTTCATTCATTGCATTATTTTCATTGGTGTTAGAAATTTATTTGGGTCATTATTTCTATATTTTACTTGTGGATTATTAGAGGAATTATTTGACAATTATATATTACTTTTTAAAGGATTGCTTGCATGTTCAATTTAATACTTTCAAATAGCTTATTTACCAGTCATGCTATGTGTTTGTGAAAACGCCCGTATGACATTGTGCACTATTTTTAAGATTTCTTTTAATCTACTACTATAAATGCTTGTTTTTCATAAAATCTTTTTTATATTTTATTAATTAAATATAATTGTTATTACAAACATGTTATTAGTTTGAAAGACTTGGTAATCTAACTTGGACATTGAATGCTTGATCTATGCTACTCATGCCTTTGCCAGCATGCCAATAAACACCTTGCATTCACTTGTCATCATATGCACTAGCTATTTTCCATTGATGACTTTTCACATGTATTCATGAGCGTGTGTTAACGTCATTCTTCTTTATTGTGCATTGACTACCACCTTTTCCGCTCTCTTCCTTGCTTTAACCCTTAACATTAAAAGTCACTTTCTTTTTTCCTTTTCAGGATGGCCACCAAGAAGGGTAAAGAGAAAGCTACTCCCAAATCACCGGCAAGGAAAGGAACAAAAAGAGCCCCAGTTGAAGCAACCCGTCCACTTGTATATCTTAGCATGCACACCGAGGACGGTTGTAACACCCTAACTACCAAAGCTCACGCTTCCGGCTGCGCGACTCTGATAGCTCGGACATTACGACGACACTTATATTATTTAATACTAAAATATGAGCCTGTTTAAAACTTTAAACCGCAATACCGCTCCCAAAGATACTTTCGTTCGATATAGAAACACAAAACCGAAATCAACCATTAGTTCATCTCATTTCAACCACGGCCCTAGGCCCAAACAATCCAACCATCAACCAATCACCACAGTCCAACAGAGTTCTAGTAGCAAACACAAATAGGAAGATGCAAGCACAAACAAACAGTTATTGCAAGTAGAACAATTAGCAATTAATCACATAAGCACACCAAGTATAATATGCACACCCAAACAATGTCACATAGATGCATATGATGCATGCCTGTCCCTAGTGGCTGATGATATCATCTGTCGGTTATAGAGCCAACCCGACAAGTCCTGGTAGCTAACCATTGGACTGTCCCTCTGTCGCGCATCCCCAACTCGAGTTATACTCATCATAAACTTGATCATAATCATGATCCATATCCATCACCTTCACTGGTGAATATTTACGGAGGCGAGCTCATCCGGGACTTTCACAGTGCCCGGCTACACTTACGACATAGGGTCAAAAGAGCTTCGAATCTCAACTTGGAGCACGTGGTGGCTATCCACTGCTTTCTCCCAGGGAAACTCTTATCTCCGATAGTAGAAGTGCAACATTCTCATTTATCAATGATTCAGCATAAACATGCATTCAATCTCATCCATGGATCAACATCCATCTCAGCCATCCGGCTCACGGTTCAGTCCAGAACCAGCCAATATTCATATCATACACAGCCATTCCGGCTCACGATTCAATCCAGAACCAACCAATATGTATAATCATACACAGCCATTCCGGCTCACAACAAAACAGCACTTCCACATTCAACATCATCAATTCATAAAATCGGCATTTAAGCCATAAATCACTTTTTCCCAAATCATTTCACTTTGAAATCAAGTTTCAACTCTTTTCAGCCTTGGCTTTAAAGATCTCATTCTTCAAATCATCTCAGGCTCATAAGCCACTTTTACTCAAGGTAAATTCCCCTTTTAAAACCATGCCACTCTCGGCATCCTCTTTTCAAAACTTCCATAACCATGGAAAGTTAAAGATTCATTTTGAAACATTCAAAATCATCCATCCAATCAATGGGATTTTATAACAAAGTTTCTCGGCAGAGTCCCAAGTCTTTAGGGGAGAATAACATAACTCATTTCGCCAAATTCATTTAAAATCATTAAAACCTTGGCTTTCCGATTTGAGTAATAAAATAGGGTCTAAGCCAAACCGAGTCACGTAATCCTTTACTTCTTTCAAAGCCGTTTCCTTTACTTAGGCAAAACCAGCTTTAACCCCCATGATAAATTCTAAAGCGTTTCAACTGTTCAAAATTGTTTTAGTCTTGCAAAAATTCAGAATTCAAAGAGTACTTAAACCTTTCCAAAACATTTCAAAATGAAACTTGTCAATAGACATTCAGGTTCTTTCAAAATTGTTGAAACTCCTCTAATTGAAACCCTCAAGTCAAATTCAAAGGCATTGCACTTGTCACATTTAAAACAACTTTAAAACATAAGTTTCATCTAAATAGCTTTCTCCTGAAAGAGATACAATGCCTTTCTTAAGAAGCAAGACTAAATCACAATTTCCTCTTTAGTAATTCATTTCAAAAGCATGAATCATCCTTTTCTTGATACTTCAAATAAAATAGTAAAAATCTTTAACTCGCCATTTTTCCATACAACATTTCAATAAAGACTCGGATTTTATAGAAATTTTGGCAGCACCTCCCCTAAAACTTGGACTTTGCCACCCGGTTCGGGTCCCAACTAAACCATTCCAAAATCCTTTTCAACAGCCCAAAATCCAAAGTCAGTTCAAGGCAAGCCAAATCCAACAGTCATCTCAATTCCATATTTCAAGGAAACCTTTTCAAGAATCAAATCTTTATCACCCGAATAAACTCATTTCTAAAATTTCAAAGAAACGGTTCAGGAACAATCGTTTATCAAAAACCAGATCATTTAAAGCCAGCCAGGCTGAAATCAAGAGTGTATTCTATTTTACACATTCTCAAGAAAATCCATTCAATTCAAATCAATTTCCAACAGATCCAACTCGATCTCAAAGCTTTAAAAGAATCAATTTCAAAAGCATTTTGTTTCACAAAGCCACATAACAGTCGAGTCAAACAAACACCCATAATCATACAAAACAACTAAACGATACATAGGACTGATACAGTCACCAAATACACATCCTCACATCAGTACCCATATGTAATAATTCCAATATACAAAATATAGTTTTCGAAAAGCGTCCCTACCTCAAAATGCAATTCCATAACCCAAACGTCTCACAGAGTCCTTTCTGCCTCAATCCAAACTGACGGCAACCAAAACCTCAGCTCCCAGTCACGTGCGCAATAACCATGGCAATACTAATCGCAACATACAATAATCAGGACTCGACCCCACGTTATCAAAACTCATATTCATTAAACGAACACAACTGAATACTAACGCGAGGCTTTCCAAAATATAAATACTTACTGAAATAGCGAAACGAAGCAGCTGCGATTTCAAACAAGCCCGGCAACAGCTCCGGCGGCAGCCAGAAGCTTCGGTAGATCAACTATAAAAACCACGCAGCATTAAAACCTTCTCGAAATCCAAAAAGGCAGAAACCTCAATTAAAACCTTTACCGAAAAGTCAAAATTCACGGAATCCGCTGAACATAGCAACTCCATCAACGGCAGCTTGAACCGTAGCGACCCAGGAAGCGGCATCAATGGAACAACAGCTCCGATGATGCTTTTCCAGTGAGTTTTCTTACTTTGGTAGTGACACAGCGACTCAGAATCAGCATAGCCGCATCACAGTTATCAACGGCGGCTCCATTAGCAACCACCATAGCATTCCGACCTCAGCAGCGGCTTCCAATGGCAATAGCGGCGCGCTCAACCCAGAACCCGAATGGAGCACAGTAGGAGCGACGGCCATGGGTGACAGTGACGCGAGCTCCGATGGTGGCAGAAGGTTATGGCGGCAGAGCGCGTTGGCTACCTCCTCACGGCGCGTCTCTTTCTCTCTCGCGCGACTGGCGACGGTGCGGCTAGGAGTGATTATTTCCCAACTACCAACTTTATAATTTAAATATAGAAAATAATCCAATAATTATAAAATTGGATAATAATCATAACTCATCTTAAATTCAATAAATCACAACTTGCCTTAATTATCCTTAAGAAAGTAATCTCTAAAATTAAGGCTATAAATAACTATATAATTTGAGACTTGATCATAATAAGACTTTTCAAAAGTTCTGGGTCTTACATTCTACCCACCTTATAAAAATTTTTGCCCTCGAAAATTGTTATAAAACGAAAGAAATTTCATATCAGTTCACCCTTGAATACATTTAAGGAAGAAGAAAAAATATGTCAAAATATAAACATATATACGGTTTTCAAATACTTGGGTGGTTGTATGCATAAGGATACAAAGGTAGGGGTGTGATTTCCAGGTAAACATTACCAGATAGGCTTAATGCAAAAAGATGACTTGGTTCAAACATGTGATAGTAAAGCAAGGCATCGAGGGCTATAAAACATGATGGGGTTAAAACGACGTGTTCAACATCCACACACTAATCTCATATCAACCTCAAAGTTTCAACTTTCCAACTCCATCAAGCACTTTACAATCCCCATACTCGATCACAAGCCTGACAACCGCAAACCCGTTCGCAAGGAACAAAACACCCACAACTTATAACGTCGCACACCTACCGCTTCAACTTCCGTATACCCATATCACGTCTTAAAGAACTAACGCATCGCGTTACTATGTCTACAAGTCGCACGTGATATCAAAACAATTCTCGAGTCTACTCAGAAGGATACAAGATTCTAGCAAGGAGGAACAATATCAAGGATAATGCTCATAGATTTAAGAGAATGTATCTAATTCCCAGATAAACAAAGATGTCCAAGCAAAGAAGTTTGCTAGAAATGAATCGATTGACAACTCCAAAGATAACCCTTGGATCCAAGAAATTCAATAGGACCAATAAGAAGAGAACCAGCACCTTAGTTCGAAACAAATTCAAATTGAGTCGAAGAAGTAGGAGGTTTACAGAAATGAATATCAAACCCAAGACAAAGCTCACAGAACTCAAGAGCACGATTACAAATACTTTCGAATACATTGTTCATGAAAAAGTCAAAAACTTGCAAAAAAACTACTTTGCAGTCTAGAAGAAAAGTTGAGCAACAAACATTCTTCAAAAGAGTAGCAAAAGCATAAATGTGGCTTTACTTCAACACAATTTCATGCTGAAGTAGATCATGTAGAGTTTTAAAAACAAAATGCACACAAGTTTGGCTAAGAGCTAAAATATTTCCTCAAATATTTTAGAAAGATAATTAGGTGCACAACCTAACCAAAAACAATCATAAAACTCGAAAGAGAATCAAATGCTTGTTCAAAAATTCTCAAAGTCCATATTCAAACAAGCGTGTATAAAAAATCTTAGCAAGGTCGAAAGAGAAAGTTAAGCTTTATTTGGAAAAGAAAATCCGAGGTAAAAGTTTGCTTGTAAATTGGTAAAGGAAACAAGTGGTGCGTTACAAACGAACCGGTTTCCACTAAACAAGGAAACTTTCCAAAACTTCATTTAAAATAATGCATCCCAACTTTAAATTAACTTCGTCAAAATTGAACAATGGTTTCAATCTAAATCAAGCAACAGAAAATAAATTCCGTTTAAAACTTCTTACAAGAGAATTCAAAACTTCTTTAAAAGTTCAAAACAAGACTCCAAAAGTATACTTGAAATTACCATTTCAAAAGGATATTCAAGGATATTAGGATGTACTTGAAAAGGAGTCAAGCCATACAAGAAAGGATCTTAAATCAGTAGTTCAAACAAGATTCACTAGGCATGAGTCATCAAACAAGCTTTCAATTGATTCAAAAGAATACAAAAGTCATAGAAAAAGACAACTCAATCATTTGTAATATCTCAAGGATAAATTTTTGACTAATAACTCTTGTAGAGATAATGAGAGAATAAACAATGCACTAACTTGAAACGAATCAAACTGACTCACGTAAGGATGAGATTCACAAGAGAGGACAACCAAGATCAATGGTAATGTTCACAAGATGTAAAAGATTAGTTAAAAACAAAGTCAAGTATGACATTCATAGAGATGGAAGGTTTAATAGAGAATTTAGTCCGTTCATGGGAAGAAAGCTGAGTCCAATATTTTCAAAAAAACAACAATGGCATAAACCATGTAGTATGCTAAACCAAACTCAATTCAAAATAAGTTAAGTGAAGCTTATCAAACGAAACTTAACCGGAACAAAAGCGAAAAATCCTCTCTTTCCAAAATTTTGAAAAATACCCCAAATATATAGTCAATTGAAGATGTGCATTGGAACTATAGTAAAATTACTAGGAAGTCAAATTGTATCTAAAGTAAATGCAGTTCCGCAAACCAGTAAAAGTAAAGGTGAGGTATTAGAAATAAATAGTTGTTAAACTATATAAGAAATCTTCAAAGTTCCACATATAGATAAGTGTATATCTAGTCAACAGCAACTTTTATAAAAATCTCAAAATTGGCTGTAATCACTGTCAAGTAAGAGAAAAACTGAATCAACAATTTCTCAAAGAATGGACTCAGAACCCGGAGTTAAAAGGCACAGTGCATTAAGACAAGTTCAAAACTATTTTAAAGAATACCTGAATCAAGAAGAACTCAAACAGAGAAAGATAGATGTAACAAGGATTGCAAACAAGCCTATTTAATTAAGATCAAACAAGAATGTATAGGAATAGAGGAATAGAATTGAAGAATCAAACTACTTTTCAAAAGGATTAGCAAACAATAACTTCAAGTTAGGACATGAAAGAACATGTCGACTCGAACAGAATTCAAGATACACAGCTGAATAGCCTCGAGAAATAGTTTCTAACGTTCCCAAAACCCGCAATTCGCTTTACTCAAAACTCATATAATATCTATGATAACCCATCAGTGCCTTCATATACATAATTCACTAGTATTAAGCTGGCCAAACTTAATACCAAGAATTATGCAATGCAAGTCTAACAGCGTTAATCAATAGACCGTCATGTGCATAAAGCTCTAATTCTCGTCATTCGACAAGACCTAATACATGACAAACGCTCAGAGTATGCAATTGAAGCATAGTCGGTCCATTCCTTAGGCTCTACAGGAAAGACTGCTCTGATACCATAATGTAACACCCTAACTACCAAAGCTCACGCTTCCGGCTGCGCGACTCTGATAGCTCGGACATTACGATGACACTTATATTATTTAATACTAAAATATGAGCCTGTTTAAAACTTTAAACCGCAATACCGCTCCCAAAGATACTTTCGTTCGATAACGTACATCCATAAATACCATTCAACTTACAACAACTCATAAAGAGTACATCCGTTTCCAAAAACAACGGTTTACAGTAAAAGTAAAGTCTGAAAATCTTTTCTGAAAGAAGAACCGTTCGATTCTCAAAAACTCAAAAGCCTTTCAAAACGGTTTATCTATGCTGAACTAAAACAGCCTTTCATATTTTATTCCAAACCAGAAACACAAAACCGAAATCAACCATCAGTTCATCTCATTTCAACCACGGCCCTAGGCCCAAACAATCCAACCATCAACCAATCACCACAGTCCAACAGAGTTCTAGTAGCAAACACAAATAGGAAGATGCAAGCACAAACAAACAGTTATTGCAAGTAGAACAATTAGCAATTAATCACATAATCACACCAAGTATAATATGCACACCCAAACAATGTCACATAGATGCATATGATGCATGCTTGTCCCTAGTGGCTGATGATATCATCTGTCGGTTATAGAGCCAACCCGACAAGTCCTAGTAGCTAACCATTGGACTGTCCCTCTGTCGCGCATCCCCAACTCGAGTTATACTCATCATAAACTTGATCATAATCATGATCCATATCCATCACCTTCACTGGTGAATATTTACGGGGGTGAGCTCATCCGGGACTTTCACAGTGCCCGGCTACACTTACGACATAGGGTCAAAAGAGCTTCGAATCTCAACCTGGAGCACGTGGTGGCTATCCACTGCTTTCTCCCAGGAAAACTCTTATCTCCGATAGTGGAAGTGCAACATTCTCATTTATCAATGATTCAGCATAAACATGCATTCAATCTCATCCATGGATCAACATCCATCTCAGCCATCCGGCTCACGGTTCAGTCCAGAACCGGCCAATATTCATATGATACACAGTCATTCCGGCTCACGGTTCAATCCAGAACCAACCAATATGTATAATCATACACAGCCATTCCGGCTCACAACAAAACAGCACTTCCACAGTCAACATCATCAATTCATAAAATCGACATTTAAGCCATAAATCACTTTTTCCCAAATCATTTCACTTTGAAATCAAGTTTCAACTCTTTTCAGCCTTGGCTTTAAAGATTTCATTCCTCAAATCATCTCAGGCTCATAAGCCACTTTTACTCAAGGTAAATTCCTCTTTTAAAACCATGCCACTCTCGGTATCCTCTTTTCAAAACTTCCATAACCATGGAAAGTTAAACATTCATTTTGAAACATTCAAAATCATCCATCCAATCAATGGGATTTTATAACAAAGTTTCTCGGCAGAGTCCCAACTTTTTAGGGGAGAATAACATAACTCATTTCGCCAAATTCATTTAAAATCATTAAAACCTTGGCTTTCCGATTTGAGTAATAAAATAGGGTCTAAGACAAACCGAGCCACGTAATCCTTTACTTCTTTCAAAGCCGTTTCCTTTACTTAGGCAAAACCAGCTTTAACCCCCATGATAAATTCTAAAGCGTTTCAACTGTTCAAAATTGTTTTAGTCTTGCAAAAATTCAAAATTCAAAGAATACTTAAACCTTTCCAAAACATTTCAAAATGAAACTTGTCAACAGACATTCAGGTTCTTTCAAAATCATTGAAACTCCTCTAATTGAAACCCTCAAGTCAAATTCAAAGGCATTGCACTTGTCACATTTAAAACAGCTTTAAAACATAAGTTTCATCTAAATAGCTTTCTCCTGAAAGAGATACAATGCCTTTCTTAAGAAGCAAGACTAAATCACAATTTCCTCTTTAGTAATTCATTTCAAAAGCATGAATCATCCTTTTCTTGATACTTCAAATAAAATAGTAGAAATCTTTAACTCGCCATTTTTCCAGACAACATTTCAATAAAGACTCGGATTTTATAGAAATTTCGGCAGCACCTCCCCTAAAACTTGGACTTTGCCACCCGGTTCGGGTCCCAACTAAACCGTTCCAAAATCCTTTTCAACAGCCCAAAATCCAAAGTCAGTTCAAGGCAAGCCAAATCCAACATTCATCTCAATTCCATATTTCAAGGAAACCTTTTCAAGAATCAAATCTTTATCAGCCGAATAAACTCATTTCTAAAATTTCAAAGAAACGGTTCAGGAACAATCGTTTATCAAAAACCAGATCATTTAAAGCCAGCCAGGCTGAAATCAAGAGTGTATTCTATTTTACACATTCTCAAGAAAATTCATTCAATTCAAATCAATTTTCAATGGATCCAACTCGATCTCAAAGCTTTAAAAGAATCAATTTCAAAAGCATTTCGTTTCACAAAGCCACATAACAGTCGAGTCAAACAAACACCCATAATCATACTAAACAACCAAACGATACATAGGACTGATACAGTCACCAAATACACATCCTCACATCAGTACCCATATGTAATAATTCCAATATACAAAATATAGTTTTTGGAAAGCGTCCCTACCTCAAAACGCAATTCCATAACCCAAACGTCTCACAGAGTCCTTTCCGCCTCAATCCGAACTGACGGCAACCAAAACCTCAGCTCCCAGTCACATGCGCAATAACAATGGCAACACTAATCGCAACATACAATAATCAGGACTCGACCCCACGTTATCAAAACTCATATTCATTAACCGAACATAACGTAATACTAACGCGAGGCTTTCCGAAATATAAATACTTACTGAACTAGTGAAACGAAGCAGCTGCGATTTCAAACAGGCCCGGCAACAGCTCCGGCGGCGGCCAGAAGCTTCGATAGATCAACTATAAAAACCAAGCAGCATTAAAACCTTCTCGAAATCCAAAAAGGCAGAAACCTCAATTAAAACCTTTACTGAAAAGTCAAAATTCGCGGAATCTGCTGAACATAGCAGCTCCATCAACAGCAGCTTGTACCGTAGCGACCTAAGAAGCGGCATCAACTGAACAGCAGCTCTGATGATGCTTTTCCAGTGAGTTTTCTTACTTTGGTAGTGACACAGTGACTCAGAATCAGCAGAGCCGCATCACACTTATCAACGGCGGCTCCATTAGCAACCACCATAGCATCCCGACCTCAGAAGCAGCTTCCAGTGGCAACAGTGGTGCGCTCAACCCAGAACCCGAATGGAGCACAGTAGGAGCGACGGCCATGGGTGACAGTGACGCGAGCTCCGATGGTGGCAGGAGGTGATAGCGGCAGAGCGCGGTGGCTACCCCCTCACGGCGCGTCTCTCTCTCTCGCATGACTGGTGACGGCGCGGCTAGGAGTGACGGTGTGACGAACAGAGGCGGCGGCACGGCGTGGACGCAGTGTTGATGAAGGCTAGAAGATGGGGCGAGGCTGGACGGCGACCCAGTAGTGGCGGCTCCGTCTCGCGTGCCCTGGCTCGCGCTTTCTCTTCCGCCCGTGACTATGGTCCACGGCTTCCTCTCCTTCGACGGCAACACGACGGCGCAGCGGCAGTGATGCCCGCCGGCGCCGTCCTTCCTCTTCCCCTCTCCACTTCTCTGATCTCCCGTTTCCCTCCTCCCTTTCTTCGTTTCTTTCTTTTAGAGAATCAAAGGGGGCTGCGTGTGTTGTTGCTTTTGGGGAAAAAGGGTTTCGGCTGCTGAGGGCTAGGGAGCTGAGTGTGGGCACAAGGGAACCGGGTCGGGTAGCGAGTTACTGGGTTAGGGTTTTCCTTATTTGAAAATTAGGGTTAGGGGTAATTTGGTAGTTTCGAATAAAATCGGAAATAATATAGTAATTGAAACCCAAATTAAATCCAACACTAATTGTATATAGAAAATGCTATTTGTTCATCACTCTCACAAATTATTTTCAATAAAATGTTCAAATCAAATAATTAGAAATAATATACTTAGTTTCTTCAGTTTCCAAAATAGCAGTATTAATATTTAAAATATTAATTACTTATTCCAAATCATATAAAATCCTTATTATTTCACAACTACCAACTTTATAATTTAAATATAGAAAATAATCCAATAATTATAAAATTGGATAATAATCATAACTCATCTCAAATTCAATAAATCACAACTTGCCTTAATTATCCTTAAGAAAGTAATCTCTGAAATTAAGACTATAAATAACTATATAATTTGAGACTTGGTCATAATAAGACTTTTCAAAATTTCTAGGTCTTACAACGGTGCAATCTTTAAGTGTGGGAAGGTCGATACCGATCTCCATGGGTTAGTTATTTCCTAATTCAACACCAATATTTTACTTTATTTGTTAGTTCATTGTCGCATTTGCATGTTTGATTGCATATTTATTTGATTTTGTGCATATTTTACCACTTGGTTGAAGTAATATTTTCTTTTTCAAGAAACCTTTAAGAGCATTTCACTAATTTGAATAAAAATTTAATGTTACACTTGTTTGAAGAAATATTATACTGGAACATGGTTTAGAGCTCGAACACACAAAACCTGTGAGATTTTTGAGCCTATGTGAATTGGTTGTATTTTACCAACCAATATTTTATTTTTGGTGTGTGTTTTTCTCTCTAAAATTGTGATCTTTGTCTTGCTTAATTCTATATTTCCATGGTTTGATGTATGCATGCACTTACATGATTGAGGCCTTTATTTCACTAAGCTTACATAACTATATGGCCTTGTCTTTCATTATCCTTTGTAAACCAATTTGAGCCTATTTTACCCCTTTGTTCTTTACTTTAGCACATCATTAACTCTAAGCGAAAAACAATAATGTCCTTAATTTGAATCCTTGGTTAGCTTAGACTAGTGAAAGTGCTCATGAATTAAGTGTGGGGAAAAGTGGATTTGGAAACAATTAGTTTAAGAATTGGGTATTATATATCTTTATGAAAATGTGAAAGAAATGTTTAGAACATGATTCATGCATTCAATATCTTAA
>NC_029792.2:96915089-96930848 GCF_000816755.2 Arachis ipaensis | reverse complement strand
GAGAGAATCGAACCTAAAACACTTGAGTGATTAGAGTGTATACACTACCAGTGAGGGTTCGATGCTCAATTCCTTGTTCCCTGCTTTCATGAGATATTTTCTTCTTGCAAGTCTATTTGTACTTCATTTTCATGATTTGAATTAGTGAAATCCAGTTCATATTTTTTCTTGAAGGATTTGTTTACTTTTAACTAAGTAGGTAGAAAAATTTTGCATGTAGTTGCATTCACATAGATAGGTTGCATTTCATGCATTTTACCATTCCTCTTCATCTTTATAGCTTCTCTTGAGCTTAGCATGAGGACATGCTAATGTTTAAGTGTGGGGAGGTTGATAAACCACTATTTTATGGTTTATCTTGTGCTCAATTGAGTGGTTTTTATCAACTCTTTACCCACTTATTCATACTATTTGCATGGTTTTACATTTGCCTTCCTAATTATGTGCTTTGATTGAAAACATGCTTCTTTGGCCTTAAGTTCCCTATGTTTAATCCTCTCTTATTACCATTAGATGTCTTGATATGTGTGTTAAGTGATTTTAGAGATTACAGGGCAGGAATGGCTCAGAGGATAGAAAGGAAGCATGCAAAAGTGGAAGGAATACAAGAAGTTGGAGAAATTGCTAAGCTGTCCAGCCTGACCTCTTCGCACTCAAACAGCTATAACATTAGATACAGAGATCCAAACGACGCGGTTCTAGTTGCATTGGAAAGCTAACGTCCGGGGCTTCGATTTGATATATAATATGCCATAGTTGCTCTAACGCTAGGCAACGCGAATGCGTGCCCCACGCGGTCACGTCGCAGTAACGGAAATCAGCGTGTTTGAATTCTTTTCCAGCGATTTCTGGGCTGTTTTCGACCCAGTTTGCGGCCTAGAAAACACAGATTAGAGGCTATAAAGTGGGGGAATCCATTCATTCATGGAGAAGCTTTCATATTCACAATTTTAGTTTTAGATGTAGTTTTTAGAGAGAGAGGTTCTCTCCTCTCTCTTAGGATTAGGATTTAGGACTTCTCTTAGTTTTAGGAGTGACTCTCAATCCCAGGTTCAATGTTCTTTTATTTCTTTTCTCAATTTTGTTTATGACTCTCTATGTTTAGATTTATTTTCTATTTAATATATTTTGAGGTATTTCAGACTTATGATTTCTTTCTTTTATTTATATAAATAATTTGGATTTTTTCCTTTTGGCTTTGGTTAAATAATTGGAGACTCTTGAGTTATCAAACTCATTGTTGATTGAAAATTGGAATTCTTCAAGAATTACTTCGAGATCCAATAACTCTAACTTTTCCCAAGGAAAGACTGGGACTTGAGGATTCGAATTAATTCGTCCACTTAACTTACCTTCATAGTTAGAGGTTAACAAAGTGGGAGAAAAATCCATTCTCATCACAATTGATAAGGGTAACCAGGATAGGACTTCCAGTTCTTATACCTTGCCAAGAGTTTATTTTACAGTTATTATTATTTTATTTTACTTGTCATTCAACATACTTTTGACCTTGATCCAAAACCCCAATTTACAACTCATAACCAATAATAAGAACACCTCCCTGCAATTCCTTGAGAAGACGACCCGAGGTTTGAATACTCGGTTATCAATTTTAAAGGGGTTTGTTACTTGTGACAACCAAACGTTTGTAAGAAAGGTTGATTGCTTGGTTTAGTAACTATACTTGCAACGAGAGTTTACTATAACTTCTAAACAATCAATCTTCAGTTCTTCACCAGCGCCTAAAGAACCAAAGGCCAGCACCCAAAGGCTCCCAACACCTTCGATGAAGCAACCAAAGGCTGGCGTCCAGTGCCAGAAAGTGAGCATCCAGTGCCCAGGCTTCCAAAGCCCAATTTCAAGGGTGGTGCCCAGCGCCAGCAATTCCACAACAAGGGCGCCCAACTTTGAACACCATTCTATAAACACCGCGTAATTAATGAATAATTAGTCAATAAATTAATTATTAATGAAAAAAACTAGGAAAGTAAATTTTATTAATCCAAAGAGGTAAAAATATTAAAAATATGAATTTCAGCACTAATTTTAAAGATCTTAGCCTAAAACCGGGCCAACAGGCCAAATCAGTTGGACCGTGTCCAAGGCCCATCAAATAGAAACATAACTCAGCAACTCTTCCTCCAAAAACACAATGGAGTCACACTGAAAGGGGGGAGCCACAGCCAAGAACCATAACCCAAACCCTTACTCAATTTCAATCTCACATAACTTCCAATCCGGAGCTCTGTTCGCCACACCGTCTGCAGCCACCCGACCACCGAGTGGAGCTCTATAAAACCCATAAAAAAAAGTGGTAAGTGCCTTGATATTTCTTTCTCAATCCTCCTCTCCTAGATTTTGAAAATTTGGAACTTGAATTTGAGAGATTATGTGGTTTTGGTGTTTTAGGACAAAATTAGCTTGAGAAATTGTTAGGTTCTGTCTCATAGAATCATGGGCAGGATAAAAACCCTTAAACCCTTTGTGAAATTATTGAATTAGTAAGTTTTGGTGTTGATTATTGTGATGTAATGTGAAAATAGATTGAGATATGCTGATTTAAGTACAATTGGTGGTTAAATTGTTGAATTTGGACCTTGGGAGCTGAATTCTCTGTTTGATATACATTTGGAGCCTTGGATGGTTGTGAAACAGTGATAATTGAGGTGTTCCAGGCTTACAGAGGAATCGACAAAAGTATGGTTTTGTTTTCTCGTAGATAATATATAATGTTACGTAAAAACTTAGGCTAGTTGATCGTAGGATTAGCTGAACTAGGTAGAATTATTAACGTTTAGTAAATTTGGTAATAATGTTAAGTTCATGATGAATTTTTGTTGGTTGATGTTGTTCATGAGGGTTGTTGAATGATTTGTGTTTTGTGTGAAGATTGATGATGATAAATTGAGGATTTATTGAATAGTTTATATGAAATTGTTGAATAAAGATTGTTTTAGGTTAAATTTATTGAATGAATTGATAATAAGGAGTGTTTAAAAAATAGGTGAATATGACTTTGGGAGTATTGAGGTTGTGTTTGATGTGAAATAATTAGATATGGATTGAGGTTTTGGAAATATAAGGGTTTTGATTTGTTTTGGTAAAAATAGATTTTTAATGACATGTCAGGTTTGGCTATATAACTGACAGATGAGACTCATCAGCCATAGGACAGGTATATATCATATGCATTTGTCTGTTTTGCTTGGGTGTGCATTACTTGTGTTTTCTTATTTGCTTAACTATGCCTAATTGCTATATGTTCTACCTATTGTAACTGAATTCTACTGTGTTTTCTTTGTCTGTATTATATGTTTATGCAATTGAGAGATCCCTTGTTTGGTAGAGGAGTGACGAGGGTAGTTCCACCAGTGTTTCAGAGGGTTGGAGGAGAGTGAGATTGAAGTGTAAGTTATATTTGGGTTAGAACCTGAGTACCTTAGATAGTTTACCTGATTTCTGGTTTAATTTATAACCCTAAGTTTTAAATCTGAGTGACGGAGTTCTCGGATTGCCTCTGGCTTTTTTGAGACCTTATATATTACCTATGTTGGCACCATTACCCTGATGAGAACCTCTGGTTCTCATTCCATACATATGTTGTCATTTTTCAGATGCAGGTCGAGAGGCACCTCACTGAGCGTCTAGAGTTTCTGAGTAAGCAAAGTTTAGTTTTGGGATGTTATATTTTGGACTCTTGGTTATGTATTCATGTTTATAGACCATCTTCTTTATATGTAACTTGTGTTTGTCCCTCTTAGAGGTTGACGTCGAGAAACGGGTTTCTGGTCTTATGTTTTGTATGTATATGTATATGATATTCTTCAGCCGGTCTTAGTTTCGCAAGCTGAGCTTGGAGCTTGATATTCTGTATCTTTTGCTATTCCACTCTTTATCTATATATTTCTTTGCTTTTCTTCCTCTTCAAGTTTCTTGTTTACGTGTGCGATGCGTTTTTCTTTCTGCGAATTTGTTTTAAACTTCCTTCAAGCATAATACCACACCACTTTTGTTTTACGACATAAGTGTAAATCTCTATGTGGTAGGGTATTACACGTTCCACCTCCCAGGGGTCTAAAAATGCATTGGCGTCTAGCACCAAATGCCCAAGTCTAGCGCACAGAACATCAAGTTAGGCACCCACGCTCCAAGAATATCGCCAAGCCCAAAATTCTCTTCTAGTAATTTTTTTTCAGCCAAGATTCTCTAATTTGAATGTTTAGTTATAGTTATCTTCTTCCAAAAAGATAAAAATTGGTTTTAGTTTAGATTTGAATTGTTGTTTTAGTTATCTTTTCCTTCGAAAGATAAGATTAGATTTATTTTTGAATTTGAATTTTAGGATAGGACTTAGGATATAAATAAGGAAGAGATGATTCACTAATCTATCATTAATCATCCAGCATCTCATTCATTAATTTTAGTTTATTTTTCTATTTATCATGAGTCACTAATCCTCTATTGTTAGGGTTAGGAGCTCTCTTTTATTTTCATGGATTGGTAATTTGATTGTTTATTTTATTTTTATTAATGCATTGTTATTTTTCAAGAACTAAGATTCGTTCTTCATCTTAATGGTTAGAAATATTGGAAAATATTCTAATTCTATTTTGGATCTCTTTATTCTCTTGGGAAAGTTAATATCGGGATTAGCTTGAAACTTTTTCTCATAATTTTTCAAACTTATCAGGGATAGCTTTTGAAAGGTTGTGCGACATTAAATCAGAATTTCGCTTAACCTCTTTGATAAACCCCAATTTCGTGGTTTATCTTGTGTTGAATTTAGGGGATTTTAACATCTTTTGTCACATTTATTCAATGAAATAGCATGATTTTGTGAATTTCTCCTAATTTGTGCTTAAGAGTAAAAACATGCTTTTTAGGCCTTTAAATCACTAATTTTGATTCACTTTAATTTCATTTCATTCGATGCCTTGATATGTTTGTTAAGTGATTTCAGGATTAGAAGGTAAATATTGGGTTGAAGGAATGAAGAAAAAGCATGCAAAAATAGAGAATTCATGAAAAAATGAGGATTTGCTAAACTGAAGGTCACGCGCACGCGTCGCCCATGTGTACGCATGAGAAGGAGATTCGCCAGTGACGTGCATGCGTCACCCACGCGCACGCGAGACCAGAGAATCATCAAGCGATGCGCACGTGTCACCCACACGCACGAGTGATGTTGGTCACGTGACTCACTTAAAGGCAAAACGCTGGGGGCGATTTCTGAGCTCAAGGAGGCCCAAATCTAACTCATTTATGATGCTTTAGAACCTAAGGATGGCAATGGAATGGGGGGGAGGGAGCAATTAGATTAGCTTAGGAGTCTTGTAGGTTAGTTTTCTAGAGAGAGAAGCTCCCTCTTCTCTCTAGAATTAGGGTTTTAGGATTAATTGCATCTTAGATCTTGGGTATAGTTCTTGTTTTCATCTTATTTTCCTTTCAATTTCTTGTTCTGGTACTTTAATTTCCTAGTTTCTTCTTGTTAATTTCTCTTTTATGCCTCTTGTTATGTTGATGAATACTCTTGTTGGATTTGGCTCTTCATTCAATGCAATTTATGTTTTATGTTCCTTTATTGTTTAATTGAGTTGTTGTTATTGTTTCCTTGTAATTGGTAGTTGTAGAATTTATCTTTCCTTGCAATTTATTATGCTTTCCTTTTATACCTTCCAAGTATTTGACAAAATGCTTGGTTGGATGTTAGAGTAGGTTTTTTAGCATTCTTAGCTTGGAAAGAGAAATTAGGTGATCTTGAGTCATAAATACCCAAATCATGTTGATGATCTAGAGTGATTAGTTAATATTGTTTCCATTGACTCTAATCTCTTGCTAATTCAATTAGTAAGTTGATTAGAACTTTTGGATTGAGATTAACTAGTCTTATTTGACTTTCTTCCTATGTTGGAGATGATATTGTACTTTCTCCTGATGTTGAAGATGACGAAATAGGATAAACTTTTTATAATTATTGTGTTATGATTAATGACTAGGAAAGAAAGCCTATATTCTCAATTCTTGCCATGAATGTCTCTCTTTATTAATGCTTTCTTTAATTGCTTACTATAATTCTCTTGCCATTTATTTTCTTGCACCTTTTACTAAAGCAAGCCCCCCTTTTTCCTTCATAGCCAATGATTGACCACTTCATTGCAATTCCTTGTAAGACGACCCGAGGTTTAAATACTTCGGTAAATTTTCATTGGGGTTTGTACTTGTGACAACCAATTTATTAAAATTTGATGTGAGGATCGACTATCGGTTTGGGCTATGCTAACAACGAAATTATTTTGCTAAAATTCCTAATCGGTATAAATCCTCACTATCAAATTTTTGGTGCCATTACCGGGGAATTGAAATATGTGCTTGTTATTGGTTATTGTATATATGTGAATATTGTGAATATGTTTTCCTTTTTCTTGTTTGTTAGTTTTTGTTAACTTTAGGACTTTGTTGCTTATCTTTGTTAGCTTTGGTTTTTATTTGCCACCATGAATTCTCACCACTTTGTCTATGAGTTTGGTTCAAATTATGTTGTAGGTAATGGAAACTACAATGACAATATGCATCAAGGGTGGAACAATCAAAGATGGGAGGAACCTCAAGGAATTAATCAACCCTTTTGGCAACAACCTCCTCCGGTTTCTTATAGGTATAATTCCACTCCTAATGCATATTTATTTAATGGATGTCGTGACCCTCATTGTGGTTGTCAACAACCACCACCATATACCTATGAACCACCTCCTCAACATAATTTTGAACCACCATACTCACAAGTCCCTTACCACCAAACACCTCCATATGACCCTCACCCTTATCCACCATACCAACAACCTTATGAGACATATGAACCATACATAGAACCACAACAATTCCAACACAACTACTCCCAAGAACCACCTCCATATACACCATCTCCATACCCTTACCAAGATGAACTAACTTCCAATTATGAGCCCTTTCTCCCAAACAATGAACCCTCTCTTCCCCCACCACCTCCAATGGATGAGTCTCTCCATGCCTTCATTCTAGAACAACAAAGAGATATTAGCTCTTACATCCAAAGGCAAGAGGAGACACAAAAGGAGTTTATGAAGCTAGAAGTCATGATTGTTACCGTGGAAGAAGCCGTTAGTAACATGATCTCCTCCCGCTTAAGCCTATACGATCAAGGCACTCCCATTGTTGAATGTGGAGAAGCAATCAAGGAGCATAGTGAGGGAGTGAACTTGAAGTTTCAAGATGAAGAAGAGGAGTTGAGGCAAGAATTGCAACAAGGGGAGAGAGTAGAGACAATTGAGCCAGAAGGAATGGTTGAAGACCTAGGAGATGTTGGAAGTCCATGAGAATGTAAAATTAGAGAACCCTCTTCCAAGAAGTTTGATATTGATGTTGAGGAGGGTGTACAACCTCCAAAGCATATCACAGTTGAAAACTTTGAAGAGATTGATCAAGAGATGGATTCAATCATTGATGAGTTTCTATCTACAATTGGATCCTCTCCCACTGGGCTTGACATAGAGACTAAAGAAGAAGATACCTCACCTCTGATACCCTTGGTAAGCAATAAAGAAGAGATTGAAGTGGAAGAAAGCTACCAAGAGGAAGAGGTTGAAATTGAAGAAGCTTGCAAAGAGGTGGGAGTTGTCACGGAAGAACACAAGGGAGTAGAGCTTCCAAGGACATTGGAGATACCTCTCCCCAAGCCATCATTGTCCATTCTTTCATTCAAGTGGGTAAATCTCTCATCTCTATGCTTTATTATCCCACTTGAATATGGTTTGCTTGAGACGGATGGGCAACTTAGAGCTCTTTGTGGTTACAGAGCAAAAGGGAGATGGTTAGTGGTTAGAAACATCACTCTAGGTTTATTATGGTTGAAAGCTCAAGGTTTAAGAGCAATGGGTTATGTAGAGCTACATTACTTGGGCCTAGGAGAATGTTTAGGTGCTCAAATGAGAATTCGGATCAATTACCACCCGGATGGAATCATGATGATCAACTTAAAGATGGGTTTGAAAATAAGGTTTGGGATCCAGGAATACAAAATGAGGATCAACTTTGGGAGCTCTTAGCTTGTGTGGAACTTTATCAAGACTTGGTGCAACTCATTGAAAATCTTGGAGCACATTGGAAGACCAAGCATTAGTGGGAGTTCCAAGAGGAATTCAAGCACAAGCCACCTTGACAAGGAGCCTCCCAAGTGTCCAACTTAAGGACTTAAACTAAAAGTGCTAGGTGGGAGACACCCCACCATGGTAACCTCTTTCCATTCTCTTGTAGATATAATCAATGAAGGAATTGAGTTACCATTGTAGGTAGTTTTTCTTAATTTCTATACACTTTTTTTACATATTGCTTTGATTGATAGGTTGCTTATTAGATTCATGTTTTGATTAGAATAGTAGTTGTTGAATTGTATTTTGCTTAAAGTGTAAGTTTTGTTTGTTTTGTATTTGAAAATTTTTCAAAAACCAAAAGATTTGTTGTTAAACTTGAATTTTGGTTGCTTTAGATTGTTTGTAGGATAGGAGAGTGCCCTGTTTCTGTTTTACACTTAAAAAGAAAAAAAATAAAAAATAAAAAATGATAAAAAAAGAGGGTCGCCCCACGCGTAAGCGTGGGCGACGCGTACGCGTCACTGGTCATTATTGCATACCCACGCATGAGCGTGAGCGCTGATGTTGCTACACCTGGTACAAAAACCAGAGAGTTGCCATGGAGTGGTGATGCACTTGTGCTGAGAGCACAATTTAGCTCCACGCATATGCGTCACTTGTCTTTTCTGCAAACCACGCGTATGCGTGGACGACGCTTAAGCGTGACTTCGATTTTCTGCTTTTCGCACGCGCGCATCACCCATGCGCATGATGACAAGTCATCTTAGCCTAGTTTCACTAGCCTTTTTCTTTTGTTTTCAATTGAATTATGCACTTTCTTGAGCCATAATTTGTTGGATCTAGGAAGGCATTGAGATCTAGACTTGGTTATCTAGTCTCTTGGGTCCTGAGATCTGAATTATCATTTTACATTCTCTGTTTACCGCTTTCAAGCTCATTTACATTTCTATTTCAAGATCCGATTCAATCCAATTCATCTTCCACTCTTATGTTTGTTGAATTTTACTTTGCCTTGTTTAATTTCTGCAAATCCAATTCCCAATTCCCTTTACAATTCAAGCCATTTACATTTCTTGCACTTTAAGATTCTGTAATTTACATTTCTTGCGTTCTATTCTACTGCCATTTAATTTCTTGTTCTTTAAGATTCAGCACTTTTATTTTTTGTTCTCTTTACTTTACTGCAATCATCCCTCTCCCTTTAATTTTCATGCAATTTAAATTTCAGTTAATTACAAATCACTCAACTAAATCTTGATTCGCTTGACTAAATCAACCACTAAACTAAAATTGCTCAATCCTTCAATCCCTGTGGGATCGACCTCACTCCCGTGAGTTATTATTACTTGATGCGACCCGGTGCACTTGCCGGTGAGTTTTGTGTCGGATCGTTTTCCGCACATCAGCGCACGTGTTGCCTCACGCCCTTTTTCTCCTAAGTTTCTTCTCCTTTCTTCTTCTTTCTTTCTTCTTCTTCTCTCTTCCCTTATTCCATTTCTTTTCTTCCCTTCTCTTCTCACATTTCTCATAATTTCTTTCTTACTTCTTTTTATTTCTTCTTCTCCCTCTTTTCAAAATTCCATTCCTCATTTTTCTCATTTTTCATTTTCTTTTGATTATTGCATTTGCATACTTTCATTCATAGCATTTTAATTTTGTTTGTATAGCTTGTTCTTATTTTCTTTTCTAAGTTTCTTATTTTAATATTGGTGTTGAATCCTTCTACTCAATTGTTGAATATTTCTTGGATCATCTTGGTGCTTCTTGACTTGTTTGATATTGTTGGGTGATGAAACTTTTAAATCAATGCTTAATCTTTGATGACTCTTGTATCCTTTGTGCATTGATATGAACTCCTATTGTCTTTCATGACCCACTCTTCCATGTTTGAACTTGATGCGTTCGAGTATTCTCTTCATGTCATTTACTTATGCTTTGATTTTACTCTTGCATCAAGTATTAATTGATATGCCTTAGCTTACATTGCTTTCTCGCTCACATGCTGTAGCTACCATGTAGTAAAAAATCATACTCTTACTTGGCATAGGCCCCCCTATGTTCTATTTGCTTTGATATCTTTGTTGTAGGCTTAATTTTCTTTCTTTTTCTCCCCCTTTAGGCCAGCCACCAAGAGGGAAAGGAAAAGCTTCAAAATAGGGCAACAAACAAGTTCATCCGCAGAATCCTTTGAAGGAGCTCATCAGTTGTAGCAACCCATCCACCTTGCTCTTCTTTGCATATACCAAGAACGGTGCAAATTCTAAGTGTGGGGAGGTCGTCCGACCGACCTCCGTGGGTAACCACTTCCTTTTTTGAACACCAATTCTTAATTTTCTTTGTTAAGTCAGTTGTTGCATTGCATGATAGGTTGCATGATAGTTAGAATTTGTATATATTTCACCACTTTTTTTTTGTTAGGACTACTTGGTTAGGGTGATAATTTCTTTTCCAAGAAACTGTTTTTCGGGCACCCTACCAATTTGAAATTTTTTTTGTTGAACTAGCTTGAAGGAGTAAATTTTGGAACATGGTTTTTGAGCTAAGAACACACAAGCATGTGAGTTTTGAGCCTAATTGTGTGGTTACATCATATAACCACTATTTTCATTCTTGTGTGTATTATTCTCTTTCTATGATTGTAATCTTTGATTTGTTTGATTCTTTATGTCCATTATTCCATGTATACATGAATTTATATGATTGGGGCCATCATTTCATTTAGCTCACTTACCCAAATAGCCTACCTTTCATCAACCATTGTTAGCCAATTTTAAACCTATTTAATCCCTTTTGTTCTTAATTTTAGCACATCATTACCACTAAGTGAAAACAATAAATGTTCCTTAATTTGGATCTTTGATTAGCTTAGGCTAGTGAGGGTGTGTATCGTATGAGTATGGGAAATTTGGGAACATTGGTTGAGGTAAAAGTGTGTTTTTTATATTTTTGTTGAAAATCATGGGAGAGGGTACATGCTCATGCATTAAATATGTAAAACCATATGCATTGATATGTTTGTATATAATTTGAAAAAAAATGATGATAAAGAAAAAAAATGATAAAGAAAAATAAAAAGGAAAAAAATATATCTACAAAAGAAAAAGAAAAAGAGAAAAAGAAAAGCAATAAAAAGGGGACAAAAATGCCCCAAAGCAAAGTAATAATAACAATGCATATGGAATGTGAATTAAAGAGAATGCATGAGTATGTGAGAAAAGTGGGAATCATGGGTAGCTAGGTATTGTATTAGAATTGTATAGGTTGTTATATGTGTTTGGTGAGAGCTTAGGTTAATCAAAGATTCAAATTTCAAACTCACTTGACCATATGCATCCTTACCTTTACCCTAAACCCATTACAACCTTTGAATAAGTCCTCATGATAATTGTATGCATGCATTGAATAACTGTTAATTGTTAGATGAAAAATAAATCATGGAAAGCATGATTAGAAGAGAATTGAGTGAATCAACCCTATACACTTGAGCGACTAGAGCGGATACACTTCCGGTGAGGGTTCGATGCCCAATTCCTTGTTCCAGGCTTTCATGAGCTTTCTTCTTGCAAGTCTATTTGAACTTCATTTTGACATTTGAATTGGTGGGATTCATGAATCGTCATATGATCTTAGCCCTACTTGTTCATATATGTTCTTGGAGATTGATTTACTTTTAACCAAGTAGGTAGCATCATTTTGCATTTAGTTGCATGCATATAGTTAATTTGCATTGAATAAATGTTTATACCCCATTTCTTATCTTTCTTGGTTTAGCATGAGGACATGCTTAGCTTAAGTGTGGGTCGGTTTGATAAACCCCAAGTTTGTGGTTTATCTTGTGTTGAATTTAGGGGATTTTATCATCTTTTCTCACATTTATTCAATGAAATAGCATAGTTTTTTGAATTTCTCCTAATTTGTGCTTCAGAGTAAAAACATCCTTTTTAGGCCTTTAAATCACTAATTTTAATTCACTTTAATTCCATTCGATGCCTTGGTATATTTGTTAAGTGATTTCAGGATTAGAAGGCAAAGATTGGGTTGAAGGAAAGAAGAAAAAGCATGCAAAAATGGAGAATTCATGAAGAAATGAGGATTTGCTGAACTGAAGGCCACACGCACGCGTCACCCACACGTACGCGTGAGAAGGAGATTCGCCAGCGACGCGCACGTGTCACCCACAAACGCACGAGACCAGAGAATCATCAAGCGATGCACACGTGTCACCCACGCGCACGCGTGATGTTGGTCACGTGACTAAGTTAAAAGCAAAACACTGGGGCGATTTCTGAGCTCAAGGAGGCCCAAATCCAACTCATTTATAATGCTTTTGAACCCAAGGATGGCAAAGGAATGGGGGGGAGAGAGAGCAGTTAGATTAGCTTAGGAGTCATGTAGGTTAGTTTTCTAGAGAGAGAAGCTCCCTCTTCTCTCTAGAATTAGGGTTTTAGGATTAATTGCATCTTAGATCTAGGGTTTAATTCTTGTTTTCATCTTATTTTCCTTTTAATTTCTTGTTCTAGTACTTTAATTCCCTAGTTTCTTCTTGTTAATTTCTCTTTTATGCCTCTTTTTATGTTGATGAATACTCTTGTTGGATTTGGCTCTTCATTCAATGCAATTTATGTTTTATGTTCCTTTATTGTTTAATTGAGTTGTTGTTATTGTTTCCTTGCAATTGGTAGTTGTAGAATTTATCTTTCCTTGAAATTTATTATGCTTTCTTTTTATGACTTCCAAGTGTTTGACAAAATGCTTGGTTGGATGTTAGAGTAAGTTTTTGAGCATTCTTGGCTTGGAAAGAGAAATTAGGTGATCTTGAGTCATGAACACCCAACTCATGTTGGTGATCCAGAGTGATTAGTTAATATTGTTTCCATTGACTCTAATCTCTTACTAATTCAATTAGTAAGTTGATTAGGACTTTTGGATTGAGATTAACTAGTCCTATTTGACTTTCTTCCTATGTTGGAGATGATATTGTAGTTTCTCCCAATGTTGAAGATGACGAAATAGGATAAACCCTTGATAATTATGGTGTTATGATTAATGACTAGGATAGAAAGCCTATATTCTCAATCCTTGCCACGAATGTCTCTCTTTATTAATTGCTTTCTTTAATTGCTTACTTTAATTCTCTTGTCGTTTATTTTCTTGCACTTTTACCAAATCAAACCCCCCTTGTTCCTTCATAGCCAATAATTGACCACTTCATTGCAATTCCTTGTGAGACGACCCGAGGTTTAAATACTTCGGTAAGTTTTCATTGGAGTTTGTATTTGTGACAACCAATTTATTAAAATTTGATGTGAGGATCGACTATCAGTTTGGGCTATGCTCACAACGAAATTATTTTGCTAGAATTCTTAACCGGTATAAATCCTCACTATCACTCTTTTTCGTAATTAATTGACCAAGAAATTTGCAATTAAATAAGATAAAGATAAATTAAATTGTCAAGAAATTAGAGTTTGATTATATATGATTTGCGTGAAATTATCTTGCATGAATCAAAGAAAACATGAATTTTACCTTTTCTAGAAGTTAAAAATCTCGGAAACCTTACATCTCATTCTACTGTTTGTTTCTCTAACTATATCATATGCATTCATTCGCAACAAACACTCTACTTTACTGTTTCAATATTTACATCCTTCCTCCTACAAATTTTCGATTGATCTAATTAGAAGATTTGATTAAAAGTTGCTTGCTCAAACTTTTAATCTTCATGGGAACAATATTCACTTACCGTGGTATTACTTGATGCGATTTGGTACACTTGTCAAGATTGAGGCCATCAAGTTTTGGCCTATCAAATATGGTAAACTATTTTGTTGTATCATACCTTATTTAGTATTTCATGAATTATGATGATAAAAAGTTGTGCATGATAGATTTGGAACCACCGTAGGATCTTGCAACTAATAAAAGAAGATAAGGACTATGTAAGACAAAAAGAAGCTATTCAGAGTTTTATGGGGGATGACTACAGTAGCGATGATAACTCTGATATTAATGGTGTTAGAGGTAGTCTTTTATATTTTTAATTGTTTACTGAAGCTTTCTTTAATTTGAAATGGGTAGTTTTTAGTATGCATTTCAAGATTTGCATAAGCAGCTTTCAGTGGTGTTTACGTATTGTGTGGTAGAATCTATGTTAGTAGTTAATGTATAAATAGTGCTTTAGCTTGTAGTTTTAGTCAGTTAGTTAGTTTTAGTTAGCTTGTCATTTTAACTCTTCTAAGCATTAATTCTATTTCGGTATTCACACAAGAACCATTTTCTTGTTTGTAAGCAATAAAATTTTCACTTTCCCTTTACTATAGCTTTGATGATTTGATTGCTGTTTTTTTAATAATAAAGTTATTTTAGTTGCATAAAAAACAATAATAAATATATGATGCACTAATACAGTAACATTTAAAATTATGCAGAACAGTGGTAAAATCAATGGAACTCACAATGGATGATCATATTAATTATGAAGTTTGATCTTTTAGACATGTGATAGTTGTTGAAATTGTAATTCATGTATTAGAAATTCATGGGTAGTTATTATCATGACTTTAATTTTTGGTACTTTCTTAGAATGTTGTGATATGATCAAAGGCTATCTTTTTGGTGATAAAGTCATGAAAGTTAATGTATGTTGGATTAGTTGATTTAAAATTATATATATATAATTTTTTTGTCATTGTTTAAATTAGTCTTTCAAACTATAATTTAAAATTATATATCAATTTTGCAAGATTGTATTAGGAAGATTGATAAAAAAAAGTGTAGCTATAGATTTTTTGAGCTAACTTATAGCCATGCTTAAAAAAGTGGCCATATTGTACAGTAATTATAACAATCATGCTAAAAAAACATGGCCATAACTGAATAAAATTGGCACGGTTCAAAAGAGTGTAGCCTTATATTCAACTATTGATGCACTTTTTAGTTGTTTCCAAAAACCAAACCAACGTGTATATTTAAGAAAGCATGACTGTATGTCCACCAGAGAGAACTCTAACAAAATGTTGCTATAGGGTTATATATATAGCCACGATTCTAAAGCGTGGCAATAGATAATAGCATGAAAACAATGTAAGCGTGACCATAGCTCAATAAAAGTGTGCCGATAAAGCAACAGTCACGGTCTTACATGTGACTTTTGCAAAAGAGTGGCCATAGCTAAAACAACGTGGCTAATATTTGTGACTGTTTTTTTCTATTTTTTTACACACTTTTTAAGCATGGTAATAGCAAAATCCAGTTTTTCTTATAGTGACAAAACGTGGTAGTTTGGTTAAGAATCAAAAGCAATTTATAAATATGCAAAGAAATTAAGCTAAATTTGGTCATTGTATTTCACAAACTAATGGCTAAATGATGTTGGGGTTCAATTTGTCCTCAACATATATAGACTAAATAATTGAGCTATCCACGTCAAAAAAGTTTAGTTTGTTGAGGAATCAAATTAGGTCTCTTAAGACCAAAATAAGTTCAACACCTTAGTGTCATGTGAGTTAGCTAAGTTAATCTATAGTGGTATTGTAACCTCTCGAAATTTTTAAATGAAAATTACTTTATCAGGAGATTTCTATTATTTAAGTCTAATTATTTTATTTAGTATTTATTAAATATTATCTTC
>NC_029792.2:96913841-96915064 GCF_000816755.2 Arachis ipaensis | reverse complement strand
ATTTATTTCTTATAATTATTATGTTATTAATATCATTTATATTAGTAACTCATATATATTTATCTCCATATGTATTATTACTTGTGTTTTAATACATTTCATTTTGGTAATTATCCGTTTAAGATATTTATAACTTGAATCGCAGATTCAGCTGCTTGAAATCGTGACACCCAACCCCCTCTTAATGACACCTGGCCCCCAATTAACTATATCATCATCATCATCATCATCATCATCATCTAATCTTACTTCTTCATCACTGAAAACCAAAGGAAAAGAGAGATCTGTAACTCCCGTAAAAAATCTAAACTGATTAAAGTGTTCGTCTCTTCTTCCTCTTCAAAACCATACCAATTTCTCTAGAGGAAATCAAGGTGTGAAGCTTTTCTCCCTCCATGCATGGTTCATCTGAATAGTGGAGCTAGTGGAGTAATCGTTTTTTGATGTTTTCTTTTTTGATTTCTCGTTCAGAAAGTTTTCTTAGTGTTTCAGTTTGCTGGCTATCATAAAAAGGTAGAATTTGATAATCTATATTAACTGAAGGTGTCCTTGAATGTGTGATTGCTTATTTGGTGATTTTTGTTTGAAATTGAATGAGTTTATGCTTGATTTTTTTGTTGAAATATTGATGGTTTTGGAGGCTTGATGGTTCAGCCATCATGGATCAGCCAAGAACCAAATTTTTGCTACTTGTTTGGAGCTGAGTTCGTGCTTGGAATCTTGAAAATTTAGTAAGATTTGGTAGCTGGGATTTGGTTTTGAATATTGAAAAAAATCAATTACCGAAAAGGTTGAAAAACTAGTTAAAATCAAGTAAAATTTGATGAATTTTTTATGAGTTACTTCTATTCCTTAAAGAACACAAAATCGTAATGTTTTGATTATTTCGTGGGCAACATATAAATAAGAAAGAGTTTTGTGGTTGAAAGTTAGCTAAAAGAAAGTTTAGGGGTTAAAATAAAATTTTCAAAAGTTAAGTGGTTAAAGTGTAATTTTTAAAAAGTTTGGGGGTCGAAATAAACTTTTAAAAGTTTTAAGAACTAAATATTATCATTTGAATTTCAGCTCTAAACTTCTATTCCACACAAAATCGTAATGTTTTGATTATTTCGTGGGCAACATATAAATAAGAAAGAGTTTTGTGGTTGAAAGTTAGCTAAAAGAAAGTTTAGGGGTTAAAATAAAATTTTCAAAAGTTAAGTGGTTAAAGTGTAAAGTGTAAT
>NC_029792.2:96850261-96911321 GCF_000816755.2 Arachis ipaensis | reverse complement strand
GCTTATAATATGCTTACTAAAATCGACAACGTTGCCGTCGATATTGGATCCAATAAAATCGACACAGTTGCTGTCGATTTTATTATTCATATACTGACAAATTCTTTGTCTATATTTGGGTTTTCTTGTCTAATTTAAAATTAAAAAGCGACAACTATTCCGTCGATTTTAATAGTATGTTTTAATTATTTTTTCTATTTGAAAATTAGTAAACAATTAATGCAAATAAATATAAAAATAAAATTTATACAGAATATAGATAATAAGACAAATAAACTTTTAAATATAAAAATAAAATTTATACTAAATATTAGATAATGAGTTTACAAACTTATCAAAATAATAAATAATCCTCTAACATAAAGATTCAAGACAAGATAAATAACTAAACTTAGACTTATATTCGTTTAAAATGCAATCCACTAATAATACAAAATATTCCAAGTAAAGGTTGGGAACTGGCAGAAGAAAGACCTTGACGAACAGAATGAAACATTCTAAGAAGAGAAGGAATATAATAGAAAATACAAAGGAAATGTCTTCTTTCATGAGTCAACTTTTATCTTTTATAAGCTGCAACATCAAATTATCCATTCGAGATGCAAAAATTCAAGAAGAAATAAAAGACTGAAAGGAACAAATAAAATGATACAAACAAGCAAGTATATAATTTTAAGTCAGCAGAATCAGTAAGCATATAAACTTTGAACAAAAGTAAACAGTAAAGCTAATTTTAGAAAAAAAAAAGATACTATACTAATATTTAAATAGTATTGTCTAATTTGAGAATCTATCATCTTGTGTATATTATTATGTCTGTTTTAATCTATTTACCAAGGGAGTTAGAAATGGTAGTTGAAAAAGACTATAGTTAAAAAAAGTCCCTTTCCAATTTTCCCTTTTTCTTTTTCACTCGAAGATAGATCAAATAACATTGCTTGGTGTCCAACTAATAATGCAATAACTAAGAAGGATCAAAGATATAACACATGAACTACTCTAGAAATTAGACATATGACATTAACAAACATACAAAACATGAGCTAGTAGTCTTAATTAGTCAATCATGCCATGCACCTTCCCGGGCCGAATGAATATAATGATATATATTAATTGCTGCTACAATGAAAATATTTCACTCTAGTATAGGGGGCTGCTAGTAGGCATGACCTATGCATATAGAAATTTCAGCTAATTAAACTTGAAGACTTAAAGAGAGAGAAATCAACCTGAAAGTAGTAGCTAGCAAGAGGCTTTTACATCATTTACTTTTCTACTCTGCCGAAAGTTGTAGTGTAGTGTACTGTGTGACAAAATAAGCTTTCATCAGAGATTGTGTAGCATATTAGTTAATATCAAAATAATAATTATCTTGACACTTTAATTAAGCTAAGTGTTCCTCTGCTATATATATGAGTTTAATTACCTTGAGTGACTTTATTAGAAATTCAGAAAAAGCTAAAGAATGGTTAGAAAACTAGATTTTTGAATCCCTTTTTATATTTGAAAATAATGCATTCATAAACTATGGAATAGAAAGATTACAAAACCCTAATTCAATTATTTTAAAGTGAAAGTGAATCACTCTTCAATTAAGATCATAGAACATACATTTCATGAACCAATTTACTAACTTGGTGACTACAGAGATCTAAATTCCTCTAACTAAATGAAAGTTATGGTTACAACTCAGGTGCTATGGAAAAGGGTCAGAGAAGTACCACAGGAGTGGACCTTGGGTGGGACTTGGATTCAGTCGAGCACCCTTATAGAGAGGCACTCAACTTGTTAATCAAAACATGGTCAACACCACAAGCGAGGTCTACTACTCATACACTCTCATAAAAGGCACTTCCATGATTACAATCACTCTTGTAAACCAAACCCTAAACGTTCGTCAACAAATCATGTGGGTTCAAGAAGAGAACAAATGAAAGCCCTTCCAAACAGTGCCCGGAGATTCTTGCGATTATTACAATACTTGCAACCCATTTGGGTATTGCATTTCGAATCACTCACCGAATTGTGACTGTTTTGAAGGATTCAAACCCAAATCGCAACAGGGTTGGGATACACTTGATTACACACACGGTTGCCTGCGGAGTTTATCAGCAGCAACTCCTTCCAGTTACCGAAACCCTAATTTAATTCTAGCAGTAGTGAAGAGAAAGCGAAGTCAACCAAGAAGACCAGGAAAGAAAATAAAGCATACCTAATATAGCTTGAATAGGTGGACCAGAACATGCAGCTGCACCGGCGAGACCACAACCTGCCGTGGAAGCTTCGGCAGAGGGAGAAGGAGGAGGTGGTGCGGAAGAAGGTGGACGCGGGTTGAACTTTGGGGAATTGCGTTTCTGAACTTTGGGGGAATTGTGTTTCTGAACTTTGGGGGAATTGTGTTTCTGGACATGGGAGTTATGTGTTTTTAGTGATTAAAATCGATGGCATTTTTGTCGATTTTAATTTTATAAAAAAGCAACACCTATTACATCTATTTTATACATTAAATCCACACTGTTTATTTCATTTTAGAAAGCGTTCTAGACCGTTCAAATTTATCGACGGTAATGTTGTCGATATTTTAAATAATAAAATAGACGGCGTATGCGTCGATTTTAAAATAAAAGCATTTTCGGCTTCTAGTGCATCGATAATGTGATGATAATAGGAAAAAAAATTAATGCATCATATAAATTTCGACGACCCGGCTGTCAATTTTAATATTTTATTTTTAATTACCTTTTTTTAGTAATATCGACAGCAAGCCGTCGAAAATTATCGACGGCAGAAATAACCGTTGATTTTTGGCGTCGAAAAAAAACACTTTCTTGTAGTGTATGTAAGACATTGAAAAAGGTGAAAGATAAGAAAGAGTTTTAAATAGCGAAAAAGGAATTTTTGCTTTAATCGAATATTTAAAGAAAATTGAAATAATTTGAAAGAATATTTGCCAGGGTAAGTAGAGAAAGGAGACTGAATTAATGTTTTACAGAAACGATATGAAAGAACAAATGACTGAGAATGAAAATGGCTAAGACTAACTGAGAACCGAAAACTGAGAAAGATATAGAGATTAGTAAATGAGAACTAAATGACAGAAGGTTCGCCTGGCAAGCGCAAGGGTTTTGTCCTGCTTGTCCAGTGCACGTACTGATTGATTGTTGAACTCGAAAAAACCCACGTACTGAATTGATTGTTGAACTCGAAAAAATTCACATACTAATTGATTGTTGAACTTAGGGACGCCCACATACTGTTGATTTCTGTTACTTATTGTGCGTATATTATGGTGTCTAGCTTTGTGATGATTGCCGATGGTCACGTACTGATGGTTTTCTTAACCATATCGATACATATACACGTACAATACGCAATGGGATGTAATATATGGGACTTGTTCCCAGGTAATATCGGGTTGTGGGATGTAAAATGACGTATGAGCTCATGGCCTGCATAGGACGGACATGCATCATACTTGTTCGCACATACTTCTCTGTGGCATGTGTTTCTATGATTGTGTGTATGCTTTCTGACTTGTGATTTTTTTTTGTATTCTGTGGTTTGTTGTGACTGTGCATGTGTGCTTTTTAATTGATTGCTCTCTGTATCTTTAGTTTGTTAAAATTGTTTGCATTTTGGGATTTGTTGTTGTTGGCTAAGTATAACATAAAATAAACATAATTAACTACCCTGACCATACTAAGGAGTCCCCAGTTCTTACTCCCTATTAACACCCTATAGATGGAGACAAGAGAACCTTTCTATGATTTACCAAAAGTTTTCTCTTACAAGGACTCCGATCTCATCCGCGTGTATATGCTATACAACTCGCCAGAAAAAAGGACCATATGTTGCTATTGCTTAACGACATCCCGTTTAGTTACATCTAAAGACCTAGAGTGTCTTTTCCTCACTTTTTTAACCTTAGAGGGGATTAGGCTTATAAAGAGATTTAGGTGATAAACCACTATTTTATGGTTTATCTTGTGCTCAATTGAGTGGTTTTTATCAAGTCTTTGCACACTTATTCATACAAATTGCATGGTTTTACAATTCCTTCCTAGTTTTGTTCTATGGTTGAAAACTTGCTTTCTAAGCCTTTAATTTGTGTATTTTAATTCTTCTTTATACCATTCGATGTCGTGATCTGTGCGTTAAGTGTTTTCAGGCTTTACAGGGTAGGAGTGGCTTAGAGAATGGAGAAGAAGCTTGCAAAAATGGAAGGAACACAAGAAATAAAGGAGACAACCAGCGAGCATCGACGCGCACGCATGCCTCAGGCATGCGCGCGATTTGGAAATCTGCACAGCGACGCGTGCGCATACCTGACACATTGATCGTGATGCGTTTTGTCATGTCGGTATAGAATTTCCTCAATTGAAATCTCGTTGCAAGTATAGTTCTACACCAACAAACAATCCTCCCAATCAAAAATCTAAGATATGGGTTTTGTGTCACAAATAACGAACCCCAATGAAAATTAACCAGAGTATTTGGACTCTGGGTCGTCTCCCTAGAAAACAATGTAATGCATGCGTATTGGCTATGATGGGGTAAAAAGGGTTTTGTTTACGAAATGGCAAGAAAGTAAAATGAGTGAGTAAGTAAAGAAAGCAAAATAAAGAACTCTTGCCTAAGACTTGGGTACTTGAGATCACCATCCTAGTCAACAAATCAATTATTAACAATTATGAGAGGCCAACCCATTAAGTCTACTTCTCGAAGCCTTAAGTACGTAACATTTACTCCTAGACTTGAAGTATGTCAAATAGGCTTGATCACATCCACCCTTAAGTCCTAACCTACCTACTAATTGGCTTAGTAGTGGGTTATCGTCAATGGGCTTCAAATTGATCACCCAGGGTTTTCAAATTACCAATTCCATTATATCCAAAGACTCAGGATCACTCAAGTCCCTTGGCTTAGGCCAAAAACTACTCAAGAACTAAAGAGAGCATTTCATCAAACACTTAGAATGAAATAAAAGTCAACATCATAAATTGCAAAAATACTAAAATCTACCACTATTAATTGCAAGAAAAATGAGATCACAACTCAATTCATCAATCAAAGATGCATCAACAACAAAATTGTATTAAATGTAAACAAATCCAACTTGAGTCATCATCACACAAGAGAGCAAAATGGGAAATTAACATAAAATCTAAGAGAATCAAGATGTAGAAAGGAGAAATTATAGAAGAAACAAGATGAGATCAAGTAATTAAACATGAAATTAAAATAATCTAACCTAATCCTAACCTAATTCTAGAGAGAAGAGGGAGCTTCTCTCTCTAGAAAAATAACTAAAGGCTCATGTTGGCTAAAACTAATTGCTCCCCCTTTGCTTGGACTTCAATTCTGCATGAAATACACTCAGAAACAAGTTGGATTTGGGCCTGGGCAGCTCAGAAATCGCCCCCAGCAAATTGCCTTCAAGTGGGCCACGTGAGAGTATCGGCGCATGCGCGCCATGTGCGCGTGCGCGTCGACTGGCAAATTCTCAACCCGCGCGGACGCGGCATGTACCCGTGCGCGTCCATAGGCGAAACCACTTTTGCGCGTGTGCGTCTGGTGCGCGTGCGCGTCCTTTGGTGCTTTCCCAATCTTTGTTTCTTCATGCATTCCCCCTTTTTTATGCTTTTCTCCTCATTTCTTCCATTCAATATTTTCCTTATGGACCTGAAATCACTCATCAAATGCATCAAGACATCGAATGGAATTAAAGTGAATTAAAATCACCAATTTAGACCTTAAAAAGCATGTTTTTACACTTAAGCAAAATTCAAGGGAGAATTACATACCCATGCTGTTTCATTGAATAAATGCGAGAAAAGGTGACAAAATCCCGCAAAATAAGCACAAGATAAATCACGAAATCGGGGTTTATCAAATCTCTCCACACTTAAAGTAAGCATGTCCTCATGCTAAAATCAAGAAGAAGCAAAGGGTATTTAGCATTTATTCAATGCAACTACTAAATGCAATCTATCTACATGATGCAATGACTTAGTCAAAATAAATCAATCTCCAAGAATACGCATATAAGCACAAGGGCTAAGGTATTAGCAATCAAGCCAACCACAATTGGATTGAATTATCGAAAGAGTTCACAAACTTGCAAGAAAAGATGATCATGGGTGGAAACATGTAATTGAGCGATCGAACCCTCGCCGGATGTGTATCCGCTCTATGCACTCAAGTGTATGGGGTTGATTCACTCAATTCTCCCGTAATCATGCTTTCCAAGATTTGTTTTTCATCTAACAATCAACAATTACTTTATGCATGCATACAAATATCATGAGGTCTTTCCCATAGGTTGTAACGGGGCTAGGGTCAAGGTAGGATGCGTATGGTTAAGTGGGCTAGAAATTCGAATCTTTGATTAGCTTAAACTTCCCACCTAACCTATGATAACCTATACAATTCTAAACAAACCTAACTATCCATTCTTCACTTTTCTCACACACTCATGTATTCTCTTGTTGATCACCATACCTATGCATTGACTTTTATTGAGCTTCACTTTGGGGCATTTTGTCCCCTTTTTATTGCTTTTCTTTTTCTTTCTTTTATAACATGAGTCTGTATCCAATTCCCAAAATTTTTCAACAAAAACATAAACATACTTTTATCTCTACCCAATGTTCCCAACTTTTCCAAAATCAATTGATGAACACTCTCACTAGTCTAAGCTAATCAAAGATCCAAATTAATGACATTTATTATTTTTTACTTAGGCTTGTAATGTGCTACAATTAAGAACAAACGGCTTAAGCATAGGCTCAAAATTGGCTAACAATGGAAGATATAAGGTAGGCTTATTTGGGTAAGTGAGCTAATTGAACAATGGCCTCAATCATATAAGTGCATGTACACACAAATTAATGGACATAAAGAATCAAACAAATCAAGGATTACAATCATAGAAAGAGAATAATGCACACAAGAATGGAAGTAAGTGGTTATGTATGATGTAACTAGGGGTGGGCAAAAAAATCCAAATTTTGGATTTTAATCCAAATCCAAACCAAACCATTTAAAAAAAAAACCAGTTTTAAACAAAAAAAAATCCAAACCAAATTATATTTATTTTATAATTTGATTTTTAATCCAATCCATTTAAATGGTTTTAAATCTGGATCCAGATCCAGATCCACATTAAGATCCAAATCTTAAAAAAACCTAATTTCGGATTTCTGATTCGGTGAACTCTCCTCTTCTACTCCTTCGCTTCTTCTCCTTCAACCGGGGAGTCTCCACTCTCCACCGCAGCCGGCACCGGAGCAGGCAACTGGCACCGGCACCGTCTCATTCAACGTTGAACGGGTCTCAGCTCTGTTTCTCTTCTTCTGCCTTTGGTCTTCTCCGCCGTCATCTTCAGTTCTTCACCGTCGCTGACTCATTGTATCAAGCTTATCAATCAACTCTACAATTTCTGTCATAGTGTGGGACATATCTGAATCTAGTTCCAGCACAAGCAGAAGAAGCAGTTCCAGCACAAGCAGAACAAGCAGTAGCCCCTGTTCTAGTTTTCTGTTCCAGGTTTTTGTCCATTTTCCATTTTATTTTATTAAGTTTGATTAATTTCCAGGTTTTTTGTGATTTAAGACCAAGAGAATTATACTAAGAGAAATTAGCTACTAAGAATAAGGGTTAGGGTAGTTAGAAGCTCAATCATATGATATATAAACTGAAATTATGAAGCTGTATTGGTTGAGTTTGTGTTGCTGGATTTGTGCTTGATTATGTTGTGGCGAATGTTTAATTGATCTTCTGAATATGTGATTTTATATTGTGATGATTGAATGCTAATGTTATAAGGAAAATTGGTTTGTCAATTTGATGAGTGGTGCTAATGTGGATCAGCCACATGTATTTGGAGATGCTAATCAACAGAGTGGATTTTGGCCTAACACATTTTTCCATTGAAACAAACAAACGAAGAAATTCAAATGTTATAAGTGCGGATTCCTTTGTTGGAGTTGGATCTTTTCATGTTTAAAATAAGTATGATTTGGCATGTGCATATTTTTATATGAGATGATTGCTCTTAGAAAATAAAATATTAAACTTCTATGACAGTAGAAATATGATTGCAAGCATATGATAAATCATTAACATGTTATCTTCTGACTTGGACTTGTTATCTTCACATGTCGAATCGCTTTGGTCTGTGGCATAATCTTCCTTTTTGTTGTTATCTTCCCCTGTCATATTGCTTAGATCTGTGGCATAATCTTCCTTTTCTTCCTTTGTTGTCTCAACATCTTTCATGACAACTAAGAAATCACCACTTCTCTTCTTGTAAGGTGTATAGTGTTCCTCTGGCTTCACATCCTTCAATTTTTCTGAAAGATTCTCAAGATTATTGCTAGCTTCAGTGAAGTTTGATTGGATACTATTTTCTTGCATTCTGACATTCCTGTTAAGAAGCTTAACTCTCTTCATTTCCTCCTCCAATTCCTTCAGTAGCTTCTTGGTTTTTTCTGAATCATCTAACAGCATTTCCTTGTCCTCTTCCAAGATTTTTATATTTGTCTCAAGTTTTTCTGCTTCTGACATTAGCCTTTTTACCTTTCTGATTCATCTAACGGCGGTTTCCAAGAAAACAACCTTATTAACAAGCTTATCAATCAACTCTACAATTTCTGTCATAGTGTGGGACATATCTGTTTCGGTGCCTTGGTCTAGTTGAATTGAATGTTTAGAAAGAAATTCTTCCTTAAGTGTTTCAATCCTTTCATGAGATTCCTTAACCTTTTGGAATGCTGCATTAGCTTCTTCAGAAGATTGCAATTGTTCTTCTTGCAATTTAGTCAATTTCACTTTGCATGAATTCAGAGCTGTGGTTGCCATCAAAGTTCGCGCATCATTATCTTCTATGACAGTAGAAATATTTTAATATTATAGATCACAAGCATATGATAAATCATAATATGACCGAGTTTGAACTATTTTTGCTGTTTTGGCATCTCTTTTTCGATTTAAATATGATTGCAACAGAGTTGACTCCTGAATGATAATACAAATGGAAATAAGAAATGAATTAAAAGAATCAAGACATGAAAAATGAAGAGTTTAAAGTGGTTTGTTTAATGTGTACGATGTTAGAAAAACATGTTTGTTTAGTAGGAAAGTGATTATGTACATTGGAGGGCTCCAAAAACCTACAAAAGAAACAAGGAATAAAATCCAAAGAAGGGTGGCATGGAACAGTTGTAGTAGTAGGAAAGTGATTATTTTACCACTTTCATGTCTCATTTCCCAACACACCAAAACCTATATTTCAATTCACTCTTATAGATTCATTTATCATTACTAATAAGGTGAGATTTGGTAACAACTCACCTTTTATATTGGATTCAAATTCAGTAGAATGTAGCATAAATGATATTATGATTTATAACAATAACAATAAGTTATATAATCTGATTCCTCTGAAAAAGTGGCTTTATGGTGGTCATGATTTCTTCAACAGAGCTTGTCTCGTCTTCACAGTGCCTTAAACAATTCCAAAACTGGTTGTGTTTTGTCTCTCTGTATTGGTTAGTGCAGGCAGGTGCAGATAGTAGGATATGATTATGCATAAATAAAATATTAACATTTAATATTATATTATTCATTTTTTTTATTTGAAAGCACAACTAATGTAGATGATAGTTTTTATCAAGCAAGACGGTCACAGAAATATTTGGATAGGTTAATTTTGTTGATATGAAACTAGTTTTAAAATTGGATTTTTGGTTGAAGAAACTGGTTTTAAAATTGAATTTTCAAAAACTGGTTTTAAAACTGGATTTTATAAAAAAAAACCGGATTTTAGATTTGGATTTTAAAAAAACCGGATTTAAAACCGGTTTTGCAAGTAAAACCGGATTTAAAACTGGTTTGTAAATAAAACCGGATTTAAATTTTAAAACCGGTTTAAAACTGGTTTTTGTTTTTTCAAACCGGTTTAGAACCGATTTTGCTTTTCAATCCAGTTCTGGTTTGGTTTCCTAAACCATAAAACTGGTTCTGAAGTGGATCCAGTTTGGATTTTTAAAAATCCAAACCATGCCCACCCCTAGATGTAACCACACAATTAAGCTCAATTCTCACATGCTTGTGTTCTTAGCTCAAAACATGATCCACAAGTATATAGCTCAAGCAAGTTCTAAAAAAAAATTTTAACCAATTGGGGTGGTGCCCTAAAAATGAGTTTCTTGGAAATTTTTATCATATTGACTACGCTTATTCTAATGTAATATTGTGATTTAGAAAATTTTAAAAATTCTCTTATTTTACCCCTTTTTCAATCAAAACACATTTCTTATATAAAAAAGGGTTGACTAGATTTTCTTTTTTTTAGCAATCCAAAAATTTTCTAATCACAATCAACAACTAAGATGTAAAACATATAAGAGTGTGCACTAAGAGTGTGCAACAACCAAAACAAGAGTATCCACAATAGCATAAATATGTACAGTAATCCCAAAATGATCTAAAACATAAAGTGCAGAATAAAACAAAATAAAGTAGTAGCGAATAGAAATAGAAATCTGAAAGTTCACCACATAAATGCAAACACCGGTCACGAACGGTGACCTCCCCACACTTTAGAATCAAGCATCATCCTCGATGCTACTACTGAAGCTCGGGATGGGGTAAACAATCGCACCAAGCTGTGGCTCATGCTCAAGCTCAGGCTGTGGGACTGGAGGTGGCACTGGCTGTGGCTCAGGAATGTCATGCTGGACCTCAGGAGGCTGCTGGACCTCAGTGGTGGTCTGCATCTCTAGTGGTGCCTCCTGCTGTGTCGCTTCCTCACTATGCTCCTCCTCCTGGTCCTGCCTGTCAGAGGCGGGAGAGTCTGGAAGTAGAGGGAGCTCAATACCCTGTGATGCGAATACCTGGTCTATGCGGTCAAGACGTCGCATGACACGACGCTCAAAGCGCACCATGAAGTGAAGAGTGCACCATGAAGCGAAGAAGGTGCTGCACTAACAGATAAGTAGGCTCAGGTGCTGCTGCTGGTGGTGGTAAGGATGTTGCGGCTGCTGTGGAGGAAGAGGGTCCTGCTACCTCAACTACCGCTCTAGCCCAAGAACGACGTTTGGTCGGGGGCTTCTCTTGCACCCATCCACCCCATGAAATAGTGACTTCCTTGCTGTCGTCATCTGGGGGTGGTGGTGTCGCATCATCGTCCTCCCATGGGACATCAGCCAGCTCAGCTAAACTAGTAACCAGCGTAGGAAATGGTAGCAAACCGCGGATATGAGCTCTCCACATGCTATGCCTAATCAGCCGGGGGAAATACACTTCTTTTCCTTCCATGACACACCCAATCAGAATCAACATATTCATCAGAATCTCTGAGAAGTGAGTGGTCGGCAGGACGTAGTGGGCAAATATCTGCTGCCAGGTCCTAGCCTCCCTAGACAAATATGCAGATAGCATCCCCTTAGGCTTCTTGTTGTTCGAATCCATCACCCAGGGAGCGTCTGGTGTAGCAATCATGCGCTTAAGCGCCTCATAGTCAAAAGTCATGGAGAGGATAGCCACCTCTGCCTGCTGGTAGGCACAAGTCTCAGGAGTACCAACTCTGCAAAGCAGTGCATCCCCTATAGCCTCCTCAGTGATCATAATCTCTCTACCCCTTACGTGCACTGAATCCAAGTTCACTCGGAAGAAGTTATAGTAAAACTCCCTAACCCATGAGATGTTAATCCTTCCTAGGTCCCTATCAATGAAATCCAATCCCAACTCTAAAATACGGGTGTTTATGGCACGCCTCACGTCATTGGGAAGATTCAGCTTCTTCTCAATGTTCAGATTTTTCTTTGTATAACGTGAAAAGTGTAGCTCGCAGTAGAGGTTGGAGAATTTGGTTGAATCAGTGGATGGAAGTGACTGATTTTCTATATCTTCTTCATTCAACGGATTCTTGGCATAGTTAGCATATGGTGAGGGGGTAGAGGTCTTGGAGCGCTTCCTCTTTTTGGAAGTGGTGGCTATAGCTTTTCCTTTATCCGAAATCCTGAAAAACAGAGATGATACAATATAAGCAGATAGCCAGGTAGGTATAAAGCACTCAAAGCAAAGCATACTCATGAAGTGAATAAAGAAAGGAGATTTCTTGGAATGCAAGCAAACATAATTCAGAATTCTAACCGAACTTCAAACCAAGAATTAAAACCATATTTTGCACATTACTCGTTCACTAAGCTTAGGAAGCACCATATCCAAAAGAATGATATAAAGAGTCAAGTTAAAAACCAAAAGAGGTTAGTCGGTTAAACAGGTTAAAGTTAGAAATCAGTTTGAAAATTAGTGATAAGGTGATTACTAACTCAATTCGAAAGGAATGCACAAAATAGGGATGTGAGCACGTTCACAATCATGAAATGCAACAAGTCATTGATGATGAAATATGATGTAGTTAGAAAACAGCTAATATGAAACAAACCATCAATCAATGCAAGGATCACTAGCAATATTGGTGAAATCAAAACCTTGAGAAACAAGTAAATCAAGCACATTTAACACCAATTCTAACAATGCATACAAGTCACAAGTTCAAATATGAATTGGAAACCTCATGGTCTATGTGACTTAATGAGGCTATGTATGAACATAATGAACTATTTGGTCACATAGAGTAGAACATTCAAACTTGTGTGTGTATGCAAAAGAGGTACAAAATTTTAAGGAAATCATAAGTGATGGTCAATTAGAAAATCCATTCAAACCATTCAATGCCTATACGCAAATCATCATGCATAACAAGAAAAGAGTTTAAGCAAGACCAAAACTTGTCCCTAAGGAAATTTCAAAACCATTTAAGCAATAAAATGCTAATTGAACAGAAATCATCAACTAGAAGTTGCTACACCCATCAAACAGGGTCAATTTAAGGACCATGGTTAAGAAAAATCCGACAGCATTTCAGTAGCAAATTGGCCATTTTCCAAATTCAAACAGTCAAAGCAGATTCCATATGAATTCATTGAAAAGCAAAAGCACAAACACTAGGTGTGAATTCATATGAATTAAACAAATGAGCCAATATTTTAGCAGCAGTCAATCAGAAACGATTCAAACCAAACCAGCATGCTACAAAAGCATTCCTTCCTCACACAATTATACAGAGAAACTAGAATTCAGCACGGCACCAGAACAGCATCAAAGCAATGTGCAATAGCATTAGGCATGGCAACATACAGCACAAGCAAAGGTATGAAATAGAGCAAATTCTCATAACAGCAGAAATTCAAACAAGCCTAAATTCACTACTCAGCCCAGATTCGCTAACCACCTAAATCAAACTAAACTAACTAACTAAGCTAATCTAACTAAACTAATGTAATTAACAGTAAGCAGTAAAAAGAGGTAGAACAGGGGAAGCAGGAACCTGGGGTGCAGAAACTGAACGGGGCAAATGAAAGGAAGGTGGAGTGGAGTGGTGGTTTGACGTGGCTATAGGGCTCGCGCCGGCGACAATGGCGATCGCGGAGGTGCTTGGGGGGAGCAGCGCGAAGATTGGCTACGAGAGAAAGCAGAGGCAGAGAGGGTTGAGTGGAAGAGAGAAAGGGAGTGAGGAAGAGGGGATTGGGATGTAACGGCGGTGGCAGTGGTTGCGGGTCGCTCGCCGGAGGGTAGCCGGTGGTTGTTGCACAGAGGGGAGAGGTTGAAGATGGAGGGAAATGGAACGTTGGGGACGAAGGGGGTATTTGCGCGAATGCGCTAGGGCTTCGCGTCTCTGGTTAAATGGGATTTTTTAAATCAACGCGAGCACGCACCGTGCGCGTCCGCGTGGGTGATAGAAACAGGGAGGTGGCGCGGAGGCGCCGTACGCGCTTACGCGTATATGGACGAGTTAAGGGTTGGCGCAGACGCGTACGGTGCGCGTCTGCGCGGGTATGCTGGGCCAGAGGCACAAAAGAGGCCCAGAGTTGGCACAACTCTCGGATCCCTTGGCCTGGGTGATGCTACAACGCATCGACGCGCGTGCACTATGCGCGTTCGCGTGGATGATATGAGCTTATGGAATGGGCGCGGAGGCGCGAAGTACGCCAACGCGTAAGCGAAGAAACAGGGAGTGGCGCAGACACGTACAGCGTGCGTCCGCGTGGGTTGAGACACAGAGTTGGCCCAAAAGTGGCACAACTCTCTAGTCTTTGGCCCAGATGGTTAAAATGAGCAGCCTACGCGCGCGCGCTATGCGCTTGCGCGTGGCTTTTTTTTTTTCAATGAGCATCAAAAAGAGGTCATAACCTTCTCATCCTTCTCTGAAACTCTAAACTAGCTAAGATGCAAGATTAAGCGCATTTTGAAACATAGGGGATTTTTCAAATAACTTGAGAAAACTTGCAATTCAAGCAAAAAGTCAATTCAAAGATTCATCCCTTATTAAAGCATAGAATGTATAAACACCTTAGCAAGCAAAGAAAAATATACCAAGAAGTAAAGAAACTATATACAATGGAACCCAATTCATTCATTCATTATATCTACAAGAGAATGGAAAGAGTTTACCATGGTGGGGTGTCTCCCACCAAGCACTTTTAGTTTAAGTCCTTAAGTTGGACATTGGGATGCTTCTTGTCAAGGTGGCTTATGCTTGTATCCATCCTTGAACCTCCAAGAGTGCTTGTCTTTCAATCGGTTGTCAGAAGTTCCAACCTTCTTCATTAAGCTTTGGTGAGGTCCTCTCCAAGACGTGAGCTCCCGAAATTGACTATCATAGGATAATCCAGGATCCCATATCTTGTCCTCGCACCCATTTTCTAGTTGATTGCCTTAACTTTGTCTGGGTGACAAGAAAGCAGAATTCTCATGGAAGCACTAAACTACTCTCCTAGACCCATTTAATTGAGCACTACACCAATCCATGCTCTTCAATTTCGAGCTTCCCACCATAATGAGCCTAGATTTAGAATGCCAACCACTAAACATCCTCCTCTTTCACTCAATCCCACAAAGCGCCCTAAGTTGGCCATCCGTTTCAAGCAAACCATACTCAAGTGGAATAATAAAGCTGAGAGTTAGAAGTTTTACCCACTCAAGCGGAGGATTAGATGACGAACTAGGTGGAGGAGTTCCTAAAGATCTTGATAAAGCATGCTCTACTCCTGTCCATCCTTTTCTAGAGGTTTCCACCACTTGGCAAGGTTCTTCAAGTTCCTCCTCATGCCAAGCTTCCTCAAGTTCACATTCTTCTTCACCAATTTCTTTTATTTCTTCCCCATCACTCTCATCATAGATAGGAGGTATAGTGAAATCTACCTCATCATCAAGTCTAGGCAATTTGGGGAAGGACTCTTCAAAGTCGAAAGGATCATATGTTGATTCGGAATCATCATAGATAAGAGCGCTTGTTGCTTGGAATACTTCTCCCAGTTCTTCACCCTCAGTAGGTCTTGGAGGTTTCACATCTTCCTCAACCTTGCTTTCTAATCCACTGGGGAAGGGTTCGACAAGATCGTCAAGGGGATTGATCAACATGGGCAAAAAATCACTAGTGATGGAGTCCACTTCTTGATCAATTTTCTTCAACCCTCTGTTTACTTCCGCAACATTATTCTTCTCTTCAATATCCCTTCCAAGCTTCTTAGAAAAGGATTCTTCAATTTGTGATTCCTTTATGTGCTCAACGTATCCTAAACATCCATCCACTACTTCCTTTTGTTTGCTAATCTCTATCTTCTCCTCTTGTTGTCCTTCTTGCTTCAATTTTCCTTCCTCACCATGGAGCTTCAAGTTCACATCCTCACTAAGCTCCTTGATTGTGTCTCCACATTCGACAATGGGGGTACTTATGGTGCATGAACTTAGGTGAGATGCTAGGTGATTCACGGCTTCTACCATGCTAGCTATCCTTACTCTGAGGTCCTTAAACTTAGTTTCATCCTCCTCTTGCCACCTTAAGATGCGAGATTCAAGGTCTCTCGGTTCTAATATGAAGGCTTCATCGGGAGGTGGTGTTGGAAGAGAGAATTCATCGGATAAGGGAAAATTATTGTAATCGGAAGGTGGTTCATATTGGTGGAGTTCTTGAGGTGGTGTATGTGAAATTTGTGGTTCTTGGGAATATTGGTATTGGGATGGTAGTTATTCTATATGTGATTCAAATGGTGGTTGATATGGTGCGTATGAGTTAGGATCATGTAGAGTTGAATGGTGATGTGAGGCTTGTGAGTATGATGTGTGGCTATATTGAGAAATGGGGTCACATGCATATGATGATTGTGGTTGACAACCACAATAAGGGTCATCACACACATTAGATTGATATACGCTAGGATCAGAATTATACCCATAAGAGTTCGTAGAAGGTTGTTACCATGAAGATTGTTCATAAGCTTGGGTTCCTCCCATCCGTGATTCTCGAATCCTTGATGCATATCCTCATTAGAGCTTCCATTTCCTATAACATAGTTCGAACTACACTCATAGCCAAAAGGATGAGAATTCATAATGAAAGAGAAAATAAAAATAAATTGCAATAAGAAATAAAGAAAATAAAATCCTAACTAGTAAAAACTGGAAAACAAACCAAAGTTCAAGCTATTCACAATATTTACAATAGCCAATAACATAGCACCATTGGATCCCCGGTAACGGCGCCATTTTGATCGTGATGCGTTTTGTCATGTCGGTATAGAATTTCCTCAATTGAAATCTCGTTGCAAGTATAGTTCTACACCAACAAACAATCCTCCCAATAAAAAATCTAAGATATGGGTTTTGTGTCACAAATAACGAACCCCAATGAAAATTAACCAGAGTATTTGGACTCCGGGTCGTCTCCCTAGGAAACAATGTAATGCATGCGTATTGGCTATGATGGGGGTAAAAAGGGTTTTGTTTATGAAATGGCAAGAAAGTAAAATGAGTGAGTAAGTAAAGAAAGCAAAATAAAGAACTCTTGCCTAAGACTTGGGTACTTGAGATCACCATCCTAGTCAACAAATCAATTATTAACAATTATGAGAGGCCAACCCATTAAGTCTACTTCTCGAAGCCTTAAGTACGTAACATTTACTCCTAGACTTGAAGTATGTCAAATAGGCTTGATCACATCCACCCTTAAGTCCTAACCTACCTACTAATTGGCTTAGTAGTGGGTTAGCGTCAATGGGCTTCAAATTGATCACCCAGGATTCTCAAATTACCAATTCCATTATATCCAAAGACTCAGGATCACTCAAGTCCCTTGGCTTAGGCCAAGAGTTGACAAAACTACTCAAGAACTAAAGAGAGCATTTCATCAAACACTTAGAATGCAATAAAAGTCAACATCATAAATTGTAAAAATACTAAAATCTACCACTATTAATTGCAAGAAAAATGAGATCACAACTCAATTCATCAATCAAAGAAGCATCAACATCAAAATTGCATTAAATGTAACAAATCCAACTTGAGTCATCATCACACAAGAGAGAAAAATGGGAAATTAACATAAAAACTAAGAGAATCAAGATGTAGAAAGGAGAAATTATAGAAGAAACAAGATGAGATCAAGTAATTAAACATGAAATTAAAATAATCTAACCTAATCCTAACCTAATTCTAGAGAGAAGAGGGAGCTTCTCTCTCTAGAAAACTAACTAAAGGCTCATGTTGGCTAAAACTAATTGCTCCCCCTTTGCTTGGACTTCAATTCTGCATGAAATACACTCAGAAACAAGTAGGATATGGGCCTGGGCAGCTCAGAAATCGCCCCCAGCGAATTTCCTTCAAGTGGGCCACGTGAGAGTATCGGCGCGTGCGCGCCATGTGCGCGTGCGCGCCATGTGCGCATGCGCGTCGACTGGAAAATTCTCAACCCGTGCGGACGCGACATGTACGCGTGCGCGTCCATAGGCGAAACCACTTTTGCGCATGCACGTCCTTTGGTGCTTTCCTAATCTTTGTTTCTTCATGCATTCCCCCTTTTTTATGCTTTTCTCCTCATTTCTTCCATCCAATACTTGCCTTATGGACCTGAAATCACTCATCAAATGCATCAAGGCATCGAATGGAATTAAAGTGAATTAAAATCACCAATTTAGAGCCTAAAAAGCATGTTTTTACACTTAAGCAAAATTCAAGTGAGAATTACAAAACAATACTGTTTCATTGAATAAATGCGAGAAAAGGTGACAAAATCTTCGAAAATAAGCACAAGATAAATCACGAAATCGGGGTTTATCACACGTAGGCGTGAATTGGAGTTTTCACGATGACGCGCACGCGAAGATGACTAGCGACGCGTACGCGTGACTGACGCGTACCCGTGACATGTGCGACCTGCAGAAATCACAGAAAATGATGGGGGTGATTTTGGGCCGAGTTTGGACCTAATTTTCGGCCCAAAAATACAGACTAGAGCCAGGGGACAAGCGGAGACTCAAACACATTCTCATTCGCATAGTTTTTAGTTTAGTTTCGAACCTTAGAGAGAAATTACGACTTCCTCTAGGTTTCCTTTGTATTCATAGATTTCTAGTTTTATACTTTTGCTTTGGATATTGAGAAGAGTCACTACCTCCGTTGAAGTTCTATTATTCTAGTTTGCTTTCTTATTCCTTTACTCTTTTGATTACTTATTAACCCTGTTCAGATAAGTATGTTGCATTTTGGGATTTATCAATGCTAAGAATTATTTTTACCTTTAATTAATTTTCAGTTCCTATTCTATTTAAATTATCATGTCTCCTTCTTATATTTCTGTGAGCGTTATATTTATGTCAATGGAGTAGACTCCCACTTGACTTGGGGGTTGGTTAAAGGAGACCCTTGAGTTGGAATGCTCAAGTGATTAGTTAACTTGGAAGTTGTTGGCTAATTCTCTATTTACTAACGCTAATCCTTCCCAAGGGAGAGGACTAGGACTTGCGAATAAGAGTTAGCTCAATCACTTGACTTTTCTTTATTTAATAAGGGTTAACTAAGTGAAAATAACAACCTTTTGATACTACAATTGAGAAAATCCAACGAGGATAGAACTTGCAATTAATCATTCCCTCGATCAAGACTTTTTATTCTGAATTCATAAATCTCTTTTAATTTACATTGCTTTCATTCTCAATCCTTTATTTTTCTGTTATTCAACTCTTAAAATTTCGTGGAAAATACCTGATTAATAAAATAGCACTCTTTTGTCAACTCGTTGGGAGAGGACCTAGGATTCCTACTCCCAGTATTTTTATTCTAAATTTGTGATAACCCTTCTAAATTGATAAGCGGATTTCTGCTGGTTAAGAACTGTACTTGCAACGTATTTCTTATATTAATTTCTTAATCGGCCAATTTTCGCCACGTCAATTTTTGGCGCCGTTGCTGGGGAATTACAAACGTGTGCCTTATTATTGGTTATTGTAAATATTTTTTTTTTGCTTGTTTGCTAGTTTTTGTTAGTTAATGAACTAGTTGCTTATTTTTACTAGTTTTTGTTTTTATTTTCTTTAGCTACTATGAACTCTCACCCCCCTCTCGCTATGAGTTTAGTTTAAATTATGTTGCAGGGAACGGACGCTATAATGAGAATATGCATCAAGGTCGGAATAATCAAAGATGGGAGGAGCCACGAGGATTTGATCAACCCTTTCGGCAACAACCGCCTCCAAGGTGCCATGGGCAACGACCGTTCTGCGATGCATCCCAAGACAACGGTTATGGTGGACCCTTTCGTGACAACCAACATCTACCAAATTACTTTGGTCAAGAGCCATTCTAGGGTGCGTACCAAGATGATAGATATGGCGGACCCCCTTATAGTTACCAACAAGCTCCACCATATGCTTATGAACCACCCCCTCAACATAACTTTGAACCACCATACTCACAAGCCCCTTTCCACGATTCAACTTCATATGACCCTAACCCTTATCCACCACACCAACCACCATACGAACCATGTGAACCATACCCAGAACCACCACACCAATATTCACCATCTCCATACCCGTACCAAGAAGAACCACCTCCGTATCATGATCCCTTTCTCCCAACAAATGAACCCTCCTATCCACCCCAACCTCCATTGGATAACAACACTCTTATCTCTACTATCATCGGTCTCACCTCGACACTCCAAAATCTTATATCCTGTAGAGACCAACCCTCTACCTCCAATATTCAACCCTCAAGCTTTACTGCACCACCACCCTTCGTGCAAGAATACCCATATCCATAAATCCAAGAGCAACATGATCCCAATTATGCTACTGACCTGGAACAAGAGAGAAGGGATCGATTTCACGAATTCATACTTCACAAGAAGATAGAGGAGGCCCTCAGGTTGGAGGTAGGAGAGACCCTTGAAGATGAAGGAATAATTGAAAGGAGTTGTCATGGAAAGGAAATCATCAAGGAGGAGTACGATTTTATACTAAAACAACTGGACAAAGCAGTAATTATTGAAGAGGAAGAAGTGGTTGTAGACTTAGGAGATGCTGAACCTCCATGGGAACCTCAGTCATAGAGCCTCCTTCTAAGGAGTTTGAATTTGATGTTGAGGAGGGTGTACAACCTCCAAGGCATATCATGGCTGAAGAATTTGAAGAGGTTGATCAAGAGATAGAGATTAAAGAAGAAGAAGCACAACCTCCCATGCCCTTGGTAAGCAATGAAGAAGAGATTGAATTAGAAGAAAGCTACCAAGAGGAAGAGGTTGAAATTGAGGAAGCTTGCAAAGAGGTGGAAGAATTCAAAGAAGAACACAAGGGAGTGGAGCTTGCAAGACCCTTAGAAACACTGATAAACCCATATTTTATTATATATTTTGTGCTCAATTTAGGTGATTTATTCAACCCTTCACCCACTTATTCATGTAAATTGCATGGTTTTACTTTCCCTTCCTTATTATGTGATGTATGTGAAAAACATGTTTCTTATGCTTTAAAAATAATTATTTTAATTACCTTTTTTTACCATTTGATGCCGTGATTTGTGTGTTGAGTATTTTCAGATCTCTTAAGGCAGGAATGACTTAAAGGATGGAAAGGAAATATACAAAAATAGAAGAAAAGCACAAAATGGAGTTTTTGAAGAAACTGGCAGCGACGCAAACGCATGGACGACGCGGCCGCATGCCTAGCGCAAAAAGGCAGCGACGCGAACGTGTGACTGACGCGGACGCGCGCCTTGAGCAGAACGCAGATGACACGTATGCATGACCGAAGCGAACGCGTGATAAGGAAAACTCCAGATGACGCGACCGCGTGACCCACGCAGATGCGTGACAGACGCCACGCACCAGAAACTGCAGAAAACGCTACCAGCAATTTCTGAAGCCCTTTTTGGCCCAGATCCAAGTACAGAAAGCATAGATTAGAGGTTATAAAGTGGGGGAATGCATCCATTCATGAGGAGGCCTTCAATTATTCACTTTCCGTACTTTAGATGTAGTTTTTAGAGAGCGAGTTTCTCTCCTCTCTCTTAGGTTTTAGGATTAGGAATCCTCTTAAAGGATTTAGGATTTCAACTCTTCATTAGGTTCAATATTTCTTTTACTTTATATTTCTCTTTTACTTTCAAATACTTTAATGCTCTCATCTAATTACTTATATTGGCAAATTAGATTATGAACTCTCTATGTTTAGATTGATTTTCTCTAATTAATGCAATTAATGTATTTCAGATTTATGATTCTTGTTTAGCTTTTTATATTCTTGACTTTAATTGATTAACTGGAAGCTCTTGAGTTATCAACTTATCGTGATTGGTTGTTATGTCGGCTAATTGACTGGAATTCCACTAACTCTAGTCTTTCCTTAGAAGTTGGCTAGGACTTGGGAATCTAACTAATTAGTTCACTTGACTTTCCCTTGCTTTCATAAGGGTTAACTAAGTGGGATTAACTTCAATTCTCATAGGAAGTAACTAGGATAAGACTTCCGAATCTTCATACCTTGCCAAGAGTTTACTTTACAGTTATTTATTTATTCTGTTTGTCATTTAAATTACTTGTTCCTTACTTTCAAAATCCCCAATTTACAAAACTCATAACCAATAATAAGAACATACCTCCCTGCAGTTTCTTGAGAAGACGACCCGAGGTTTAAATACTTCGGTTATCAATTTAAAAAGGGGTTTGTTACTTGTGACAACCAAAACGTTTGTATGAAAGGATTTTCTGTTAGTTTAGAAGCTATACTTACAACGTGATCATATTTTTACATTTCTTTACCGATAGAAAAACCGATTCGTCAAACACCTCTCCCAAAGCCACTACCATCCAATACAACATTCAAGTGGGTAAAATTCTTATCCTTAACCCTTACTTTCCCACTTGAATATGGTTTACTTGAGACGGATGGTCAACTTAGAACTCTTTGTGGCTTTAAAAGTAAGAGGGAAATGGTTAGTGGTAGGAGTTGTGATGCAAAGTTCAATATGGTTGAAAGCTCAAAGTTTAAATGCAAAGGTTAGTATAGAGATCGATTGAATGGGTCTAGGAAGTTCTTTGGACACTTCAGTGAGAATTTAGATTACTTGCCACCCAGTTGGAATAATGAAGATCCACTTGAAGACGGGTGTAGAAACAAGATTTGGGATCCCGGCATACAAGATGATAAACTTTGGGAGCTCAAAGATTGTGAAGAGCTTCATCAAAGCTTGGTGAATTTACTTGGAAATATTGGAGCTCATTGGAAGTCCAAGCGTCGGTGGAAGTTTCAAGATGAGTTCAAGCACAAGCCACCATGACAAGGAGCTCACCAAATGTCCAACTTAAGGACTTTAACTAAAAGTGCTAGGTGAGAGACAACCCACCATGGTATGATCTTTCATTTTTATTCTTAGTTTTATTCTATTTTATTTTTATTAGTGTTCATTCATAATTTCTGCATATTCATCTGCATACTGCATTTTGCATTCTACATAAAAAAAAATGAGCACACGACGCGCAAGCGTCGCTGACGCGTACGCGTCACATGTTCTTGCGAGAATGAGAAGAAGTGAACAGAGAGTTAGGCGGGTCTGGTGCTGGACACGTGCCTTGCGCACAAGCAAGTCCACGCGTACACGTCCCTCATGCGTACGCGTCGCTTGCAATTTCAACCCATCACGCGTATGCGTCCCTGACGCGCACGCGTGACCTTGAAAAATCGGCGTAAATGGTGTTTGGCTAGAGAGTTATGTTGGTGTGGGGCTGGAACTGTGCTGCGAGCACAAGCTCCATCACACGTACGCGTCCCTGACGCGTGCGTGTCGTTTTCCCAAAATTGTGCAAGCGTCTATGACGCGCACGCATCGTATGTGTATGCACAACTAGGCAGAGAGTTCTGCTGGAACGATGCGAGAGGCGTGCCTGGCGCAGAAGCCAACCCACGCGTACACATCCCCTTCGTTTTCACCAATCCACGTGTAAGCATCCCTCACACATACGCGTGGAAAGAAAAAATCGGCTTAATAAGGAAACTAAACAGAGAGTTGTGATGGTCTGGGGCTGGCACTGTGCTAGAGGCACAAAATCACCCACGCATACGCGTCCCTTACGCGTGCGCGTCCTTTCGCTTTCAGATCACCCACGCGTACGCGTGGGCGACGCGTACGCGTCGCATGGCTGATACAGTTTTCACGCGCACGCTTGCTTTGCGCGCGCGCGTCGCATCCCATTTTTCATTCCTTTCTCTTTTATTCTATCCTTTATCCTTCTTTCTTCCTCCTTTCTTACTTACTTCTTCTTTCTTTCGTTAACTTCTCCTCCTTCTTCACTTTCATTCTATTTTACTCAATTTATTTGTATACTTCCAATCATTTCATTTTAATTTTGTACATATTTTTATTTTCTTTTCTAAATTTATTTTTTTCCATTGGTGTTAAATTTTCTTATTCAACTGTTGCAACTTTTCTTGCATTATCCTGGTGCTGCATTGATACGCGAAAAACTTGTCTCTCAACAAATTCTCCTTCGGCAAGTATACCGAATTGTCGTTAAGTAATAACTCACAAAAGAGTGAGGTCGAATCCCACAGAGATTAACGGATTAAGCAATCAATGGTTAATTTATTATCCTAGTTAGACGAATCAGATTGGAGTGATAAGCAACAAGGAAATGTAAATAGCATAAAAGTAAAGAAAGCAATAAAGTGCAGAAAAGTAAAATGGAAAGAAAAGTAAATGTAAGAACTAAAAATAAAATGAACATTGGGATCAAGAGATATTGCAATCCTCCGGATCAAGTTCATTCTCATCTCTTCCTCAATCAATGTGTTCATTGATCTCCTTGGCAATCTTAAGTGATCGAATTACAATTCCTTGTAATTCAATCTCTCAAATCTTGATCAATAGCCAATTCCTTGGTCAATTGCTCATGAGAAGAGATGAAGTATGGTCATTGATTATACCACATGCTTTCCCAAATCAAGTGTTGGTATGGTTATAGTCACATACCCATCCAACCCCAATTTGGTCCAACATGAGAAAGTATTTCTAGCATGATCTCTTCATTCCTCTTCCAAGGTTCAGAAGAGATCCAAGTATGAATAGCTTCTTTTCCAAGATAACTATCCAATTGGATGAAGATTGAAAGCTTTCTAGTAAAATCAAGAGAAAAGATAGAAGAAGAATAATGAAAACTAATATTGATCCATCAAATTACAACAGAGCTCCCTAACCCAATGAAAAGAGTTAGTTGATCTTTGCTCTACCAAAAGAGAAAAGAAAGAAAGTGCAGAAAAGTAAAGATGAAGATTAAAACTAAAATTGAAACTTCAAAATTCATAAATGAAAAGTACAAAGAAAAGAAAGAGAAGGAAAAGTGTGTAAGGGGAGGGAGTCCAAAGACCCCTCTTCAATCCCCCAATTCCCGACTGTCCGTCAATGTAAAAACTAAGGCCTTTATATAGGCTCTCCTAAATTACAAAATGAAATTAAAAGCAAATTATAATTAAATGAAAATTCCTATTCTAGATGCTTCTTGTGGCCTTGATTAGTTGACACTTGTGGGCTTGCTTCCTTGAGGTTGGGTGGTCCTTGAAAGAGAAGTGAATCAAGTTGAGGTCCAGGTGCTAAAGTTAGTGCTAAAGTTAGCCACACTAACGCTACAAGTGTGGCGTTAGTGCTAGAGTTATTGTGGCTAACGTTGCACTTGCTGCCCAGTTGGTGTTTTTGGGGCTTAAAAGATGCCTCTTGTTTGTGCTCCAATTTCATGCCCACTATAGAGTATTATATATCATTGGAAAGCTCTGAATGTCAGCTTTCTAATGCAAATGGAATCACCTCAATTAGATCTCTATAACTCAAGTTATGCTCCTTTGAAGTGGACATGGTCGCTGGCATAGTTGCTAGCGTTAATGGAAAACGTGAGTCCCGATAACGCTAGCGACCAGGGGCTTAAAATCTCCAGGTTCTGGAGCTCAAAATCAATGTCCATCCCATATTATTATATATCATTGGAAAGCTCTAGATGTCTACTTTCCAACGCCTTTGGAAGCGCATCATTTGGAGCTCTACAACTCGAGTTACATATCTTGGAAGGTGAAGAGGTCAGTTGGCCTTACTACAGGTTGATACCATGTTCGTCTTTGCACTTTTGGGGCAGGTTTTCTCCCTCAAATTTAGTGTCAACTATGTAGTGCCATATATGCTTGGGAAGCTCTGGAATTCTACTTTCCAATGCCACTGGAATCACCTCATTTAGAGCTTTGTGGCTCAAGTTATGCGTGTTTAAAGAAGGCATGGTCAGGCTGCCAGGTGGGACTTCTGCCCACGTTAACTTAGTTAACGTGGGTCTTTTTGCTTCGCCAACGTTAGTGGAGATCACCTTTTCCACTAACTTTGGCATCTCCCTTTACTTCCACGTTAGTTCCCACGTTAATGTAGTTAACGTGGATCTTTTTGCTTCAAAAACGTTAGTGGCACTCACTTTTTCCACTAACGTTGGCATATACCCCTTTCACAAGCGTTATTGGGGCTCACCTTCCCCATTAACATTGCTTGGTGCCTTTTGTCTCTACGTTAGAGTTCACGTTAGTGTAGCTAACGTGACTCTTAACGTCGGTCTTCCTTGCTAACGTTCCATGCTCTCCTTCTTCAAAGTTAATGCCACTAACTTTTCTCACTAACGTTGTGGCTTTCCTTCCTTCCACGTTAGTGCCCACGTTAGTGTAACTAACGTAGCCACTAATGTGGCTCTTCTCTTCTTCTTTTGGTCTGAAATCAATCAAACAAAGTGCATCAAAGTCTTGCTCTTAATCATGGGATCATGCATCATCCAATTTATCATTCAATTTATGCATAATTCTCATGAAATCATTCAAAATTCACAATGTTTGCTTGAATCATGGTATGATTGCATTTTCAACCAAATACTTGCTTATTTCCTAAGAAAATGCATGAAACTACCCTAAAAATAGTAAAGAAAAGGTCAGTGAAACTGGCCAAAATGCCCTGGCATCACAACACCAAACTTAAAGCTTGCTTGTCCCTAAGCAAGTACTGGAACAAGAGAATGATGAATGGAATGCCAAGAGAAAATGAGTCATTCTTGTGGAAGTCATGTCCCTGGTTTTATGGTAGTTTCATGCATAGCAACTTAGGTTCATTCCTTCACTGGCTTTCAGGCCTTTATCATGTCCTAGAATACTCACTTTGCTTGCATCCCATGAGACTTTTATTCATTGATCCCTTTTGTTTCTTGTCAATTCAGGGCTTATTTGTGTTCTTAGACTAAGTACTCTGTAAGGGGACAACTCTTTAAAATAAGCTTTCAGCCAACACTCCCGAACCAGTTGGTTCAAGGTGCTAGGTGTTGAAACACCCCTACGGACTTACTTCCTCAAGTCTCTCTCCCATACATACACACCACAGGCACATGATTTGTTTATTTTCTTTTCTTGAGACCTTGGTGTCCAGCACCTCTTTGGGTTACTAAATGTTCTGTAGTGAGGGTTACTCTTGATAGCGGACTTTCAGCTGATAATCCCGAGTTAGTTAGCCCAAATTACCAAGTGATAAGGCACCCCTAAGAGCTTATTCATCCAAGTAAATCCCTCACACAGGAACACCACAGACACATGCCTCGAGATTAAAACCATTGGTGCCTAGCCTTATTGCTTACTCTTTTTTTCTTTTATTTTTTTCCACTTTCATTGTTCTTTCCCTTTTTCTTATTAGGATCTTATTATTTAGCTAGTCTCATGGGGTGTGTTCAAAGCATATGATTCAGGACAGATAGTTGTCTTCCCACCTTGTGGTTGAACCAACTTAGCTAACTTATGACCACACCACAAACTCAGGAACTTACTCCATAGTATGAACTCTACTCTGGTCTTTTATAAAATACTCATTCTCTTTTCATTTGATTCAAAAGGGACAAGCATACTAGTAAGCAAAGTAAGGATGCAGTAATGGCATTCAGACTAGAAAACACAGCCTTAATCAATAAAAAGTTTAAAAGACAGAATTGACATGCTTATTCACAAGGAGAAAGCACACATACATACAAAGAACATAGAAGACAATCATGCAAATTAAAATGCAGGAAATAAGTAAGAGGAGAAAGGAATTTTACCACCTTGTATTTAATCTTCATTGTTGTTGCCATTTTCCTCCTATTCTTCCCCTTCCCACACCAGACATAGAATGATTGCTTATACTCAAGCAACAATTAAAACAGTGGTGACGGGGTCCATGATGGATCATGAATGTCTTAGAATGAAGTGTGAGTATGCATGTGTTTCAGCAAGCAAGGTTAAGGATACAATAAAGACACAAGAGATACAAACAGAGACATTTTGATTGCATTAATAAGTGGTGTTGGCATGGTACTTTGCATGAAAGTTAAGTGGCAACACCAAACTTAGTGTGCCACTGTCAATCTAGAATGTTGCAAGTACCCAGTGAAGATTGAAATTCAAATTGTTGCCTGGCAACACCAAACTTAGAGTGCAATCATATGCCAAATTATTGAAAGTAAACTAAGTAAAGCAAGGAAATGTTACCTACGGTTGGGTTGCCTCCCAACAAGCGCTCTTTTAATGTCATTAGCTTGACATGTTGTTCATGACTTTCTTCCTCTTCTTCCAGTTTGTTAAGAGGAATGACCTCAAGAGGAAAGAGGAGCCAGTTAATGTCCCTTGTTTTGAGTGCCTCTCCCCAGCAAGCCTTCTTCTGTTGTTAGCTTGAGTAAACTTGCTTGTTGGGATAGGGGTGGGATGGCTTTTGGTTGACCTTTTCTTCTTCATGAATATTGTCCTTCTTTTCTTGGTCACCATCCTTTTGTTAGTGTTCATGTTGATTGCCTTTACCACCTTGATTTTAGGATTTGGGTATTGTATAATGGGTGGAGCATCCTCTTCATCAAAAACTTCTTGAATTGGTGGTTCAATGAACTCACCCTCTATGCAAATCTCTATTTCATTAGAGTGTGGGCTCCCTTGATTGACTTCCTCCCTTTCTTCTACATGATATTGCATTGTGTCTTTTGGGAGTGAGTTTGCATGTTCCTTTGTCACCACTAGTAGTCTCTGTGGGTATTGAGTCTTGGGCTTATATACTCTCACAACCTCCTCCTTCTTCATAGAAATCTCACTTGGTATAGGTTTCTCTTTTTCTTGTTCTTCTGATTCCTCCCTTGTTTTTGACCTTTGAATGAATTCCTCTATTTCTGAAGAGAGTGAAGTGGACTCTCTTTGTGATCTCAGCTCTTCAATAAATTATTCTTCAGAATAGAGTTGTGCATTCTGTCTCAATTTTTCGTCATGGTCTTTTTTTGCTATTTTCTCCTCTTCGATTGTCTTTATTATCTCTTCAAGGAGGCGTTCTATCCTAATGAGTCTCTCTTCTTCTCTACTTCTTTTGAGCTCTTCCATGAAGAGTTCCATCCTAGCAAGTCTATCTAAAGGTGGTTGGGTAGGTTGTAATGGTTGGGTGGGGTTGGTTTGTGAATGGAATTGGTTGTTTTGTGGTTGTGTGTTCTGAAAGTGGTATGACTCTTGTGGGTAGTGGATTGAGTTTTGTGGATGGTGAAATGAGTTGTATGGATTTGGGAAAGACTTTTGTGCTAAGGCATACTCAAATGATGAAGAATTTAGGCATGTAAAACTTGGAGGTGAGGTTGTATAATTGAGAGGTGATGGCTCTTGATGAATGGGGTATGAATGAGTGAAATCTCTTTGATTATGATCTTTCCAGCCACAACTTGAGTAGTGATCAATTTTACCAAAATATGGACCATTTTGTGGCTGTGGAAAGTACCCCATTTCATGTTCTTGATATTCCCACCCACCATGAGCATAGTAAAGTGAATCATTCTGTGGTGGTGGAGAGTTTCCCATGAAATTTGATTGACTAAAATATGATGGATGCTCCTTTCTTTCCTGCAAAAAGCTCTGTCTCAAACAATAATCACCAAAAGAAATTGGAATCTCCATTGTAATAAATGAGGGATTCTTAGTGAGGCAATATCACAAATAGTTAGTTAGCAAAAGAAAATAAAGAAACAAAAGAAAACAAAGACAAAAGAAAAGTGTCTAATCTAGTAAATCAATTAACCGGTAGTTTGTTAATAACGACTAATCCCCGGCAACGGTGCCATAAACTTGATGCACAGAAAACTTGTCTCTCAACAAATTCCCCTTCGGCAAGTATACCGAATTGTCGTCAAGTAATAACTCACAAAAGAGTGAGGTCGAATCCCACAGAGATTAACGGATTAAGCAATCAATACTCAATTAATTATCCTAGTCAGACGAACCAGATTGAAGTGATAAGCAGCCCTAAATTACAAAATGAAATTAAAAGTAAATTACAATTAAATAAAAATTCCTATTCTAGATGCTTCTTGTGGCTTTGATTGGTTGACACTTGTGGGCTTGCTTCCTTGAGGTTGGGTGGTCCTTGAAAGAGAAGTGAATCAAGTTGAGGTCCAGGTGCTAAAGTTAGTGCTAAAGTTAGCCACACTAACGCTACAAGTGTGGCGTTAGTGCTAGAGTTATTGTGGCTAACGTTGCACTTGCTGCCTAGTTGGTGTTTTTGGGGCTTAAAGGATGCCTCTTGTTTGTGCTCTAATTTCATGCCCACTATAGAGTATTATATATTGTTGGAAAGCTCTGAATATCAGCTTTCTAACGCAACTAGAATCACCTCAATTGGATCTTTATAACTCATGTTATGCTCCTTTGAAGTGGACATGGTCGCTGGCATAGTTGCTAGCGTTAATGGAAAACGTGAGTCCCGATAACGCTAGCGACTAGGGGCTTAATATCTCCAGGTTCTGGAGATCAAAATCAATGTCCATCCCATATTATTATATATCGTTGGAAAGCTCTGGATGTCTACTTTCCAACGCCTTTGGAAGCGCATCATTTGGAGCTCTACAACTCGAGTTACACTTCTTGGAAGGTGAAGAGGTCAGTTGGCCTTACTACAGGTTGATACCATGTTCATCTTTGCACTTTCAGGGCAGGTTTTCTCCCTCAAATTTAGTGTCAACTATGTAGTGCCATATATGCTTGGAAAGCTCTGGAATCCTACTTTCCAATGCCACTGGAATCACCTCATTTAGAGCTTTGTGGCTCAAGTTATGCGTGTTTGAAGAAGGCATGGTCAGGCTGCCAGGTGGGACTTTTGCCCACGTTAACTACCACGTTAACTTAGTTAACGTGGGTCTTTTTGCTTCGCCAACGTTAGTAGAGATCACCATTTCCACTAACTTTGGCATCTCCCTTTACTTCCACATTAGTTCCCACGTTAATGTAGTTAACGTGGAAGCTAACGTGGGTCTTTTTGCTTCGAAAACGTTAGTGGCACTCACTTTTTCCACTAACATTGGCATATACCCCTTTCGCAAGCGTTATTGGGGCTCACCTTCCCCATTAACATTGCTTGGTGCCTTTTGTCCCTACGTTAGAGTTCACGTAAGTGTAGCTAACATGACTCTTAACGTGGGTCTTCCTTGCTAACGTTCCATGCTCTCCTTCTTCAAAGTTAATGCCACTAACTTTTCTCACTAACGTTATGGCTTTCCTTGCTTCCACGTTAGTATAACTAACGTAGCCACTAACGTGGCTCTTCTCTTCTTCTTTTGGCCTGAAATCAATCAAACAAAGTGCATCAAAGTCTTGCTCTTAATCATGGGATCATGCATAATCCAATTTATCATTCAATTTATGCATAATTCTCATGAAATCATTCAAAATTCACAATGTTTACTTGAATCATGGTATGATTGCATTTTCAACCAAATACTTGCTTCTTTTCTAAGAAAATACATGAAAATACCCTAAAAACAGTAAAGAAAATGTCAGTGAAACTGGCCAAAATGCCCTGGCATCATGCATGACTTGTTTTGTTTCGATTGGGTAATATTATTTAAGCCATTGCAAATCTTTTATGATAGTTGTACTCTTTTTGCATTGACATGAATTTAACTGATATGCCATTTGCTTCTACTGTTTTCTTCCTTGCATGTTGTAGCTACCACATGTAATTGAGACCCTCATTATTTGGCATTAACCTACCCATATTTTCTTTGTTTTCTATCTTTGTTTGTGGGTTACTTTTCTTCCCTTTTTTTCTTTTAGGATGGCCACCAAGAAGGAAAACGGAAAACTTTTACATGAGGCAACATACAAGTCCATCTGCACAATCTTTGGAGAAATGCATCAGTTGGAGCAACCCGTCCACTTGCACATCTTAGCATGCACCGAGGACGGTGCAATCTTTAAGTGTGGGGAGGTTGATACCGACTTCCATGGGTTAGTTATTTCCTATTTCAACACCAATGCTTTATTTTCCTGGTTAATTGTTGCATTTGCATGTTTGGTTGCATATTTGTTTGATTTTGTGAATGTTCTTCTACCACTACTTGGTTGGAGTAATTAGTTTCTTTTTCAAGACCCTATTTTATGATATTTCACTAATTTAAATTAAAAATTTTTGTTAAACTTGTTTGCGGATTGTAATTTGGAACATGAATTATAGCAAAGAACACACAACCCGTGAGATTTGAGCTTAATTACATTGGTTACACTATTTAACCATAATATTTTATTCATATGTGTTTTCTTCTCTATGATTGTAATCTATATTTTGTTCCATTCTATATGTCCATTGTTTAGTGTATTTACATGCTTGCAGATAATTGAGACCATTATTTGTTATTAGCTCACCCATCCCAAATAGCCTACCCTTTCAATCACCTTTGTTAGCCACTTTGAGCCTTTTAATCCCCTTCTGTTCTATATTTTACCACATCACTAGCCTTAAGCGAAAAAATAATTAACTACCCCAAGTGAATCTTTGGTTAGCTTAAGTTAGAGATTGCGTATCAATTAAGTGTGGGAAACTGTGGGAACTTGTGTTGATGAAAGTGTACAGTGTTTTATTGACAAAATATTGGGAATTTGGGTGCATGTTCATGTGAGACCAGAAAAAAATTAAAAACTCATGTGCATTGATATGTTATGTTTGCTTTTATGATTACAAAAAAAAATATTCAAATAAATAAGTAATTAAATAAGGGGGACAAAATTACCCCAATATTAAGTTTAATAAAAGATCAATGTATATGTGATAAAAATTAAAAAAATATTTGGTATGAGTATGTGATGCAAAAGTGAGAATTATGGGTAGCTAGGCATGATTTTAGAAGTATATAGAGTGTGTGTATGTTAGGTGAGAACTTAGGTTAGACAAAGATTCAATTTATAGCTCACTTAGCCATATATATACCCTCACATTTACCTTAGCCCCATTACAACCTTGAAAAGACCTCATGATGTTTGCATTGGTATATTAAATATTTGTTGATTGGTTAGGTGAAGAACAAAGTTTAGAAAGCATGACTAGAGAAGACTAGAGTGGATTACCCTATACACTTGAGTGATTAGAGAACTTGGATTACCCTATTACCCTGCTTTTATGAGCTATCTTCTCACAAGTTTACTTGTCTTTTATTATATGATTTGAATTAGTGGAATTTGATTTATTTTTATCTTGGAGAACTTGTTTACTTTTAACTAAGTAGGCAGAAACATCTTAGCATATAGTTGCATTCATATATAGGTTGCATTTCATGAGTCTTACTTTTCCTTATTTATTCTTTTGATCTCCTTGAGCTTAGCATGAGGACATGCTAATGTTTAAGTGTGGGGAGGTTGATAAACTACTATTTTATGGTTTATCTTGTGCTCAATTGAGTAGTTTTTATCAAGTCTTTGCACACTTACTCATACAAATTACATGGTTTTACAATTCCTTCCTAGTTTCGTTCTATGGTTGAAAACTTGCTTCCTAAGCCTTTAATTTGTGTATTTTAATTTCCCTTTATACCATTCGATGCCGTGATCTATGCGTTAAGTGTTTTCAGGCTTTACAGGGCAGGAGTGGCTTAGAGGATGGAGAGGAAGCTTGCAAAAATGGAAGGAACACAAGAAATAAAAGAGACAACCAGCGAGCATCGACATGCACACATGCCTCACGCTTGAGCGCGATTTGAAAATCTGCACAGCGACGCATGCGCGTACCTGACACGTACGCGTGAATTGAAGTTTTCACGATGACGCGTGCGCGTGCCTGACGCGTACGCGTGACACGCAAAGATGACCAGCGACGCGTACGCGTACTTGACGCGTACGCATGACATGCGCGACCTGCAGAAAACGATGGGGGCGATTTTGGGCCGAGTTTGGACCCAGTTTTTGGCCCAAAAACACAGACTAGATAATAATTTGTGATGTATGTTTCTATATTAATGACTTAACGTTTTCAATCAAAAAAAATTTTTACTCATAAATCGACGTGTTAATTACGATTAGCTTCATATTTATGAAAGAATAGATAATAATTAGGAAGATAAATTGGTAGCACTCAATTTCTGGTATGATTTAGAAGTATTAAAAATTGGACTGTTGCAGATATTATGGTAGTTAATTTAGACGTACTGAAAATTAGAAGTATATTTTTTATTCTTGAAATTTATTAAAAATTTAAAAATACCCCTAAAATAATAAATTTTTAATAAACTTAAGAATATTTTTAAATTTTTTAATAAATTTAAAAAATAAAAATTATTCAAATAATAAAGTGATTGATTAATTATCATACCAATATTTTTATTTTAGAGAATCTTAATCCTACGGTTATATACTCGAAATTGAAACTAAATTGGGTATGTTTAAAACTTAGAAACCAACATACAGATTGATTATCGAGCGAAACTAATCACAATAGACAAATATATCTTTAATATTTTGTATTAATGATTTAATTTATTACCATATCTTTTATTGCGAATCAATAAAACATACACATTACACACATTCTTAGCATTATATATTGGACTGCTTCACAATACCCGTTACCCAATAGGAACCATCTACCTTACGATCCAACCGACGATATATATGCTAGGAACATCATGGACAACTTGACTAAAGCTAATTCCATAAATCATATCCTATCTTATCTTCCTAAGATTTTGGAAGAGATTAAAGATAATTTCAAATTCAAAACCTCTTATACAATGCAAACAATATAAATAAGAGTCTGGTAATAAATTTTCTGAGTTATAATTTTCACGTCTATTAAAGTTAATATTCTACTTCAAAGACTATTTTAACTTGAGCATTAAAGCCTCTTTTAAATACTCTTTTCTGTCAATCCTTAGAGTTTGTAGATCCGTCAATCAGATTTAACGAAATCATGGTAATTATTATACTTGGAGAATAAAGGTCATAACGTTAGACATGAGGAAAATATGCCATTATTAGTAATGGGAATCAGATTAATTATTATCCTGCCATCATGGTGGTCGACAATTTGAGCTCTAATGATGATAAGTGACGAAAGACTCTCACTGTCTGGATTTGCATATGTAGGTATGTGGTCCTGCTCTTGAAATCATGATGAGTATCTAGGCTGATTTTTTTCCATGTGAAAAAGTATTTGATGGTACACGTTAAAATGAGACTCTATGGAATAATTTTATTTACAGTTCAATTACATATTCAAACATTTATACATGTAAGTCCAATCAAATAAGCTCAAATTCAATAAAAACTACTTTTATTACATCTGCGTATACATACGCGCGTTCCAATAACGCTTCCGCTTCTCCGTCTTCGTCTTCATCTTCTTCATCATTTTTGTCTTCGCGTTCTTCCTTCTTCTTCTTCGTTTTCCTCCTTCTTTGTTTTCGCATTCTTTCTTTCTTTCTTTCTTCTTCCTCTTCTTCTTCTTCACATTCTTTCTTCTTCTTCTTTGCCTTCCTCCTTCTTCTTTTTCGCGTTCCTTCTTCTTCTTCGCATGTTTTCTCTCAATTGTCATTCTTTTATTGCTGCTGTTGTTGCTGCTGCCTTTTTTCTTTTTTTCCTTTTAATTGAGATACATTTGGACCCAGAAATGAACTGAATTTAGTTCAGATTCGATGAATACTTAACAGTTGTATCAAGTAAACCTAACTCAATTCACAAATGAACTGAATTTGATTCAGATTTGAACAAAAAGTGATAAACATTCAATGAGCAAGAAAAGCACATTTCAATTCATTTCTGCATGCAAATGAACTCAATTAAACTAAGAGATGAATTGAATTTCTTAAGAAATAACAGATTTCATGAATACTTAAAAGTAATATCAAGTGAACCTAACTCAATTCACAAATGAATGGATTTCGGTTCTGATTTGAACAAAAAGTGATAAACATTCAATCGGTAAAGAAAGCACATTCAATTCATTTCTGCATGCACATAAACTCAATTAAACTAAGAGATGAACTGAATTTCTTAAGGAATAATAGATTTGGTGAATACTTAAAAGTAAAATCAAGGGAACCTAACTCAATTCATAAATGAACCGAATTCGATTCAAATTTGAACAAACAATTAAGTAATTACTTAAAGAATAAAAAATTTAGTCAATACTTATCAACAGCATCAAGTGAACCTCAATTAACATACAAACGAACTGAGATAAACTAAGAAATGAACCAAAATTATTTAATGATGGCATCAGAGAAAATCAAAACTAATCAAGATGTTAGCAAAATATTGGTGTTATTGGTGATGACAATAATGAAAAAAGAAAAGAAAAAGAAGACACAGTATTGGAAAAGAGGAGGAGGAGGAGGAGGAGGAGGAGGAGGAAACGGATGAGAAAAGGAGACACTTGATTTGAAAAAATGTTATAACAACTTAGTTAGACTTAGTTAAGTAGTTTGCTTGAATGTAGAGCTTTATTCTTTTATTTATATGGTGACATAGCAAAAACCCATAAAATACATATTAAATTTGTTCATTTTTTTTCTTTTGTAAAATGCATGTTAAGTTTTAAGTTTTTCTTTTTTATTTTTTTAAGAAAACTAATGTTGCAATATGTTCCTACTTTTTGTTAGGCAATAAGCACAAAACAAATATATTAAAGAAGGGGTGAACTGAGTATTAATGGCAAATTAAAAATTCAAAAATATTTGGTAACAAAAACAAATTAGTCAAAAACAACCAAAACTTGCTTTATTTAGCATTTGTTAATTGTTATAATAATTAATAAATACTAAATAAGGGAAGCAAAATGCTAAACTTTTGGAAGTCTTTAGGAAGCTTCAGTTTGACAAGAGGAATTGGAAAGAAAGTGAGACAGTGGTACTAACTAAAGAATGCAGTACAATTATCCAACAAAATCTCCTAGAGAAATTGCAGGATCTAGGAAGCTTTTTGATTCCTTGTACCATTGGAGTTATCACTATTCAGAGAGCTTTATGTGATATTAGAGCTAGCATCAACCTCGTTCCTCTTTCATTGATGAGAAAACTCAAAATTGACGAGGTAAAACCTATTCGTATTTCTCTCCAACTTGCTGGCTGTTCTATTAAATACCCCCTTGGAGTTGTTGAGAATTTACTTGTGAAAGTAGGACCTTTTATCTTTCTTGTTGATTTTTTGATATTGGATATGGAAGATGACAAAAATGCCTCTATTATTCTTGGAAGACCCTTTTTAGCCATAGGAAGTGTAAAACCCGGTTAATTAGTGGATAATTAACCAATAAATTAAAAATATATTCTAGAAAGGGATAAATGAAGTTTTTATGGTTTAATGTGGTAGAGAAATTCAAAACGAGAATTTTGACACCAATTTTAAAAAAATCGGCCCAAGATTGGGCCGAACGGGCCAAACCGGGTTAATCGGACCCAAGTTTGGCCCAAGGGCCCAGCCAAGCCTCATTTAATGAGAGAGCTCAGCTCTCTCTTCCCTCCCAAACACAACAAACACGCTAAAACAAAAAGAAGGGGAAGGAGGAGATGTTCCAAACCCTTGCTCCAACTTCAATTGATCATATCTTTTGATCCAGAGCTCTGATCGACGCACCGTTTGCGGCCACGTGACCGCAGTGTCAAGCTCTACAAAACCCACAAAAGTAATCTTGAGGTAATTCATAGTTTTACCTTCGAATTTTTAGCCCTTGATTTCGAGTTTATTGGGCAAAAATATTGAAATTTGTGAGCTCCTTGTGTTATAGGATCAAATTAGCTTGATGGAAAGGCTTGTTCTTGTTTCCTTGATCCTTGGGCTGGTCAGTACCTCAAATCCTAGTGAAAAATTCTGAAATTTATGGTATTGGGTTTGAGTTATTGTGTTTTGGTGTGATATTGTGGCTTAGGCATTATATATGTGTGTATTGGAGCTTGATTGGTGATTTTGGAAGCTTTGGTGTGGAGCCCTAAGCTTGGAAAATCTGTTGGTGGAGTTTGGAACCCTTGGAAGTTGAGTTTGAGAGTGTTCCGGCACTACAAGAAAAACACCCATTCAGGTACACTTGAAAAGTTTAGCCAAAATTGAAAAAAAATGATGCCTTAGGCTACGGCTACGCTTTCTGGGCTACGGCTACGCTTTTTGGGGTGATTCCTATCCGGCCATTGCCTATTCTCAAAGGCTACGCTTTTCTGCACCAAGGGCTACGCTTTTGATATTTGGGAATATGGTGCGCTTTTCAAGTGATGCTATCCAGGACCAAAGGCTACGCTTTTCAGCTTCCATTTTCGCTAGAATAGGCTACGCTTTTCAACGCTACTGCATCACCTGTAAAGCGTAACCACATTGTATACCATGGCTACTTTTTATAAGTGTAGCCTTAGGTTCCTCATTTTTTTTTGTTACTATAGCTACTGTATATAAGTGTAGCCTTAGGTCTCAATTTTTTCTGTATATATATAATTTTCTAATAATTATTAATACAACATAATAGTTAATATGATTACATGTATAATAATTATATATTTTTATTTAAATGAGGTGAATATTATAAAATAAAAATAAATACATAATTATACTAAATAATTTCTTTAAATAATATCAAAATAACCATAATATCACTTAGAATTTACTACTAATAATATCAAAACTGACACTTCTATTTCTGACTGTGAAAGTAGAGAACTTAAAATTAATATACAAATATACAAGCAAAACAAATTTGCTGCACATGACAAGTATTTACAATTTCTTTTGAATTTCGGAGATAAGTCATCACAGTTTGAAGACCAACATCACCAAATGTATCTGCACTACTACTTCCAAATGATATTCCAGCAGCATTGCGCTCCTTCTTTGACTTCCGAATATGCAAAGCTTCAAGATGGCTTTGAAGTATTTTATTCTGAAGGAGGTTGATGACATCAATCACACAAGTAATTTGAAAGAAACCGACGCAATAAAATATAAAGAATAAAAACAGTTCACACTATGTGGGCTTGCCACAAGGAAGAAACAGTGTTACTACCTACTATCAAATACAGTTTATGTACATGCTGTTTAAATTGCATTACAATGTGACCCATTATTTCTTTTATATTTTGAGTTGAAGATAAAGAGAAAATATAGAGTTAGGAGGAAGAGGTCATTTGTATGACCAAGAAAAGAAAAAAAATCAAATAAAAGACAAACTCTCACACAATTACCAGCAGTGGCACAGACTGCACATTGACAGTGATTAACTAGACTTGCTAACTGTAACTGATCTTAGGTTGCAAACTGCAACCAACACTCACCAAAGATACCAAATAAATTAACAGTCCTGTAAATAATGAATTCCTGATATACACATCAATGGACCACAATTTTTTAATGTGTTGGGTAGACAACAGTTTAATACTAAACAATAAGAGCAAGTTAGGACACAATAATTCAACAAGAACACTGAAGGATAACTGAATAAGGCATCAGTCAAACTAAACAGGTGAAAAGAAAACCTGCTCATTTATTTCATCATATTTCTTCTCAGCGTCATTTCTTGCCTTCTCAAGCAATTTCTTCTACTCTTCCCACTTAGCCTTCAGTTGACTCTGCAAAACACAAATATGAAAACAGGGTGAATTATCGGTACATCAATCCAGAAAATCAAACAAACCAAAATTCCAGTAAATGGGAAAGAATATATAAAGTAAGTAGACAAAGTGTAAAACAAACTAACAAATGCAACAGTAAACCACGTGGCTTATAGGGAAATCCCAGTGCAGGAAGAAATGAAAAATCTAACTGAACTAGCACTATCAAAGAATCACTAGACACACTGCAAGTTTCACACTGCTAGTATAGCATTAACAAAAATAGCATCCACTTCACCCTGTCATCATAGTTACACATTTACACAATCAAACCCATAATATCCAAATAACCAATCATATGAAAAAGAAGAAGTTAGCTCTTTTCATTGCCTTGGACTCTGCATTATTTAGATGGCATTTGAAATACTAACATCAGAAACATCAAAAAACACTTCTCCAAAAGGACTTTGTACAACAGCAACAAAGGCATACCTTGGGATAACTGGAGTAAGAACAAGTGCAGGATTTTGGAGAATGCAGCAGTTTCCAAAGCCGCAGCTACCTTGGCAGCATTTTGATTCAAGTCAAGAGCTACTGAAATAGCTCCTCCTCCATTCAGGATAGTACAAAATGTTTTGATAACAAAGCAGCATCGTTTGATCAGTTATTGCAGGTTAAAGATAATAGGAATAATAACTGTAGCACTACCGAGCTTCATAGTATTTTGTTTCCTTTTAATGAACTAAATAGTGCTAATAAGGGAAAAAATTGCTAACATTTCCTATCATTTTATATTAACTTTGCCTATTAAAGTAGTTTTCTGTGCAGAAACATTAGACTTGCTTACCGGTCTTTGTATAATTAATGAGTTGTACAGTAACTTCAGTTTGGTTGTCAATCGCTTGTCTGATTTTTTTTCACAGTTACTGAATCTGTTTCAAGTCCTTGAAGAAATCTGAATGACCAAGGAGTATCCAAGTTAAAGATAAACTTGACATAGATAATTTCCAGTTAAATCAACCTCTCGAATGAAATTATATAATATTCTAAGATGAAATGCAGAGTTTTATGGAAGTGTGGAATATATATGAGGTGTGAACCAACAAAGTGTCAATATAATCAAAAAAGGAAGTTCACCTGTGTTTTCATTTCTGTTGTTATTGAACATAGATCAAATTTGATATCTGCCTTTTGCATGTACAAAGCAAATGCTTGCAAGTTATGGATATCTGTCATTATGATATGCTGAACTCCAGGATATTGAACCTATTATATACAAAAGAAATCACAATTGAAAAGTTCACTCCCTCTCAATTACAAACACAACATTTTGCAATCTTGATGTTAATATTCTCATCCCAACTACAAGCAGCGTATTGTAACACTGTCATACCAGAATTATTTACCAATTCAAGATCATTTTTTGAAATCAATTCCACTAAATACTCCACAAAACCAGTAGATACAAGGAATATAGGATAACTTGATGTAACATTTGTACCTCAGAAGATGAAGAATCGAAGACCTAACCTCCTTCATCAGTATCTAGAGATGCCAGATTACCTTTTTTATTCAGAACAGGCAAACCATGTCCTATTATACAATAAAGGGTCAACTTATGATAAGAACAAATAACAAAAGTTCTTTTAATTTTTGGATAGAAATTGCAATAAATTGAAATAGCAAAAAATTGTTGTAACGCATAAGAACATCAGTAGAAATGGAAATTAAGAATAGAAGAAAAAAAATGAATGAAAAATCAAAGGAAAAAATTAATCAAGAAAAAAATTATGACTTGCTAATCTCTGTTGGGATGCAAAAGATTCCTAATGAACTGAGCCAGCAACTGAAGATAAGGAAAAACCTGAATTTCCTTATGTTCTTCCTTGTGCACTTGAAACTGGATTTGGTCCCTACATATATAAAATTTGACATACCTCTAAACAAAAGAGAAAGTAAGAGGTAAGACATAAGACAAGAAGAAGCAAGAGTGTAATACTCCAGAATCCCCAATTTTTTGCTGAATTAGCACATAGCAAAGCCGAACTTACAATCTGACTGGGCAGAATAAGTCCTTTTCCATCAACACATCATTTCTCATTATAGTAATCCATTGACTCCTTAGCAGTTGGAAAGAACTGCAGCACATTTAGTTTGCCAAATCTAAATAAAACTGAGCAGCATAAAGAGAAAGATGGAGTAAATGTAAAGCAGGTTCATTAAATTTAGAATAAAATGTTTAGGTACTACTCACCTTTAAGAATATGAAATCCATTTTCAAAATACTGTACAGAATCTTCACATGTAAAAAAAATCCCTTTCAATTGCAGGAATTCTAAGCTGCAATCTCATTCTTATAAACTCATCCCTTCGCCTTTCCTAAACACGGCACCTGAATAGGCAATCAATTAAAACTAGAACCTTAATCATCAGTAATAAATTCTAATCATAAGAGTTGAATCCCAAATCAAATTCAAATAGAAACCCCAATCACAGATTTTTGAAGTCAAATAGGATGCAAGAACATAAATAGCAAGAGAGATAGAGAGAGACCTGGTGACTGGAGAGCTAGTGAACTGCGGTCTGGCAAACATCTCCGGCTTTCTTGAAAGGTCAAAATTGGCCATAAGAATTAAGAACGTAAAGCAAACAGAACCTTTTTTGTGAATATGCAAGCCATGATTTCAAACTCTGCAACCAAGATTATGGGCACTGATGTTACAATTTTATAGCCCTTTACAACAATTACAGCAGCATCAATTGCAAGTTTTACTGCAGCTAGAATTGCAACTATAAATCCAAACCATGATGGGACAAATAAAATTTTTCTTCAACAAACCATTTAATTTTGTAACAAATTAATTAAATTCATAAATTTAGAAGCAATCCTCCAGCACCGTTGATTACCCTAAACACAAGACTCTAAAATCCACCATCTATCACATTAATTAATCTGAACTCTAATTTGAGCTCTAGCATTTCATTTCATTAAGGTGAGAATTGACAGAAAATTTTTTGTTCAAATTCCTTATGAAAAATCAAATTCTCCAACAATTTAACCGAACAAAAAGAACAAAATGATGCTGTAAAGGCAACTTACAGTATTTTAGGGCTGACCTGGTCTTTGACGGCACTGAGTCCGAAATCGGAGACCTTAAGATTCCCATTCTCATCAAGCAAGAGATTCTCTGGCTTCAAATCACGGTGGAAAATGTCGCGTGAGTGGCAGTACCCTATGGCGGAGATAAGCTGCTGGAAATACTTGCGGGTGAGATCCTCACTGAACCTCCCTTTCGAAACCTTGGTAAATAACTCATCGCCTTCATTGAACTCCAACACGAAATAGATCTCTGTCGGACGAGCCAATTGTTGGTGAGACGATAACAAGTGAGACGACGACATGGACACATGAAGACGGAGGGCACAACGACGGGGAGATTGGAGAAGCAGCTAGGGTTTTGTTATTTGGTGCTTTGGTAGGAGAGAAGGAATGAGAGACTGAAGGGCTTCGATGAAAGGCTTCAATGAAGAAAAAGAAACAAAAAAAATTTCACCAAGTCCTATATACGTGTATTTGGGGTTTTTACATTAGGCAACACTTTTAAAGCGCACCCAAAACATAACAAATAGGTTACTCTTTAAAAGCGTTCCCTTTGGTTACAAAAGTGAACTCATAGCTCTTAAGATAAGGCTACGCTTTATAAGTGATATCTATAACATCTAAGGAGACGCTTTTCAAGTGATGCCACAAATGTGTTTCCTATTCTCCTACAAAAAGGAAACACGGAGAAAAGCGTAGCCTATTCAAAGAATAAGCTATGCTTTTCAAATGTAGCCTAAAAAAGTGTGGCTGAATGGATATTTTTCTTGTAGTGCGGGTGGAACGGGAATCGGCCATGGTATGGTTTCGGTTTCCTGTATCTAAAATGTAATGTTGTGTAAAAACGTAGGCTAGTGGCCTTAGGATAGGGTTTTGAAATAATGAGTTAGTTGATGAATGATATATGTGTGTGTGGTCATGTATGTATTTGGTGGATTATGAGATGTTGATGTAATTTGTAGGGTGATTTGGATTTGAATTGGATATATGAATTATGATGATAATGGTTGGCAAGCATGAAATGTTGTACGTGATGTGCATTAATGTGTTTAATTGATGATTATGTGGAGGCTCTTGTTGATGAGCATGGGAGAATGTAAAATTGATATGAAAGGACATATGGTAATTGGTAAATTTGAATGTTGATTGGAAATTGAGATATGAAATGGTGATTTGATGTGGTAAATTAATGGTTGTGAGTGTTGATGATTATGGCTGGTTATGAATTATTATTTATAAGCCGGATGGCTGAGATATATGTTAATACAAGGCAGTGATTTATATGCATATGTACTAGATTGTGATTATTGTGATTGTTGCACTCCACCTATCTGAGATACGAGTTTTCCTGGGTGAAAACAGGATACTCTGCTGACCCTATATCGTAAGTGTGGCCGGGCACTGTGAAAGTCCCGGATGAGCTCGCCCCTGTAAATATACACTAGTAAGGGTGTTGGATTATATATTATGTTTATGTTATGAGTATAACTCGAGTTGGGGATGCACGACAGAGGACCAGTCCAATGGTTAGCTATCATGACTTGTCGGGTTGGCTTTATAACTGACAGATGAGACTCATCAGCCACTAGGACAGGCATGCATCATCTGCATTATATGTGAATTGTTTGGAATTCCTACTTGATTGCATCGTTACTTGTTAATTGCCTAATTGCCTTACTTGTCTCCCACTTGTGCATTTCCCTGCTTGATATAATTGCGATTGCATTTTGGATTACTGTTGGCAGTTGGGAGGTTTGCAGGATTTGGAAAGGGGATGTTTAGTTAGTCTGAAGATCTTTAAGTTAGTTGCCTATTTACATATCTTATGGTTTAGCATGTTTATATGCTTTGATTATAATCTGGAAGTTCTAGGATTGCCTTCGGCTTTCCCAGGACATTACATGTTAGATATTTGGGCATTGTTACCATGCTAAGAACCTTCGGTTCTCACCCATGCGGACTTTGTGGTTTTCAGATGCAGGACGTGAGGCTCCTCGCTGAGGCATGCTGAAGACTTTCTTTTGGCGGAGGTCCTTGTATCTTAGGATTTTATTTTGGTTATTATATACCTGTTTAGATACTATATTCTACACTGTATATGTATTTTGTATTAATTCCCCATAGAGGGTATCTTGGAAAAACATGTTCTGTATTTTGCCTTGTGGGATGTCTTTTGGGAAGTTCCTTATTATTTATGTATTTATACGGTTATGCTCGGACCGGTTATCTTCACAAACCGAGTCCCGGGCCTTGATATATGTATTTTGGCACTCTTTGTATATTTCTTCGCTTTAATTTACTCCTTGTCTATTCGTTTATGTTATCGAACGGAGTGTTGCGCTTTTGATTTAACGGTTTTGATTTATCCACTTTTCTTCAAAGGCTCCTAGTTATAAGCATTTTTGCAATACTATACGTACTAAATTTTATTTGTAGAGGTCGTAATACCTCGCCACCTCTGTTTTATGACTTAAGCATAAGACTCTGTGTGGTAGGGTGTTACATTATGGTATCAGAGCAGTTCGTTCCTGTAGAGCCTGAGGGATGGACTGACTATGCTTCTGTGCATTCTCTGTGTTTGTGTGTTATTAGAATATCTAACTGATATAACTGGCATAAACGTTCATGAGCATGCATTTGGGACTTTGAAGCACTAAACTTCTGATATTGAGACTGATCAACTTGATATCGATTGTTTGGTGTGTATAGGAACCAGATGGTGCCTCGTTGACGCAGTCGAGGCCGTGGGAGAGGATGTGCCAGTACTCAAGGGCCGGAAACCAATTAGAATGACCCCGTGAACTTCATGGCTGCATTGCAGAACATGGCTGCGGCTTTGCAGGCCACTGTTGAGGCACTCGGGCAGCAGATGAACAATCATAACCATGAAGGAAATGGTGGAAATCGGACTCAAGGTCTAATGACATTGGCGACCTTCTTGAAGGTCAATCCACCAAAATTTAAGGGTACTACCAATCCAACCGAGGCCGACACTTGGTTCCAAGCTATGGAGCATGCACTGCAAGCGCAGTTGGTGCCTGAGGAACAATGCGTCGAGTTTGCTACTTATCTACTTACTCGGGAAGCATCACATTGGTGGCAGGGAACCCGGCGTCTCATACAGCAAGGCAATGATCCGATCACCTGGGATGCCTTCCAGGAGAAATTCTACAAGAAGTATTTCCCGAATTCTGCCAGGACGGCCAAGGAACTAGAGTTACTGCAGTTGAAGTAGGGAACTATGTCTGTATCTGAGTATCCGGATAAGTTTGAGGAGTTCTTTAGATTCTCCCGCATGTGTCAAGGGGCTCCGGGAGGCTTCGAGGAGTGGAAGTGTATCAAGGATGAAGGAGGGCTCCGAAGCGACATCTATAGCTCAGTAGGGCCTATGGATATCAGGACTTTCTCCGAGTTGGTAAACAAGAGTAGAGTTGCTGAAGAGTGTGTGAAGAAGGTTGCTGCAGAAAGAGGAAACCAGACTCACCGGGGAAGCGTCACATTGGTGGCAGGGCACCCGATGTCTCATACAGCAGGGTGTCGACCCTATCACCTGGGATGCCTTCCAGGAAGAATTCAACAAGAAGTACTTTCCGAACTCCGCTCAGACGGCAAAGGAACTTGAGCTACTAGTTGAAGCATGGTACTATGTTTGTATCTGAGTACACAGACAAGTTTGAGGAGCTGTTCAGATTCTCCCATATGTGTCAAGGAGCTCCGGGAGACTTCGAGGAGTGGATATACATCAAATACGAAGGAGGGCTCCGAAGCGACATCTACAGCTCAGTAGGGCCTATGGAGATCAGGACTTTCTCTGAGTTGGTAAACAAGAGCAGAGTTGCCGAGGAATGTGTGAAGAAGGCAGCTGCAGAAAGAAGAAGCCAGAGCGGATCATTCCCACTGAACCGAGGGAAGAGTTTTGCTGCTAGAGGTCCGCCCTTCAAGCGGGGAGGTTTTGCACCATAAAGGACTCAGGGTCAGAGCAACTTTAGGAGGCCTAATGCTAGCAATGTTCCGGGGAGAAGATTTGTGAAGCAGCCTCAGAATGAGTAGGCGTGTGCTAGATGTGGGAGTTACCATCCTGGTGTTCCGTGCAAGGCTGGATAGGGGTTGTGTTCCTCATGTGGAAAGCCGGGGCATAAAGCCTCAAACTATCCAGAGTAGCAGAGACAGGGTACCGGGAGAGTACAACAGCCTGGACGGGTGTTTACTACTTCCACTGTGGGTGCCGAGGGGTCCGAGACACTTATCCGAGGTAACTGTGAAATGGCCGGTGAAATTTTAAATGCCTTGTTTGATTTTGGAGCATCGCATTGATTCATTGCATTTGAGAAGGCTAGTGAGTTAGGATTGAAGATTGTGGTGTTATGTTACGATCTGAAGGTGTATAATGCCACCCACGAAGCCATGATAACTAGGTTAGGGTGTCCGCAAGTTTTTTTTAAGGTTAAACAATGCGATTTTGTTCATGACCTAGTCTGTTTGCCGATGACTGGTCTCGATCTTATTTTAGGATTGGACTGGTTGTCTAAGAATCATGTTTTGTTGAACTGTTTTGAGAAATCATTACACTTCATGCCAGAAGGGTCAGAAGGGCCGGTTGTGGTGAATGGTTGTTACTTGAACTATGTGGTAGTAAATTGCTTGGGACAGAAATGTCAAGGTGTTATGTTATTAGCTGCCAGTGTATCGGGTGAGGAACAGAGCTTAGAACAAATCCCAGTTGTTTGTGAATTTCCCGAGGTCTTTCCTGATGACATTGAGGAATTCCCTCTTAGCCGAGAGGTTGAGTTTGCAATTGAGTTGGTGCTAGGAACAGGGCCATTCTCAATTTCCCCTTACAGAATGTCGCCTTTGGAAATGGCTGAACTCAAGACTCAGTTGGAAGACTTAATGAGCAAGCGCTTTATTCGCCCTAGTATTTCTCCGTGGGGACCGCTGGTGTTGTTGGTGAAGAAAAAAGACGGGAGTATGCGGCTTTGCGTGGACTACAAGCAACTGAATAAGGTCACGATAAAGAATAAGTACCCAATGCCGAGGATTGACGATCTCATGAATCAGTTACAAGGAGCTGGAGTGTTCTCCAAGATTGATTTGCAATCTGGATATCACCAGATAAGAGTGAGAGATGAGGACATCCCTAAGACCGCTTTCAGAACTCGTTATGGTCACTACGAGTACACTGTAATGTCTTTCGGGTTGACAAACGCTCCTGCAGTATTTATGGACTACATGAACATAATCTTCCGCCCATTCTTGGATAAATTTGTTGTCGTCTTCATTGATGACATACTAATTTATTCTAAGACCGAAGAAGAGCATGCCAAGCACTTGCGAACCGTGTTACAGATTCTGAAGGAGAGAAAATTGTATGCCAAGCTATCAAAATGTGAGTTCTGGAAGAGTGAGGTGAAGTTTCTGGGTCACGTGGTGAGTAAACAGGGGATAGCAATAGATCCTGCCAAGGTGGAAGCAGTGATGGAATGGAATCGACTGGCCTCAGTTACGGAGAAAAGAAGTTTTCTGGGCTTAGCTGGATACTATAGGAGGTTCATCAAAGGTTTCTTGCAGATAGCTTTGCCATTGACCAAGTTAACCCGTAAGGACGTGCCATTTGTTTGGACTCCTGAGTGTGAAGAGAGCTTCCAAGCATTAAAGCAAAAGCTGACTACTGCGCCAGTGTTAGTGTTACCCGAGCCGACTGAACCATTCGAGGTGTATTGTGATGCCTCACTAAAGGGTCTGGGGTGCGTGCTGATGCAGCACCAGAACGTGGTGGCGTATGCCTCACGACAGTTGAGGCCTCACGAAATTAATTATCTGATGCACGACTTGGAGCTCGCTACGGTTGTGTTTGCGCTAAAGGTGTGGAGGCATTACCTCTTTGGAGTTAAGTTCTGAGTTTTCTCTGATCACAAGAGCTTGAAATACCTCTTTGATCAGAAAGAACTTAATATGCGGCAGAGGAGATGGATGGAGTTACTGAAGAACTATGACTTTGAGTTAAATTACCATCTGGGGAAAGCGAACGTTGTGGCAGATGCGTTAAGTCGAAAATTGCTGTATGCTTCTTGGATGATCCTTCGGGAGGAGGAATTGCTTAAAGCATTCAAGAGTCTAAAGGTTGGTGTTCAGGAAGTGTCTGGAACTCTGTGTTTGAGTTTGTTACAAATCTCAAGTGATTTTAAGTCCAAACTCTTAAAGGCTCATCAGAACGATGATGTGTTGCCGAAGGTATTACCTGCTATTGAGCAAGGGAAGCAATGGAGAGTGTCAAGGGATCCAGATGGATTGTGGAGATTCAAGGGTAGGATCATTGTGCCGGATGTTGAGACTTTGCGGCAAGATATTCTGAAGGAAGCGCACAAAAGTGGAATTTCTATTCACCCTGGGAGTACTAAGATGTACCATGATCTAAAGGCCATGTTTTGGTGGCCTGGTATGAAAAATGATGTGGCGGAATATGTCTCGAAGTGCTTAACTTGTCAAAAGGTGAAGATTGAACATCAGAGACCTTCCGGGATGTTGCAACCTTTGGAGGTTCTGCAATGGAAGTGGGAGAGCATTGCGATGGATTTCGTGTTGGGATTGCCGAGGACTAGAACCGATTTTGATGCTGTCTGGGTAATTGTGGAACGGCTGACAAAGTCGGCTCACTTTTGGCCTATTCAGATGAACTATACCCTTGAGGAGTTAGCGATCTTGTATATCAAGGAGATTGTGAGACTTCATGGTGTGCCGACGACTATAATTTCTGATAGAGATCCCCGTTTCACTCGCGGTTCTGGAGTGCATTTCAAAAAGCTTTTGGAACCCGTTTGAGCTTAAGTACTGCTTACCATCCTCAAACAGATGGTCAATCTGAGAGGACGATTCAAATCCTGGAGGACATGTTGAGGGCTTGTGTTTTGGACCAGCCGGCGAGCTGGGATCAGTACATGCCGCTAGTGGAGTTTGCGTACAATAATAGATACCATGCGAGCATCGGAATGGCTCCATATGAGGCTCTGTATGGGAGGAAATGCCAATCTCCGCTATGCTGGTATGAAGCTGGGGAGAAAAGTCTGTTAGGGCCGGAGATGATAGCTAAAACTACAGAACAAGTTAAGAAAATCAGAGATAGGATGCTCACTGCTCAGAGCCGCCAGAAGAGTTATGCCGATTAGAGGTGGAAGCCTTTAGAGTTTGAAGAAGGAGACTTTTCTTTTCTTAAGGTTACTCCGACAACAGGAGTAGGTAGATCGATTAAGACAAAGAAACTAAATCCCCGATACATCGATCCGTTTCAAATTCTGGAGAGGGTTTGACCGGTGGCATATCGGATGGCTCTACCGCCTCACCTTTCGAACTTGCACGACGTATTTCACGTGTCGCAGCTTCGAAATTATATTCCGGATGCTAGTCATGTGCTAGAATCGGAATCGGTTCAGCTGAATGAAGATTTGACTCTGCCGGTGACTCCAATCAGAATTGATGACACGAGTATTAAGAAGTTATGGGGGAAAGAGGTTTCATTAGTGAAAGTGGCATGGAGTCGAGCCAGTGTTGAGGAGCACACCTGGGAGCTTAAGTCAGACATGCGAGCAGACTACCCACACCTATTCTCAGGTAACTAAATCTGAATTTTGTGGGCGAAATTCCCATTTAGGTGGGTAGAATGTAAAACCCGGTTAATTAGTGGATAATTAACCAATAAATTAAAATATATTCTAGAAAGGGAGAAATGAGGTTTTTTATGGTTTAAAGTGGTAGAGAAATTTAAAACGAGAATTTCGACACCAATTTTAAAGAAATCGGCCCAAGATTGGGCCGAACGGGCCAAACCGGGCCAACTGGACCTAAGTTGGGCCCTGATAAACCCCAATTTTGTGGTTTATATTTTGTAGAATTTGGGGAGTTTTGTCAAAATTTCTCACACTTATTCACTAGAAATGCATGGTTTTGTGTTCCCTTCCTAATATTGCTCCATGATGAAAAACATGCTTATTTTGCCTTAGAATTACTATATTTTGATTCTCTTCTATTACCATTCGATGCCATGACATGTTTGTTGAGTGATTTTAGAAATTATAGGGCAAGGATGGCCTAGAAGAGAGAAAGAAAGCATGCACAAAAGGAAGGAACATGAAGACTTGGATGAGGATAGTTGGAAGCGGCGCGCAAGGATGGACGCATCCGTGCGGATCAGAGAAATCCCATCGACGCGCACGGGCACATGGCGCGCACGTGTGGATCACAAAAGCAATCGGTGCGCACGCACGCATGGCGCGCACGCGCGGAAGGCTGCACGTGACCTCATTAAAGGAAATCGTGCCTGGCGATTTCTGAGGCTCATCATGCCCAAATTCAAGCTATTTCTGCATAGAAAAGACCCAAGGATGCTAGGGGAAAGGGGGGATCAATCATTTTACACTTAGACACAATTTTAGCTAGTTTTTGGTTCTTTGTTCTTCTAGAGAGAGAAACCCTTGTTCCTCTCTAGATTTTGTTTTAATTTGATCTTCTCTTGTTGAATTCTGAATTGGATCTTGTTAATTACTAGTTTTAATTATTTAATTTGAATTCTCTAGTATAATTTTCTTTAGATCTTGTGTTAGTTTTATGTTTCCTAGTTGTTTGTCATTTATACCCATTTCATGAATCTTGTAGATCTTGATTTGTTATTGTTGCATTGATGATTTCCATGATTAATTGTGTTGTTTGAGACATTGTATGTTGATAATTGTTAGTGGGTACTTGTTAGTTCCAATTTAATCGCAAATTGAATAGGTCTTTTATTAATGCTTACCATGTGTTTGATGAAATGTTTCTTTTGATTATGGAGTAGTTCTCTTTACTCTTGGCCTAGGCTAAGAGAATTGGGTAAGCTTGAGTCATTTGGTCTAATGGATTTGATGATTTGGAAACCCTTAGTGGTCAATTTGATAGCCATTGACACTAGCCTACTACTAAGTTAATTAGTAGTTAGGTTGGACCTTATGGGTTGATGTTGACCAAACCATTTAACATAGTTCAAGTATAGAAGTAAACTTAATGAGTTTGGTTCCTCATAATTGTCAAGATATGGTTATTAGACAAGGATAGTGACCCCAATTCCCATGTCTAGTGATGAGCGGATAATTTATACCCTTTTTGGCATTGTTTTTACATAGTTTTTAGTATATTTTAATTACTTTTTATTATATTTTTATTTGTTTTTATTTAAAAATCACATTTCTGGACTTTACTATGAGTTTATGTGTTTTTCTATGATTTCAGGTATTTTCTGGCTGAAATTGAGGGACCTGAGCAAAAATCTGATTCAAAGGCTGAAAAAGGACTGCAGATGCTGTTAGATTCTGACCTCCCTGCACTCGAAGTGGATTTTCTGGAGTTATAGAAGCCCAATTGGTGCGCTCTTAATTGCGTTAAAAAGTAAACATCTTGGGCTTTCCAGCAATATATAATAGTCAATACTTTGCCCGAGATTTGATGGCCCAAACTGGCGTTCAAAGTCAATCTAAAACATCTTGGCGTAAAATGCTCAAACTAGCACCAGAATTGGAGTTAAACGCCCAAACTGGCACCAAAGCTGGCGTTTAACTCCAAGAATAGCCTATGCACGAAAAATATTCAATGCTCAACCCAAGCACACACCAAGTGGGCCCCAAAAGTAGATTTCTGCACTATCTGCACTTAGTTACTCATTTTCTGTAACCCTAGGTTACTAGTTTAGTATAAAAACTACTTTTAGAGATTTATTTATTATCTATCTTTGGAATGTTTAGTTCTTAGACAATGGAGGCTGACCTCACGGCCCTGTCTAGACCTTTTTCACTTATGTATTTTCAACGGTGGAGTTTCTACACCCCATAGATTAAGGTGTGGAGCTCTGCTGTTCTTCATGAATTAATGCAATTACTACTGTTTTCCTATTCAATTCATGCCTACTTCTTCTCTAAGATATACTTTCGTACTTAATTCAGTTAAGTCAGAATAAAAGGGTGACCCGTGACAATCACCCAATTTTCGTTACTCGCTTAGCCAAGATCGCATGCCTGACAACCACAAAGCGATCTGCATGATGTTCAACGTAGTCATTGGACGACAACTAGAGTATACTGTCTTGGATATCTAATACACGGACTGAGTCTATGAGATTAGTATCTTCATGGTATAGGCTAGAACCATTGGCAGCATTCCTGAGATCCGGAAAGTCTAAACCTTGTCTGTGGTATTCCGAGTAGGATTTGGGAAGGGATGACTGTGACGAGCTTCAAACTTGTGAATGTTGGGCATAGTGATAGTGTGCAAAAGGACAATGGTCCTATTCTGATGCTAGCGGGAACTGACAGATGATTAGCCGTACGGTGACAGCACATATGGATTTGTTTTCATCCGAGAGGATCATACAGCTTGCCATGGAAGGAGGTAACGCATGGTTGGAAGAAGGTAGTAGGAAAGCATCTCCAGACGCTTATTTGAAATTCTCACCAATGAATTACATAAGTAACTTTATCTTATTTTATATTTTATTTATATTTTAATTGTCAAAACCTCATAACCATTTGAATCTGCATGACTGAGATTTACAAGGATGACCATAGCTTGCTTCAAGCCGACAATCTCTGTGGGATCGACTCTTACTCACGTAAGGTATTACTTGGACGACCTAGTGCACTTGCTGGTCAGTTACACGAAATTGTGAATAAGTCTTAAAATCACGTTCTCCCACCCCAAGTTTTTGGCACTATAGCCATGGAACGAACAATCATGATTTCGTGTACCATCTAGCCAAGAGTTGTTTTTATCATTCGTATTTGAAAACCAAAAAATCTCAATTCCCTTGTCTTAGTTATAGTTACTTGTTTAGTTTAGAATAGAATTACATTGGATGTTATTTTATGAGTTTGGAACTATTTACATTTTGTTCTAATTGTTTGAATTAGTTTCTTGCATTCCAAGATTACTTGCTTGTTAAGATTCCTAGCTTAATTTCTTGCTCATGACTTACAACCCCAGATTTCTAACCAATGTTGAAGCACATGTTTGCCCATTCCTTGTGAGACGACCCGAGGTTTGAATACTTCAGTTACTTTTATTGGGGTTGAACTTGTGACAACCAATTTCCCTTCTAAATTTGATACTCGAGGATTGTTGTTGGGAAGAGCTATACTTATAACGAGATTTTATTGATAAATTCTATACCAACATTGTCTTCGCGGTGCATCAAATTTTTGGCGCCGTTGCTAGGAAATGGTTTCAACATATGCCTTGATATTGGTTATGTGAATATGTGAATATTGTAGATAGTTTACTTTCTTTTAATACTTAGCTATAGTTTAGATTTCTTTGTATGTGTGCTATTACTCCCAAGTTTGATGACTCGGTCTCAACTGAATTCTAGCTTAGCCGAGTTTGATCCTAAGATTGAAAGAACCTTGTTACACACTCGGCAAACTAGACGGCGGTTGGATTATACGGCTAGTACTTCGGCCTCTCTTGAGGAACATACCGAATCACTAGACGGCACCGAGAGTGACTTGGAATCCGCTACTTCCTATTCTTCTGTTGGCACTACTAATACATCTTTGCATCCTACAGGTGAGCCATACATGGCGGAGCCACGACGGATCACTTTGCATGAGCAAGGAGCTCCGGATATCATACTTCAACCTTTGCAAGCAAGGTATCCTAACCTTGATCCAAACTTTGAGTTGAAAAGTAGCTTGATAAATCTATTTCCTAAGTATCATGGGTTGCCGGGTCAAGACCCCATCCGACATCTAAGAGACTTTCAAGTTGCTTGTTCTACGGCTCGAAGGCATGGAGCCGATGAGTTGGCTATTATGGTTTTTGCCTTCCCTTTCTCTCTTGAAGGGCAAGCAAAGATGTGGTTCTATTCACAACCGGATGAGATTGTAACTAATTGGGATTTCTTGAGAAGAGAGTTTCTAGATAAATTCTTTCCACCGGAGAAGACCGACTACATCCGGAAGGAGATTTTGGGTATAATGCAAAAGAACCAAGAGAGTTTGTATGAGTATTGGACTCGATTCAAGAGGTTATTGGAATCTTGTCCACACCATGGATTGAACACTCACTTACTCATTAGTTACTTCACCGGAGGTCTTTGTGTGGAAGATAGAAGGTTGCTCACTGCTTCTAGGGGTGGTTCCCTTTCAAAAAACAAGATAGAGGGAGAAGCTTAGAAATTGATAACTAATGTTACCGAGGCTACACAACATGTAAGGGTGAGAAGTAATCCTCTCAAGGGTGTGGTAGAACCATCCCCTTCCGAAGCAAGCTTAACCAAGGCGCTTGGGGACATGACTACTATCCTCACGCAAATGCAAAAAGATCAAAAGGAATACTACTCCATCCAAGCCATCCAAGCCCCATCTCAAGTTGCTCAACTTGAAGGCCCTCCTAGAATTTGTGGTTTCTGCTCTAGCACCACACATTACACCGATCAATGCCATTAAATTCAAGAGGAGCATGCCCTTGTCGTGGCCAATGTGAACTATAACAACCATCCACCCTATCCTTCTCAAGGTCAAAACAACTACTCTCATGGTAGTAATCAAAATCAAGGGTGGAGGGATAATGCACAAGGGAGCAATCAAAACTAAAGATGGAACAACTCTTCTTTTCATTAGAACAACAATCAATCTTCATCTCAATACCACCACAACAACAACAACCACCAAGCCAACCAAAATAACCACAACCAAAACCAAAACAACTACACCAAATACCAATCATCACACCATAGACAACAATCCAACCAATCCTCTTCATCTTCCACCAATCAATTTGATGAGCTTAGAGCAGTATTGGAGAAACGGGACGAGAGCTACAAGGCTCAATTCGATACCATGGGCGCTCAATTGGCCAATCTTACCGACATGATTTCAAAGATGTCTGTGTCCTCCTCCGACAATACCAACCAACCCTCAAGCTCTTCTAGCCTTCCTTCCCAACCCCAACCAAACCCCAAGGGCAATCTCAATGCCATCACTCTACGGTCGGGGACTACATTGGAGGAGATACCTCCTAGGGTCATGGAAGACATTCATGAGGAAGAAGTGGTTGTTGAAGCTCCACATGAAGAGGAGGAGGTAGACAAAAGGCAAGATGAAGAAGGTGTAAGCCTTAAGGAACCCAAGAGGAAAGCTATAGTGGATGAGTCCATTCCTATCCCATTCCCTTCCATGGTGAAGAAAGCAAAGAAGACCCCAAAATTTGATTTGAACATGCTTCAAGTGTTCCAGAAGGTTGAGGTAACCATACCACTTCTTGATGCTATCCAACAAATTCTGAAGTATGCAAAATTTCTGAAAGACTTGTGTACACACAAGGGTAGGATAGGAGAGTTGGAGACATTATCCTTGGGTAGTTCAATTTCTTCCTTGATGGAACCTATTCCAAAGAAATGTGGTGACGCTTGACCTTGTTTAGTGTCTTGTTGTATTGGTGGACACACTTTTCATGACTGTATGTGTGACCTAGGAACTTGCGTAAGCATCATGCCACTATCCATTTTTGTGCGGTTGAATTTAGCTCCATTAAAGAAGTTGGCGGCAAAGTTTGCATTAGCCAATAAGAGTGTGATCACTGTGATGGGAATAGCAGAAGATGTACTTGTCGCAATCAAGGACTTGGTCTTTCCAGTTGACCTTTACATTGAAAGAACTGAAGATCGATGGTTTAGAAGTTATAGTAAACTCTCGTTGCAAGTATAGTTACTAAACCAAGCAATCAACCTTTCTTACAAACGTTTTGGTCGTCACAAGTAACAAACCCCTAAATAAATTGATAACCGAAGTATTTAAACCTCGGGTCGTCTTCTCAAGGAACTGCAGGAGAGTATGTTCTTATTATTGGTTATGAAGATTGTAAATTGGGGTTTTAAAGATGAGGAACAAGTGATTTAAATTGCAATTAAAGTAAGTAAAAGACTGTAAATTAAATAAATAACTGTAAAACACACTTTTGGCAAGGTATGAGAAATTAGAAGTCCTATCCTAGTTATCCTTATCAATGATGATGAAAATTAAATCTTAATTCCACTTAGTTAACCTTTGCTAGAGCAAAGGAAAGTCAAGTGACTAATTAGTTAGATCCTCAAATCCTAGTTAATCCCTAAGGAAAGGTTGGGATTATTGAAGTTCAATTCAATTAGTAAAGATAACGATTATCAATAATGTTGAGTTTGATAACCCCTGAGTTACTGATTTCTTAACCAAGACTAAAAGGGTAAAAGTAAATCTACTAGAATAAAAATGTCTTCAGATTGGGGATAAAAGTTACATAAATAAAAGAAAGCAATTGTAAACTGAAATACCTCAAATAACATTAATTCAAAGAGTAATCTGTAACATAGAAGAATTCATAAATAAAATTGAGAAAGTAATAAAAAGGAATATTGAACCTGGTAAAGAGATAATCCGGAAAGCAAAAAAAAAAATCCGAAATCTAAATCCTAATCCTAAAGAGAGAGGAGAGAATCTCTCTCTCAAAACTAAATCTAAATCATGAATACTAACTAATTGGAGACTCTCCTTTGAATGGATGCGTTCTCCCACTTCATAACATCTGGTCTATGCCTTCTGGACTTGGATTTGGGCCAAAAAGGGCTTCAGAAATCCCTGGGAGCATTTTCTGCAATTTCTGGTGCGTGGCCTCTGTCACGTGTCCGCGTGGGTCACGCGGTCGTGTCATTCGGAGTTTTCCTTGTCACGTGGTCGCTTCAGTCATGCGGCCGCGTCATATGTGTTCTGCTTGTGGCGCGCGATCGCGTCAGTCATGCGGTCGCGTCGCTGTTGATTCGCGCTGGCATGCGGCCGCATCACCCATGTGATTGCGTGGATGCCAGTTTCTTCAAAAACTCCATTTAGTGCTTTCCTTCCATTTTGTATGTTTCCTTTCCATCCTTTAAGTCATTCCTGCCTTAGAAGATCTGAAACTACTCAACACACGAATCACGGCATCACACCTAACATACATACTTTGTAAAGCAGAGCTTCTTCACCTGTTTTCCCATATTTTTCCCACTTTTGATACATGCTCATATTTTAACTTTTGTCCCATGTGCATTTATTTTGCATTTGGGGAATTCTTTTGTATCCCCTTTATTCAAATACTGAAAAATAACATTTTTTTATTGTTGCACATGGTAATTCAATTATTTGATTTTACATGAGCATGCTTCCCAAAATTTTTATTTGAATAATTTTATTCTTTTCAACTTTTCTACCTTTTGTTTTTATCAACCACGTTCCCAATAGGTTTCCCACACTTAAACAATTACACACTTTCTATCTTAAGCTAACCAAGGATTCAACCTGGGATTTTTATTTTGTTTTTCTGCTTAAGGCTAGTATTGTGGTTTATAGAATAAGAGGGGGTTTAAAGGTTCAAGGGGGCTGACAAGGGTGATGTAAAAGGTAGGCTAATTTGGGATAAGTGAGCTAAAATCAAACAATGGCCTCAATCACTCTCTTGGTATGTATTTCTATTCTATAATTGGACATATAGATTAAAATAAAGTAAAGAACATCAGAATAAATAAGAAGGGCGAAACACACAGGAATAAAAATTATGGTTTGAATGTAACCATACAATTAAGCTCAAAACTCACAGGCTGTGTATTCTCTAGCTCAAAAATCATTTATCAATTATGTATGTCATGCAAGTAAAATTAAAAGTTCCCATTATTCTCAATGTAAAACTTAAGGTGGCTTTAAAGTTCTAATGTTTCTCCTTGATGAAATGTTGTTAACTAACTAACATATAATGCTATATATACAACGTGTGTGGATTGTTTCTATTATGTTCAAGTTCCTAGTTTACTTCCTTTTTATATTTTCAATATAAACTAAGCTATCTTATGCTAAAATGGGTAAACTATACTAATTAATCCACAATTTCTATAACTAATAAGTTAGAATTGCAACTAAACTAAATGGCTAAAATATGAACTAAAGTGCGAAATACAGAAATAGAGTAAAAATACATGAAAAGAGTAATGTATAAGTACTGGGAGAATAAAAATAAAAATAAAGAGAAAAATACAGAAAAATAGCAAAATAAAATGAAAGAGTCTGTAGTGGTTCACCAAAAAATACGCCAGAGATGGCGACCTCCCCACACTTAAAATGAAGCATCGTCCCTGATGCTTACTCAAGCAGGGTGTGAAGCGGTGTCATCACTGGAAGGGTGGGTAGCTGGAGTCTCTGTGGTGGTGGTCTGAGGATCTGCCTATTGCAGAGGAGGTACTGACTGGATAGGGATCTCGGGGTCTACAGGCTGAATCTGAGGCGGAGCCTCCTGATGTGATGCGGCCTGCTCTGTGTCTGCCTGTGCAGCCTCGCTCTGTGGATGGGTCTCTGCCTCGTGATCATCCGCCTCCTCCTCAGATGCCTCGGATGGTGTGCCAGGCTCGGAGGGGATGTCGCCAGATCGTATCATCAGCTTCAGGTTCTCATAGCGTCGCTTGTTGCGACGCTCCATCTGGTCAAGCCGTCGAAACAGGTGGTGCACTAGGTGATAGATGGGCTCTGAGGCAGGTGGAGGTGCAGTGGTGGTAGCAGGGGTAGCTGTGGAAGAAGAGGGGCCGGCATATGGTGTGGCTGTCTCAGTAGTAGCAGTGAGGAATGGAGGTCTGTAGCCCAAAGCCAGAAAATTTCTGCTGTGAGGGATAATCTTCTTGTATTCTGTAGCAGGTGACTTCTCATCAGCATCCTCCCAAGGCACGTCAGCTCGACGGCCTAGCTGTGTAATCAGATAAGGAAAGGGTAGAGTGCCTCGGACGTGGACCCTGGCCATATAGTACCGGATAAAGTGTGGCAGGTACAGGTCCTTACCCTCCATCACACACCATAGAAGGGTGATCATAGCGGCAGGTATCTCTATCTCATGGGTACTCGGCATGACAAAATTGCTCAGGATCTGGTGCCATAGCCGAGCCTCATCATTTAAGTAAATCTGCTTGATTCCCTTTGGCATGGTGGTGTTCTGACCCATGATCCATGGAACGGTCGGGTCAAAGGCTATCCTGGCCTTGACTGCATCCCAATCAAATTTCATGAAGCGCATATCCTCCTCAGCTCTTTGATAGCCATCCAGCTGATCAGATTTCGGCAGAAGCTTCAGAACATCCTCTATGGCCTCTTTAGTGACCAGAATCTGCTTCCCCCTAAGGTTCACTGCATCTAGGGAAGTTTTGAAGTAATTGCAGTAGAATTCCCTTACCCAAGATGTATTGACCACAGTCAGGTTTCTCTCCAGGAAGAACCAGCCTCTTTGTTTGATTTGCTCAGAGGTGTATTGCTGGAGTTCTTCTGGGATTTTCAAAGTCCTCTCCAGGTACAGGTTCCTGGAGGTTGCAAACACCGGATATTTCAGCTCACAGTATCTGTTTGCAAATCTAAGGGGATCAGTGGCAGGGAGTAGCTGGTCAGCCTTCTCTTGCAGGGTAGCATGTTTCTCCCGCCAGGAGTCATCGTGCATGATATCCAGGATGGACATGGAGGATTCTCCTCTTTTACGTTTGCCAGTAGTTGCCTTTGCTTTTCCTTTTCTTTGGCTGGCAGACATCCTGAAAAATAGAAAACCAGGATATAATAAAAATAGGAAAATAAATAGGCAAATAATCAAAAGAAACACAAAGTGGCAAAGGAGCAATAGAAGAGGAAATTGAGTTAAGTAAATTTGCATTTAAGGATTGTATAAAAGTTAGAATACTGAGAAAAAAATGTAACAATCCAAAATGTACTTCCATTCAAGTTGATTAGAAAAAGTATTATCATGCCTTGGTTAGAATGTTAAAAAGAAAGTGAAAAACCAGAAGAGATGTTTTGAAGGGTTAGGTTTGGTTAGAATTTAAAAAAACAGAGTTTAGGAAGTTAAAATTAGGGAATAAAAATGGATTAGAGTAAGTAACATGAGGATCAATTTCTAAATAACGAGAATTCACAAATTAAAGCAACAGATAACTCAAATTCAAACAAGGAAGTTAGGGATGACTCAAATGAAAATATCAAAAAGTGGATTTGAATCATCCAAGATGCAATTTATAAACCAGGAAATTAAAAAGAATAAGAAAGCTTGCCCTGTCATTCAGCAATTGATTTGGTAAAAGCTGATTAAAGCAGAGTTCAAGTTTGCCAAAACCAAAACAGGAATGAAAATCAAAACAATGTACAGAAATTTGGGCAGCATTTCGGCTAAAATTGGATGTTCCCGGAAAATAAATAGCAATCAGAATAGTTCATATGAATTAAAACAGATTGCAATTAAAGAGTATGAACAAGAAAGAACATTTGCAATAGCAGCATGAACTTGAAGAACAGCATATGAACATTACTAACACACAGCAATAGCAAAATTGCGAAATTATAAAACAAAAAACACGAACAGCGCAATTAAACAGGCCTAAATCCACTAACCACATCCTAGGCTACCTAACAACCTAAAATCCACTACAACATGCATATCTAACAAGCCTAAATATGAACATTAACAGAAAAATATGAATTAACTATGAATGGATAGAAGGGTGGTGTTCGTCGGAACCTGGTAGGCGAATTAAGGAGAGTGGGGCAGAGAAGTGGCTGGGGGATGGTGGCGGTGGCGGCTGGCGCGGCGGTTGGCGGTTTCGGAGGCAGGGGCTTCGGGAAGGGTAATGGGGGTAGAGGGGAGAGAAAGGGGAGGAAGGGAAGGGGGCGTGGGTAGTG
>NC_029792.2:96838878-96849839 GCF_000816755.2 Arachis ipaensis | reverse complement strand
GAAGAGGGGGTTGGGTGGCGGCGGGGTCTGGGTGGTCGGCGGGGTGGCGGCGGTCGGTGATGGTGGCTGGGTGGTGGTTGGGTGGTTGGAAAAGAAGAGAGGAAGGAGAAGGGTTTGGGGGGGCGCGAATGGTAGGGTTCGCGTGACTGGGGGGTTATAAATTTGAATCCACGTGATCGTGTGGGGCACGCGGTCGCGTGGTTGGGCTGAAATGGTGGTTGACGCGATCGCGTGAGTGGCGCGATCGCATGGAATAGCTAAAAGAGTGAATGACGCGATCGCCTGGGGCATGCGATCGCGTCGCTAGAAATTGTGCTAAACGCACGATTCCAGCATCGTTTTAGCGCAACTCTGTCTCCTTTTGGGATGTTGCGTAATCTATGCGACGCGATCGCGTCGCTCACGCTGTCGCGTGGGATTGATGTTGTGTAAGTGACGCGATCGCGTGGGCATTTTGTGCAAAACGTACAATGGCCGCACGATTCCAGCCTAACTTTCTGGACGTTGGATGTTTACGCCGATATCCAAATAACGCGGCCGCGTGAATGACACGGATGTGTGGGGAGTGTTTTCGCAACTTGACGCGATCGCATGAATGATGCGGTCGCGTCGCGCACCCTTTTTTTTAAACTGGTATGCAATTATGCAGTATGCAATGCGAATGAAGAATATTCAGGTTCAATTGAAAAGGAAATAAAAATAAATAACACGAAATAAAACTGGAAAAGAAACGACCATACCATGGTGGGTTGTCTCCCACCTAGCACTTTTAGTTAAAGTCCTTAAGTTGGACATTGGATGAGCTTCCTGCTAAGGCGGTTTATGCTTAAACTCGTCCATAAATCTCCACCAATGCTTGGAATGCCAATAGCCTTCGGGGTCCCAAACTAGGCATGTAAAGCTTCTGAGCAGCTTCAAATAGATTCCCAGGCTCCCGGGGTGACGAATGTTAGAATAGATTCCAGGATCCCAAACTTGGCTTTTAAATCCACCTTCGTCTTGATCTATATTTTTCCATCCGGGTGGTTTAGAAATTAGATTCTCACCAGAATAACCAAACGTTTTCTGAGATCCATTTGATAGATCATGATGCCAATCCGCACACTTCGAGTTGAAGCGTGGAACCTTATTGAACTTTGTGCACCAGCTCTGAGCACGAGCCATTTCCCTTTTACTCTTAAAGCCGCAGAGAGCTCTAAGCTGGCCATCTGTTTCAAGCAAATCATATTCAAGTGGAAAAATAAAGCTAAAGGTTAAGGATTGTACCCACTTGAAGCTTGTATTGGGTGGTAATGGCCTTGGGATAGGTGGTTCTAGTGGTTCTGTGAGTTCTACTCCTTTGTACTCTTCTGTGAAATTCTTCACTTCTTTGCAAGATTCTTCAAATGTATCCATGTCCTGATCAAAGCCTTCTATGTCTTCCTCGTCACTTAAGTCATAAACTAGAGGTTGAGAGAAATCTACCTCTGTACCATCTTCGTACTTGCTTGGGGAAGATTCTTCGATCTCAGAGAATTCACTCGCAGATGCAAGTTCATTACTTGGGGATTATGCACTATCCTCCTTAGCATCAGTTGTAACGTCCTTGACAGAATTCTCCACAACTCTGGGTTCCCATGGAAGTTCAGCGTCTCCTAAGTCTTCAACCAACTCTTCTTCTTGTATAATGACAGCTTCCTCTACTTGTTCTAGTACGAAGTCATGCTCTGTCTTGTCCACTGGAGTTTCTAATATCTTCTTCATGCTACACCCTTCATTAGATTGTCCACATGGGGCTCTGGGAGGCCCTTGAATGTTCGAACCTCTAGAAGATAATTAACTTATTGCTTGCTCCATTTGATGAAGGGTTGTTTGAAGTTGATCTACTGTTCCCTTGAGGCGAACTTCTAATTCTCGGGGTGATGGATTTGGACATGGTACATTGGGAAGTGGTGGTGTTTGGAAGTAATTGGATTGGAATCGGGATAAATTAGGATCATATGGTGGTGAATGGTGAAAAGGAGCTTGTGAGTGTGGTGGTTCAAGGTTGTGTTGAGAGGATGGCCTATAAGCATAGGGTGGGGCTTGTTGGTAACTACAAGGTTGTCCACCATGTTTATTGCCTTGGTATGCATTGTAGAATGGTCTTTGTCCATGATATCTTGGAGGGTGTTGCTACCTAAAGGGTTGATCAGATCCTCTTGGCTCCATCCATCTTTGATTGCTCTGACCTTGATGCATGTTCCTGTTATAACTTGTATTCCTTTCAACAATATTAGAACCAAACTCAAAGCGAGAGGGGTGAGAATTCATAGTAGCTAATGAAGATAAAAGAAGAAAATAAAAACAAATAAACACGTAAAAGAAAAATATTTACAATAACCAATAATAAGGCACACGATTGCAATTTCCCGGCAATGGCGCCATTTTGAAAGAACTGAAGATTGATGGTTTAGAAGTTATAGTAAACTCTCGTTGCAAGTATAGTTACTAAACCAAGCAATCAACCTTTCTTACAAACGTTTTGGTTGTCACAAGCAAGGTTCTGAAAACCGGACCGGACCGGCCGGTTCGACCGGTTTAACCGCAAACCGGTGCTACAAACGGTCCGGTCCTCATATAAAAACCGTCCAAACAAAAACCGTTTAAGAACCAGCGAACCGGTCAAAAACCGGCCGGTTAGACCGAACCGGTGACCGGCCGGTTATGCTAAACGACGCCGTTTTATAATTAAAATAAAAAATAAAAAACGGACCCGACCCGACCCGCTCGTGGAGCACGGAGCACCCCATCCCCCCTTCCCCCATTCACGCATTCATTCATGATTCATCTCACAGTGAGTGAATCAGTGAACCCTAGCCGCCGTGAACCCTAGCCGCCCAGTCGCCCTCCTTCGTCGCCGCGGTCTCAGGTCGGCCTTCGCCTGGTTCCTGCCCAGTAGCCCTCCATCTCCATCCTCTGCTCATCTTCTCAACACCAGCACCGCAGCACGCAGTCAACACCGGTAGCCCTCCATCTCCATCGTGCGGTCCTCAACAGTCAACACTCAGCACCGGTAGCCCTCCATCGACCCCAGGTCAGTGACTCGTCCTCTGCTCATCTTGTTTGTTCTTCGCCTCTGCTCATGTTCTTCCATTGACCCCGGTAGAAACCTTGCATGAAATTGATACTCTGTGAAGTGTGAACTTCCTCTGTGAAGTGTGAACTGTGGCTGTGGCTGATCAATTTAATCTCTGTAGACTGTGAACTGTGGCTGTGAACTGTGGCTGTGGCTGTGAATTTGATACTATGTGCAGTATGAACTTCCTCAGTAGAAAGTAGAAACCTTGCATGAAATTTATAATCTGAAAATTAACTTCCTGTTTGTTGCACAATTTCATTTTGTTTGTCAATTTGTGTTTGATCCTTGGCTCAATTTCTATTTGCTGCTGAGCATAGGAAATTAATAATCTGAAAATTAAGCAGCCTGGTCTTCTATATTGCAGCTCAATTCCTGTTTGTTGCACAATTTCATTTTGTTTGTCAATTTATGTTTGATCCTTGGCTCAATTTCTGTTTGCTGCTGAGCATAGGAAATTAATAATCTGAAAATTAAGCAGCCTGGTCTTCTATTTTGCTTCATCTGTGAACTGTTCAATTTCTATGAATTTGCTCTGTGAACTCTTCAATTGCTGGAACTTCATCTGTGAACTATTCAATTTCTGTGTATGTTCATTGTGATGTGTTGTGTTGTGGGTTTGTGGCTGTTTTTACTTTTTAATTTCATATATGTTTTATTAATTTCAGTTATGGAAGATAGTATTAATCAAGAAGCAACTGCTGATAACAATGCTTTTGTGAATAATAACATGCCTGCCGATACTCCACTTCCGAATGATGCTGCTAATCCTAATTTCCGTAGTGCTAACGATAGTCAGTCACAAGGTTCTTCTAACCTTAGGGGAAAAACAGATTTAGCTTGGAAAAACAGATTGAGTTTGGATTTTGATAAGATATGTATTTGGTTGATGATATTTTATGTAGTGTTTTAAATTTCGAAGATATTTTAAGATTTATATCAGACTATAATTATATTTTAGGATGTGTATTTATAATTTATATATTATTCTATTCTAAAACGGTTTTTCCGGTTGAACCACCGGTTGAACCGGTTGGACCAATAAACCAGTAAACCAGTGACTAGAGCGGTTTGATGACCGGTCCGGTTTTCTTAACCTTGGTCACAAGTAACAAACCCCTAAATAAATTGATAATCGAAGTATTTAAACCTCGGGTCATCTTCTCAAGGAACTGCAGGGAAGTATGTTCTTATTATTGGTTATGAAGATTGTAAATTGGGGTTTTGAAGATGAGGAACAAGTGATTTAAATTGCAATTAAAGTAAGTAAAAGACTGTAAATTAAATAAATAACTGTAAAACACACTTTTGGCAAGGTATGAGAAATTAGAAGTCCTATCCTAGTTATCCTTATCAATGATGATGAAAATTGAATCTTAATTCCACTTAGTTAACCTTTGCTAGAGCAAAGGAAAGTCAAGTGACTAATTAGCTAGATCCTCAAATCCTAGTTAATCCCTAAGGAAAGATTGGGATTATTGAAGATTAATTCAATTAGTAAAGATAACGATTATCAATCATGTTGAGTTTGATAATCCCTGAGTTACTAATTTCTTAACCAAGACCAAAAGGGGAAAAGTAAATCTACTGGAATAAAAATGTCTTCAGATTGAGGATAAAAGTAACATAAATAAAAGAAAGCAATTGTAAACTGAAATACCTCAAATAACATTAATTTAAAGAGTAATCTGTAACATAGAAGAATTCATAAATAAAATTGAGAAAGTAATAAAAAGGAATATTGAACCTGGTAAAGAGATAATCCGGAAAGCGAAAAAAATCCTAAATCTAAATCCTAATCCTAAAGAGAGAGGAGAGAATCTCCCTCTCAAAACTAAATCTAAAACATGAATACTAACTAATTGGAGACTCTCCTTTGAATGGATGCATTCTCCCACTTCATAACCTCTGGTCTATGCCTTCTGGACTTGGATTTGGGCCAAAAAGGGCTTCAGAAATCGCTGGGAGCGTTTTCTGCAATTTCTGGTGCGTGGCCTCTGTCACGCGTCTGCATGGGTCACGCGGTCGCATCATTCGGAGTTTTCCTTGTCACGCGGTCGCTTCAGTCATGCGGCCGCGTCATATGTGTTCTACTTGTGGCGCGCGATCGCGTGGATGCCAGTTTCTTCAAAAACTCTGTTTAGTGCTTTCCTTCCATTTTGTATGTTTCCTTTCCATCCTTTAAGTCATTCCTGCCTTAGAAGATCTGAAACTACTCAACAAACGAATCACGGCATCGAATGGGAATAAAGGGTAATCAAAATAATTATTTTTAAGCATAGGAAACATGTTTTTCAAATACATCACATAATAAGGAAGGGAAAGTAAAACCATGCAATTAATATGAATAAGTGGGTGAAGGATTGAATAAATCACTCAAATTAAGCACAAGATATATCATAAAATATGGGTTTATCATACATCCTTGAAATGCCTCCAACAAAAAATAGAAGCTCATCCTCCGTTCTACTTGGTAGACCTTTCCTCAAGACCTCCAAATTCAAGTTAGATGCCTTCACCGGCACATATTCCTTTGAGGTTCGAGACAAGACTATAAAGTTCAATTTGGAAGAAGCCATGAAGCATCCGCCCGAAGAGCATTCGGTTCTCCGATGTGATGTAATTGATGAAGTGTTAGTGGAAGTCCAAGAAGAAGACCACAACAAGCTATGCTATCCTATTGTTGAAGAGACGGATGACCAAGAGGATGAACATAAGAAGGTTGTTGAAAGTGAACTCCATGAGCTTGATGAAAAGGAACCTCAGCTTGAGGTAAATAGTGAACCAAAGCCTCTTCCATCTCATTTGAAGTATGCTTTCTTAGAGGACAACCAAAAGTTTCCGGTCATTATTGCTAGTGAGCTTTCTAGTGAAGAAGAAGAAAAGCTCCTAGATGTTCTAAGAAAGTATAAGAAGGCAATTGGTTGGAGCCTAGCTAATATTGTGGGGATTGACCCTTGCAAGTGCATGCATCGTATATTTCTCCAAGAGGGAGCTAGGCCAGTTAGGCAACCGCAAAGGAGGCTCAACCCGACCATCCTTGATGTGGTAAAGAAGGAGGTCACTATACTGCTTGATGCAGATATCTTATACCCAATTTCTGACAGGGAATGGGTGAGCCCGGTCCAGGTTGTTCCCAAGAAATCAGGCATCACTGCGGTTAAAAAGGATGATGGTGAAGTGGTCACCAAGAGAGTACAAAATGCGTGGCGAGTGTGCATCGATTATAGGAGGTTGAACACCGCTACAAGGAAGGACCACTACCCTTTGCCCTTTATCGATCAGATGTTAGACCGTTTGGCGGGTAAATCCCATTATTGCTTTCTGGATGGATTCACTGGTTACTTTCAGATTCACATTGGTCCTAAAGATCAGGAAAAGATAACATTTACTTGCCCTTTGGCACCTTTTCCTACAAGAGGATGCCATTTGGACTATGTAATGCACCTGCTACTTTTCAGCGGTATATGACCAGTGTCTTTTTCGATCTAATGGAGAATTGTCTGGAAGTCTTTATGGATGACTTCAGTGTTTATGGAACTTCATTTGGTTGTTGCTTAGAGAACTTGGCCAAGGTCTCAGCTAGATGTGTTGACACCAACCTTGTCTTGAATTTTGAAAAATGTCACTTTATGGTAAGACAAGGTATAGTGTTAGGGCATGTAGTATCTCATGAAGGCATTTCAGTAAACCCGGCCAAGGTCGATGTTATCACCACTTTACCTCACCCCTCATCTGTGAGGGAGGTCCACTCGTTTTTGGGACATGCAGGATTCTATAGGCGCTTTATCAAAGATTTCAGCAAAATAGCTTTGCCATTGTTGCGCCTACTCCAAAAAGATGTGGATTTTGGTTTGATAGTACATGTGTGAAAGCATTTGAAGAGCTAAGGAGAGTTCTTACCACAACACCGGTTGTGCGAGGCCCCAATTGGACGTTGCCATTCGAGATAATGTGCGATGCATCAAACCATGCTGTAGGTGCCGCGCTTGCACAGCGCGATGGTAAACTCCCTTATGTCATTGCTTACTCTTCTAAAACACTAGATGTAGCACAATCCAACTATACCACTACGGAAAAGGAGCTCCTAGCTATTTTTCATGCTTTAGATAAATTCAGATCTTATTTGCTAGGATCCAAGATAGTGGTATACACGGATCATGTAGCTTTAAAGTACTTATTGACAAAGAATGAGTCAAAGCCTAGACTCATACGTTGGATCTTGCTTTTGCAAGAATTCGACATTGAGATTAGGGACCGGAGTGGGTCTCAAAACTTGGTTGCGAATTATTTAAGCCTCCTTGAGAATTTGAAATTTGACCCATTTTCGATCAATGACTCATTCCCATTGGATATTTTGCATGCTGTGTCGGATAGCTTTCCTTGGATTGCCCCAATGGCAAACTACTTGGTTGCGAAAATCTTCCCTCCCAACTTTTCTAAAAACCAAAGGGACAAGTTGAGGAGTGATTCCAAATACTATATTTGGGATGACCCTCACTTGTGGAAGAGAGGCGTAGACCAAGTAATTCGAAGATGTGTGCCAGAATCTGAAATTCAACCTATTCTTGAAGCTTGCCATTCATCCGAATCTGGTGGCCACTTTGGCCCACAAAGGACAGCTAAAAAGGTGTTGGATTATGGATTCTGGTGTTCAACCTTATTCAATGATGCTAACCAGTTCTGTGTGTCTTGCCATCAGTGTCAGAAGTCGGGAAACACGTCCCAAAGGGATGAGATGCCTCAGCAACCTATATTGTTCTGTGAGATATTTGATGTATGGGGCATTGACTTTATGGGACCGTTTTTCAACTCAAGTGGGTATCTATATATTATGTTAGCGGTTGACTACGTGTCAAAGTGGGTAGAAGTAATACCTACCCGCCTTGATGACGCCAATACCGTTGTTTTTTTTATTAGAAATCACATTGTATGCCGTTATGGGTCACCACGAGCAATTGTGAGCGACCATAGATCCCACTTTTGCAACAGGAAAGTAGAGGCACTGCTCAAGCGCTATCGGGTTTTGCATAAGGTTGCCACTGCTTATCATCCGCAAACCAATGGATAAACAGAAGTGTCCAACCGGGAGATCAAGAGAATCTTGGAGAAAGTGGTCAATCCACAAAGGAAGGATTGGAGCTTCTGGTTAGAAGATGCACTGTGGGCGTATAGGACGGCCTACAAGACTCCGTTAGGGATGAGTCCCTTCCGGTGGAAATCGAGTATAAAGCCTATTGGGCGGTAAAGCAGTGCAACATGGATCCAACCAAGGCGGGAGTGGCCAGGAAATTACAGCTAGAGGAGCTCGAGTGTTTGAGGAGCGAAGCATATGAGAATGCCCGGATTTACAAGGAAAAGACTAAGGCATTTCATGATGATCACATCCGGAAGAAGGATTTTCAATAAGGCGATGAGGTTCTCCTCTACAACTTGAGGCTTAGATTCATGCCTGGCAAGCTCCGTTCTAGATGGAAAGGACCATTCAAGGTGAAGAAGATAAAGCCCTATGGAGTGGTGGAACTGTTTGATCCTAAAAGTGAAGCAACTTTCAAGGTGAATGGATATAGAGTGAAGAAGTACCATGGCTACAAGCTCCCAAAAGAGCTAGAGGTGTTCCTGCTAACAGATGCACCTAGAGGAGAAGAAGCTTAACCGACTGAGCGTCCAACTTAAGGACGTTAAAGAAAAGTGCTTGGTGGGAGGCACCCACCGTGGTAAGATCTTCCTTGTGTATACCTTCTTGTTTTTAGCTTTAGATTCTTGTGAATTTTGTGACTTCTTGATGTTGTTGATTGCATAGGATTGTTAGTTTTATTGTTCTTGTTGGATAGATAGGATGTTCATATAGTTTTCATCATTTTGGTATGGATAAATTATTGAAGTTAGAGAAAATGTATTGTCTTGAATGGTGCATGAATTTATAAATGTTTTCTTGCCTACTAGCTTAAACACCTGCCAATAATGTGTAGAATAGCTTTTCCCTATGTTGTGTTAAAAAAAAAAAAAGAGAAAAGCAAGGAAAAAGAGCATCCGCGCGCGAGCTCACTGTGTGTGCGCACGCCGGTGGTGCATTTCAGACTCTTGGGCCGAAAACCCGAGACTTATGCCCACTTTGTGTCCATTCCGCGCTAGGCACCCACGCGCCAGCGTACGTGCCGCTGGCGCGCCCCTTGCGATTTGACCATCGACGCGCAAGCGCACTGTGCGTGCACGCCCCGATGGCGCTATAAGAACTCCCTAGTACAAAAACCAGAGAGTTATGCTATCCTTGTGCCTAAGCTGTGCCCACACCAACGCGTCCGCGCATTGCGCGCGTCCGCGCCGGTCGCCAATCCACTCAAGCACGCATCCGCGCACTGTGCACGTCCGCGCGCCTGTGCTGCATGCCAACTCTGGTACAAATTACCCGAGACTTGTGCCATATTTGTGCCAATCATGTGCCAGGGTGATGACAAGTCATCTTAGCCTAGTTTCACTAGCCTTTTTCTTTTGTTTTCAATTGATTTATGCACTTTCTTGAGCCATAAGCAAGCCAATTGGGTAGATTTTCATGCTTCCTTTGATTTAATCAACCATAGATGAATTAATGCAATTTCATGAGGTTTTATGCTATAATTGTCACATATTATGAAAGAATGAATATCTCATGATTTTGAGCATAGCTTTGATGTGTTTGGTTTATTAATGATAGGTGAAGAAAGCTTAGAGAAAGGTTGAAGCAAGAAGGAATGGCTAGGAGGAAGAGAGGACAAAAAGTTTGAGCAAAAGTTTGCCTTAAACTTTTGGAATAAGTGAAAACGAACCAGGGAGCAAAAAGCTTGACCAAAAGTTTGCCTCAAACTTTTTGGCAAACTTTTGGCATCACAAATCAACACCCTGGAGAGCAAAAGTTTGTGCCAACGTTTGCCTCAAACTTTTTGGCAAACGTTGGCACCATGAACAACACACCCTGGAGAGCAAAAGTTTGCGCCAACATTTGCCTCAAACTTTTTGGCAAACGTTGGCGCCATGAGTGTGCAAGGGGAGGCCAATGTTTGAGCAAAAGTTTGACCCCAAACTTTGGCTCAAACGTTGGTAGCAGCAAAATAGGGTGGCTGATGTGAAAAGTTTGAGTAAAAGTTTGCCTCAAACTTTTACTCAAACTTTTACTCAAGCTTTCATGATTCCAAACCCGGTTCACTTCGGTTCTTCTCCAAACTCCAAGAGCAATCAACCAAGGCCTCTATCAACCCAATTTCATCAAGAGCAAAGGCCCAATTGAAGGCTTGAAGACCATTTGAAGAAAGTGTATAAATAGCATAGGATTTAAGTTTTTAAAAGAGCTTTCCTTTTAGTTTTCATAGAGAGTTTTCGGAGAGCTTTTGGTGTGGAGTAAATTTTAATTTCTAAGTCTCGGGGAAGGAGAATTGAATTCCCTTCCTCTTAGTTTTCTTGCTTTGAATTTCAATTACAATTGTCTTGGATCTTGGGTTGGAGAATTGAAGGAAATCTGTTTCAATCTCATCCTGAGATCTCCCTGTTTCATTTTACTGCATAATTGAATTTCCATTTTGGTTAATTGCTTCTGTCTTCTACTTTCTCTGCAATTTACAATTTACAATTTCTTTGCAATTGTTCTTGTTGGATCTAGGAAGGCATTGAGATCTAGACTTGGTTATCTAGTCTCTTGAGTCCTGAGATCTGAATTCTCATTTTACTTTCTCTGTTTAACGCTTTTCATGCTCATTTACAATTCTATTTTTAGATCCGATTCAATCCAATTCATCTTCCACTCTTATGCTTGTTGCAATTTTACTTTGCCTTGTTTAATTTCTGCAAATCCAATTCCCAATTCCCTTTACAATTCAAGCCATTTACATTT
>NC_029792.2:96833130-96838805 GCF_000816755.2 Arachis ipaensis | reverse complement strand
CTTTAATTTTCAATTAACCCACTAACTGTTTGAATTTTTGTTTAAGCTAACTAGAACTTCATTCTAGCAATAGACTGAAGTGCCACTGGTTTTGTGCATTTCTTATGTTCTGCTTGTATGTCAGGTACAGGGAGATCCATTCCTATTTTATCTGAAACTGACCAGAGAACTCTTAGAAGGTTGAGAAGAGCTGAAAGAGGGAAAAATATTGTTGGAGAGGAAGAATCTGAGGAAGAATATCACGAAATGGAAGGAGATCCATCAAATCCAGGAGGAGGGGTTAACAATAACCCACAGCAGAGGAGAGTATTGGCCTCCTATACCTTTGCAAATGCTAGACATTGTGGAAGCAGCATTCTCACCCCTAATGTCAATGCAAATAACTTTGAATTGAAGCCACAACTCATTACATTGGTCCAAAACAACTGCTCGTTTGGGGGAGGATCATTGGAGGATCCAAATCAACATCTATCTACCTTCTTAAGGATTTGTGACACTGTCAAGTCCAATGGCATGAATCCTGAAACTTACAAGCTTCTGCTGTTCCCATTCTCATTAAGGGACAAGGCCGCACAATGGCTTGAAACTTTTTCTCAAGGAAGCATCACTAGTTGGGATGACTTGATAACTAAATTTCTAGCCAAATTCTATCCACCTCAAAGAGTCATCAGGCTGAAGACTGAGGTGCAAACATTCACGCAATTGGATGCTGAAAATCTGTATGAAGCATGGGAGAGATACAAGGCTCTGCTGAGGAAATGTCCACCAGAAATGTTCACTGAGTGGGACAAGCTACAGAACTTCTATGAAGGACTCACTCTAAAGGCTCAAGAATCACTTGACCACTCAGATGGAGGATCATTGCAACTGATGAAAACAGCAGAAGAAGCTCAAAATCTCATTGATATGGTGGCTAACAACCAATATTTCTTTGCTCATCAAAGAAATCGCCAACCATCACAAAGGAGAGGAGTAATGTAGCTAGAAGGAGTGGACTCAATCTTGGCTCAAAACAAGATGATGCAGCAACAAATTCAACAACAATTTGAACAAATGGCCAAGAGGATTGATAGCCTCCAAGTTGCAGCAGTTAACACAAGCCAACCATCATCCACATGGGGGCAAAATGAAGAAACTCAAGAAGAACAACAACAAGAGCAAGTACAGTATATGCACAACCAAGGACCAAATGAAGTGTATGGTGATACATACAATCCATCCTGGAAGAACCACCCAAACCTCAAATGGGGAGATAATCACACCCAAAACCAACAACCATGGCATAGGAACTCAAACCAAAACAATCCAAGAAGCAACCAAAACCACAACCAGCAGCAAACTAACCAGAATCCCTATAGAAAACCCCAAAACAACTACCCCAACCCCAACCAATACCAATCCAATAACCAATCCACCAACCAAAATGCCTACCATCCACCACCCACATCTCACAACCCACCACAAGCATCACCTGAAGCTCAAAGAATCACTAACTTGGAGACCTTGATAGACAAAATGCTGAAACACCAGGAAATGATAACCAAGAATCATGAAGCCTCCCTGAAGAGCCTAGAGAGGCAGATGGGGCAAATCTCCAAGCAGATCTCTATTGAGAGACCTTCAAGCTCTCTGCCGAGTGACATAATCCCAAATCTTAAGGAAGAATGCAAGGCAATACAATTAAGGAGTGGGAAAATATTGATGAGCAATAATGACACTACAAAGAAGCAAGCAGAGAGCAGCAAAAGGCCAATAGAAGATAAGGAGCAAACAAAGGCAGATGAAGCCAAGGATCAAGTTGTGATGCCAAACAAGAGCATTAAGAAACTCAAGGAGAAGGACAACCAACCACACGGTTCACAAGAAGTAACTCAGGGACAGCAACAAATAGGAAAGAGCATCACACCTCCACTGCCATATCCCCAGAGGTTCAACAAAGAATCAGATCAATCAAAACACCCACTGGAATTGTGGAGAATCTGTTGGTGAAGGTTGGGGAGTTTATTTTCCCAGCAGATTTTGTGATTTTGGATACTGAAGAGGAAAGAAACAATTCAATCATTTTGGGAAGGCCATTTCTAGCCACAGCAAGAGCCACTATTGATGTAGAAAAAGGAGAAATGATCTTCAGGGTCCACAATGAACAAATGGTCATAAACGTCTTCAAGTCAATGCAACACATTCCCGAGCAAGAGGATTATGTGAGAGTGGATATGATAGAGAGTTTGGTGGAAGAAATGCTGGAAGAAAGTCCTCGAGAGCAAGAAGGAAATCAAGGGGCAACAGAGGAACAAGTAGCTGAGACTTCTATTGAGCAAGATGAAAAACAAGACAAGAAGGAAGAAGTACGAAAACAAGAACTGAAACCATTACCCAACCATCTCAAATATGCATTCCTTGGCACATCGAAGAGCTTCCCAGTGATCATTAATTCATCCCTAACAAAGAGGGAAGAAGGAGAACTTCTTGATGTACTCAAAGCTCACAAAGATGCTTTAGGATGGACCATTGACGACCTGAAAGGAATCAGCCTTGCAGTGTGTATGCATAAAATCCTCTTGGAAGACAATTCCAAACCAGTGGTTCAACCCCAAAGAAGGCTAAATCCCACAATGAAGGAAGTTGTCCAGAAGGAAGTAATGAAGTTGTGGAATGCATGAATAATCTTCCCAATATCTGATAGCCCATGGGTGAGCCCGGTTCAAGTTGTACCAAAGAAAGGAGGAATGACGGTCATCACTAATGAAAAGAATGAGTTGATCCCTACTAGAACAGTGACTGGGTGGAGAATGTGCATAGACTATAGAAGATTGAATGATGCTACCAGGAAAGACCATTTCCCTCTCCCATTCATTGATCAGATGCTGGAGAGATTAGCCGGCCATGCCTATTATTGCTTTTTGGACGGATATTCTGGATACAATCAAATCGTGGTGGATCCCAAGGACCAAGAGAAGACTGCCTTTACATGTCCATTTGGAGTCTTTGCATACAGGAGGATGCCCTTTGGGCTTTGCAACGCCCCAGCCACATTTCAAAGGTGTATGCTCTCCATTTTCTCTGATATGGTCGAAAAATTTTTAGAGGTCTTCATGGATGATTTCTCTGTTTTTGGTGATAATTTCAATGCTTGCCTAAACCATTTAACCCTTGTCTTGAAACGGTGCCAAGAAACTAATTTGGTTTTGAATTAGGAGAAATGCCACTTCATGGTACCCGAAGGGATGGTTCTTGGTCATAAAATTTCAAGAAAAGGGATAGAGGTCGACAAGGAAAAGGTTGAGATCATAGAAAAACTCCCTCCACCAATTAATGTGAAATCTGTTAGAAGTTTCTTGGGGCATGCCGGATTTTACAGAAGGTTTATCAAGGATTTTTCAAAAATAGCCAAACCTTTGAGTAATCTATTAATGCTTGATAACCCTTTTGTTTTTTATGAAAACTGCCAGCAAGCCTTTGAAACTTTAAAAAACAGACTCACAACAGCACCAATCATCACACCTCCAGATTGGGAGTTACCCTTTGAACTCATGTGTGATGCAAGTGACCTTGCAATTGGTGCTGTACTTGGGCAAAAGAAGGGAAACTTACATCATGTCATATATTATGCAAGTAAAGTGTTGAATGAGGCCCAAAAAAATTATACCACAACAGAGAAGAAATTTCTAGCTGTAGTTTATGCATTTGATAAGTTTAGATCATACTTGATAGGATCCAAAGTTGTGGTTTATACTGACCATGCTGCACTTAAGTATTTGATGTCAAAACAAGATGCTAAACCAAGACTTATCAGGTGGATATTGCTCTTACAAGAGTTTGACATTGAGGTAAGAGACAGGAAGGGCACTGAAAACCGGGTTGCTGACCATTTGTCGAGGTTACCACATGAAACAATTCAACAAGCCTCTCAGCCCGTGAACGAAAGCTTCCCAGATGAGAACCTTTTGCAGATCCAGCACGCACCTTGGTTTGCTGACATAGCAAACTACAAAGTGGGAAGGAAGATACCTCAAGAATTTTCTAAGCAACAAGTGAAGAAGTTAATCCATGAGGGAAAGAAATTCTTATGGGATGAACCCTTCCTGTTCATTGTGATGCACAGATTATCCTCCAATTCCTAAAAAAGCACATTTTCACAAGATATGGAGTGCCCAAGGGTCTTGTCAGTGATGGTGGTAGTCACTTTTGCAACAAACAGATGGAGAAGCTCCTCCACAAATATGGAGTAATCCATAAAGTGGCCACACCTTACCATCCTCAGACTAATGGCCAGGCTGAACTAGCAAATAGGGAATTAAAGAAGATCCTAGAGAAAACAGTGGGAAGCACAAGAAAAGATTGGGCTAGGAAGCTAGAAGATGCATTATGGGCATATAGGACAGCTTTCAAAACTCCTATTGGCAAGTCACCCTTTCAGCTATTGTATGGCAAATCCTGCCACCTCCCTGTAGAGCTTGAACACAGAGCTTTTTGGGCCACTAAACTCCTCAACCTTGATTCCCAAGCTGCAGGAGAAAAAAGGTTGTTGCAACTAAATGAGTTAGATGAATTCAGGATAGAAGCTTATGAGAGTGCTAAGATATACAAGGAAAGAGCTAAGAGGTGGCATGACAAGAAGATCAAAAAGAAGGAATTCAAGCCAGGACAGCAAGTGCTCCTGTATAATTCAAGGCTTAAGATTTTCCCTGGCAAACTGAAGTCTAAGTGGACTGGCCCATACTTGGTAACAAAGGTTTTTACTTACGGGAGTATTGAACTGCTAGATGAAGCAACAAAAAATCAATTCACAGCAAATGGTCACAGAGCAAAGCTGTATGATGAGCGGATAATTTATACGCTTTTTGGCATTGTTTTTAGTATGTTTTTAGTAGGATCTAGTTACTTTTAGGGATGTTTTCATTAGTTTTTATGCTAAATTCACATTTCTGGACTTTACTATGAGTTTGTGTGTTTTTCTGTGATTTCAGGTATTTTCTGGCTGAAATTGAGGGACTTGAGCAGAAATCAGATTCAGAGGTTGAAAAAGGACTGCTGATGCTGTTGGATTCTGACCTCCCTGCACTCAAAGTGAATTTTCTGGAGCTACAGAACTCGAAATGGCGTGCTTCCAATTGCGTTGGAAAGTAGACATCCAGGGCTTTCCAGCAATATATAATAGTCCATACTTTGGCCAAGAATTTACGACGCAAACTGGCGTCCAACGCCAGCCTTCTGCCCAAATCTGGCGCCCAGCGCCAGAAAAGGATCCAAAACCAGAGTTGAACGCCCAAACTGGCATAGAAACTGGTGTTCAACTCCACAAATGGCCTCTGTACGTGCTACACTTAAGCTCAGCCCAAACACACACCAAGTGGGCCCCGGAAGTGGATTTATGCATCAATTACTTACTCATGTAAACCCTAGTAGCTAGTTTATTATAAATAGGACCTTTTACTATTGTATTAGGCATCTTTGATCAGTGTAAACAATCTTTGGTCACCTGGTTCTTAGATCATAGGGGGCTGGCCATCTCGGCCATGCCTGGACCTTCACTTATGTATTTTCATACGGTAGAGTTTCTACACTCCATAGATTAAGGTGTGGAGCTCTGCTGTTCCTCAAAGATTAATGCAAAGTACTACTGTTTTCTATTCAATTCATCTTATTTCGCTTCTAAGATATCCATTCGCACCCAA
>NC_029792.2:96830158-96831411 GCF_000816755.2 Arachis ipaensis | reverse complement strand
TTTCTTTTTGTTTTCTTTTCAAAAATATTTTCAAAAATCTCTCATATGTTTTCGAAAAAAAAATAATAAAAATGTTTTCAAAAATTTTATTCAAAAATTTTTAAGAATGAATTCTAGTGTTTCATGAAGCATGTTGAAGCCTGGCTGGCTGTAAGCCATGTCTAACTTTTTGAACTGGGGTTTCAACTTGCCATCACAAATGAAGAGATTCTCACACACTGAGTTGCTCTATACATGAAAAGTATCCATACCTGCTGAAGCTTGGCTGGCCATTGGCCGTGTCTAGTGTTTTGGACTGGAGCTTTCATTGAAAGCTTGGCTGGCTAGTGAGCCATGTCTAATTCCTGGACTGAAGCTTTAGACTAACATGGCAAGATTCCTGGAATTCATACTAAAAAATTTTGGAATCCTTATTTTTCTTTTTCAAGACTATTTTCGAAAAATATAAAATAAAAATCCAAAAAAATTAGAAAATCATAAAAATCAAAAATATTTTGTGTTCTTGTTTGAGTCCTGAGTCAAATCATAAGTTTGGTGTCAATTGCATGTGCATCTTGCATATTTCGAAAATTTCATGCATTCATGGTGTTCTTCATGATCTTCAAGTTGTTCTTGGTAAGTCTTCTTGTTTGATCTTGATGATTTTTTGTTTTGTGTCTTTTCATGTTTATCATATGCATTCTTGAATTCTTAGTGTCTAAGCATTAAAGAATTCTAAGTTTGGTGTCTTGCATGTTTTCTTTGCATTAAAAATTTTTCAAAATTATGTTCTTGATGTTCATCATGACATTCAAAGTGTTCTTGGTGTTCATCTTAACATTCATAGCATTCTTGCATGCATCACATGTTTTGATCTAAAAATTTCATGCATTGCATATTTTTCATGTTTTTCATAAAAATTTCAAAATTCAAAAAATTATCTTTCCCTTTTTCTCTCATCAAATTCGAAATTTGGATTGACTTTTTCAAAAATTTTTAAAATCAAATTGTTTCTCATAAGTCAAATCAAATTTTCAATTTGAAAATCTTATCTTTTTCAAAATCTTTTTCAAAATTCAAATCTTTTTCAAAATTCTTAGTTATTTTTGAAAATTCCAAAAATATTTTTCAAAAATCTTTTTCTTATTTTTATACCAAATTTTCGAAAATAACATAATCAATTAATGTTTTGATTCAAAAAATTTGAAGTTTGTTACTTGCTTGTTAAGAAAGATTCAAACTTTAAGTTCTAGAATCATATCTTGTGATTTCTT
>NC_029792.2:96828529-96829073 GCF_000816755.2 Arachis ipaensis | reverse complement strand
CTAACTTCTTATCTTTTCAAAATTTGTTTCAACTAACTAACTAACTTTTTGTTTGTTTCTTAACTTTTTCAAAACTACCTAACTAACTCTCTCTCTCTAATTTTCGAAAATATCTCCCCCTTTTTCAAAAATTTCATTTTAATTAACTAATTATTTTTATTTTTATTTTTGATTTCAAAAATTTTCGAAAATTTCTAACATTTTTCAAAAACCATTTTCAAAAATCACTAACTCCTTTTCAAAAATAATTTTCGAAAATTCCCTCCTTCTCTCTCATCCTATTCTATTTATTCATTCATATCCTAACATCTCATCTCACATCTCTTCCATCCGTACAGTTGTGTTTCTTCCTTTACATCACATCCTTTATCTCCCCCTCTTCTTCCACTCACATAGGAATCCCTATACTGTGGTATAAGGGATCCCCATTATTATTATTATTTTTCTGTGCCTTCTTCTTTGTCATATGAGCAGGAGCAAGGATAAGAACATTCTTGTGGAAGCAGATCCAGAACCTGAAAGGACTCTGAAGAGAAAATTAAGA
>NC_029792.2:96814104-96828484 GCF_000816755.2 Arachis ipaensis | reverse complement strand
AGCCATGGCCGAACCTGTGAGGAGAGGAGTGGACGTGAATCCCAAGGAGGAAGACCTCCAGGGACGTCCAGTGATCAATAAGGAGCTTCTCTCTGAGGAACCAAAGGACTCTGAGGCTCATTTAGAGACCATAGAGATTCCATTGAACCTCCTTATGCCCTTCATGAGCTCTGATGAGTATTCCTCTTCTGAAGAGAATGAGGATGTTACTGAAGAGCAAACTGCCAAGTTTCTTGGTGCAATCATGAAGCTGAATGCCAAATTATTTGGCATTGATACTTGGGAAGTTGAACCTCCCTTGTTCATCAATGAACTAAGTGATCTGGATCAACTGACATTGCCTCAGAAGAGACTGGATCCTGGAAAGTTCATAATACCCTGTACCATAGGCACCATGCTCTTTAAAGCTCTGTGTGACCTTGGTTCAGGTATAAACCTTATGCCCCTCTCTGTAATAGAGAAACTGGGAATCTATGGGGTGCAAGCTACTAAAATCTCACTAGAGATGGCAGACAGCTCAAGAAGACAGGCTTATGGACACGTAGAAGATGTGTTGGTAAAAGTTGAGGGCCTTTACATCCCTGCTGATTTCATAGTCCTGGATACTGGAAAGAAAGAGGATGAATCTATCATCCTAGGAAGACCTTTCCTGGCCACAGCAAGAGCTGTGATTGATGTTGACAGAGGTGAAATAGTCCTTCAATGGAATGAGAACTCCCTTGTATTCAAAACTCAAGGATCTCCCTCTACAACCATGGAGAGGAAGCAGGAAAAATTTCTCTCCAAGCAGAGTCAACCAAAGACCCCACAGTCAAACTCTAAGTTTGGTGTTGGGAGGCCACAACCAAACTCTAAGTTTGGTGTTGAACTCCCATATCCAAACTCTAAGTTTGGTGTTGGAGAGTCTCAACAAAGCTCTGCACATCTGTGAGGCTCCATGAGAGTCCACTGTCAAGCTATTGACATTAATGAAGCGCTTGTTGGGAGGCAACCCAATGTTTATCTAATTCTTATTTTTATTGTTTTCCATGTTTTCTTAGGTTCATGATCATGTGGAGTCACAAAATAAATAAAAAAATCAAAAACGGAATCAAAAACAGCAAAAGAAAAATCACACCCTGGAGGAGCATCTGTCTGGCGCTGAACGCCCAGAATGGGAGCATCCTGGCGCTGAACGCCCAAAATGGGCACCAACCTGGCGCTGAACGCCCAGAGTTGTGTGCAAGGGCATTTTGCATGCCTAAATTGGTGCAGGGATGTAAATGCCTTGACACCTCAGGATCTGTGGACACCACAGGATCATCTCAGGATCTGTGGACCCCACAGGATCCCCACTTTACCTCCTCATAATCCTAGTTTTTATTTCCACATCTTCTTCTTCATCTATTCCTTCTTCTTTTGCTCGAGGGCGAGCAACATTCTAAGTTTGGTGTGGTAAAACAATTATGTAAAGGATCTATAGCTCAGTGGTAGAACATTTGACTGCAAATCAAGAGATCCCTGAAATACCTCAGGGGATACATTTTCTTCCACACAATTATTGGAAGCAACTAAGGGTGGAACATCAAGAGCACTCCATCATCCTTCATGAAATCAGAGAAGATCTAAAAGCAATGAAGGAGGAGCAACAAAGACAAGGAAGAAACATAGAAAAGCTCAAGGACATCATTGGTTCCTCAAGAAGGAAACGCCACCATCACTAAGGTGGATTCATTCCTTGTTCTTCTTTCTCTGTTTTTCGTTTTCTATGTTATGTGCTTATCTATGTTTGTGCCTTCATTACATGATCATTAGTAATTAGTAACTTTGTCTTAAAGATATAAATGTCCTATGAATCCATCACCTCTCTTAAATGAAAAATGTTTTAATTCAAAAGAACAAGAAGTACATGAGTTGCGAATTTATCCTTGAACTTAGCTTAATTATATTGATGTGGTGGCAATGCTTCTTGTTTTCTGAATGTATGCTTGAACAGTGTATATGTCTTTTGAAGTTGTTGTTTAAGAATGTTAAACATGTTGGCTCTTGAAAGAATAATGACTAGGAGACATGTTATTTGATAATCTGAAAAATCATAAAAATGATTCTTGAAGCAAGAAAAAGCAGCAAAGAACAAAGCTTGCAGAAAAAAAAAAGAGAAAAAAAAATGTAAAAAAAAAAATATATAGAAAGAAAAAGCAAGCAGAAAAAGCCAATAACCCTTAAAACCAAAAGGCAAGGGCAAATAAAAAGGATCCCAAGGCTTTGAGCATCAGTGGATAGGAGGGCCTAAAGGAATAAAATCCTGGTCTAAGCGGCTAAACCAAGCTGTCCCTAACCATGTGCTTGTGGCGTGTAGGAGCTGAAATTGAGGGACTTGAACAGAAATCAGATTCAGAGGTTGAAAAAGGACTGCTGATGCTGTTGGATTCTGACCTCCCTGCACTCAAAGTGAATTTTCTGGAGCTACAGAACTCGAAATGGCGTGCTTCCAATTGCGTTGGAAAGTAGACATCCAGGGCTTTCCAGAAATATATAATGGTCCATACTTTGGCCAAGAATTTACGACGTAAACTGGCATTCAACGCCAGCCTTCTGCCCAAATCTGGCGCCCAGCGCCAGAAAAGGATCCAAAACCAGAGTTGAACGCCCAAACTGGCATAGAAACTGGCGTTCAACTCCACAAATGGTCTCTGCACGTGCTACACTTAAGCTCAGCCCAAACACACACCAAGTGGGCCCCGGAAGTGGATTTATACATCAATTACTTACTCATGTAAACCCTAGTAGCTAGTTTATTATAAATAGGACCTTTTACTATTGTATTAGGCATCTTTGATCAGTGTAAACAATCTTTGGACGCCTGGTTCTTAGATCATAGGGGGCTGGCCATCTCGGCCATGCCTGGACCTTCACTTATGTATTTTCATACGGTAGAGTTTCTACACTCCATAGATTAAGGTGTGGAGCTCTGCTGTTCCTCAAAGATTAATGCAAAGTACTACTGTTTTCTATTCAATTCTTCTTATTTCAATTCTAAGATATCCATTCGCACCCAAGAACATTATGAAGGTGATGATTATCCCGCCTGACTGAGATTTGCAAGGTGACCATAGCTTGCTTCAAGCCAACAATCTCTGTGGGATCGACCCTTACTCACGTAAGATTTATTACTTGGACGACCCAGTACACTTGCTGGTTAGTTGAACAGAGTTGTGTCCACACATACATAGAGCCACAATGAGGATTCAATACAATTATATATTGTTACTCTCACACAAGTACAAAGAACATGGAACACAATTTCGTGCACCACTGTACTTGGAAGGACAATGGGATAAGGAAAAAGAGGTCCAGAACCTACAGCCTTCTTGAAAGGAATTGAAAAGATGTCAAGCTAGTGACAATAAAAGAGCGCTTGTTGGGAGGCAACCCAACCTGAGGTAGTTTTCTTTTCATATCTTTTTCAATAAAAATGTTGAATAATTGATATGTATTGCAAGGAGCTAAGTTTGGTGTTGCACACCAAAAATAACTCAAGGGAGAATGGAGGATTCCAAGTTTGGTGTTCCACCAAAACCTCATTCAAAGGCACATTTTAACTTCCTGCACATTGCTAGTTCCAAGCAATCAAACAGATTATTCAACCACTTAACTGCTTTTTTTAGTCTTAGACTTCATAACCTTTAGCAAGGACACAAGATTTTGCATAGAGTTAACCTGCTGTATCCAGAAAAGTGGCAAGAAATTAAGTTTGGTGTTCCCACACCAAATTGAACCCACAAGCCACAATCAATTCATACATACTAACTGGTCATCTAAGGGCTTGAGAAGCAAGCAACTTTTGAGAATTATGCAGGGAATTCACCACCATTTGAAGACACTATGCATCATAACTCAAAAGGGCACAACAGAAGGAAGGACAAAGGAACTGCAAACCAATAGGTTGTATTTACACTTAACTCTTGCTGTTGAAAAATGTTTTGACTTATGTTTTGTTAAAGTGTTCATCTAATACAAGTAGAATCACTCTTAGAATAAGTAAGCTAGTCGATGTGTGTGCTTGTGTGTTTACTTTCACTGAACAAAAGCATGTTTTGTCCCCTGCATCTTTAATTCAATAAAAGAAATGTTTGAATGTGAAGTGAGATAGTTCTCTGTTAGATAGAAGTACAATAAAAGTAAGTGGTGGTATGTATGATTTTGGGCAAAAAGCTTGAGCAAAAGTTTGCCTCAAACTTTTTGGCAAACTTTTGGCATCACAAATCAACACCCTGGAGAGCAAAAGTTTGCGCCAATTGCCTCAAACTTTTTGGCAAACGTTGGCACCATGAACAACACACCCTGGAGAGCAAAAGTTTGCGCCAACGTTTGCCTCAAACTTTTTGGCAAACGTTGGCGCCATGAGTGTGCATGGGGAGGCCAACGTTTGAGCAAAAGTTTGACCCCAGACTTTGGCTCAAACGTTGGTAGCAGCAAAATAGGGTGGCTTATGTGAAAAGTTTGAGTAAAAGTTTGCCTCAAACTTTTACTCAAACTTTTACTCAAGCTTTCATGATTCCAAACCCGGTTCACTTCGGTTCTTCTCCAAACTCCAAGAGCAATCAACCAAGGCCTCTATCAACCCAATTTCATCAAGAGTAAAGGCCCAATTGAAGGCTTGAAGACCATTTGAAGAAAGTGTATAAATAGCATAGGATTTAAGTTTTTAAAAGAGCTTTCCTTTTAGTTTTCATAGAGAGTTTTCGGAAAGCTTTTGGTGTGGAGTAAATTTTAATTTCAAAGTCTCGGGAAAGGAGAATTGAATTCCCTTCCTCTTAGTTTTCTTGCTTTCAATTTCAATTACAATTGTCTTGGATCTTGGGTTGGAGAATTGAAGGAAATCTGTTTCAATCTCATCCTGAGATCTCCCTGTTTCATTTTACTGCATAATTGAATTTCCATTTTGGTTAATTGCTTCTGTCTTCTATTTTCTCTGTAATTTACAATTTACAATTTCTTTGCAATTGTTCTTGTTGGATCTAGGAAGGCATTGAGATCTAGACTTGGTTATCTAGTCTCTTGAGTCCTGAGATCTGAATTCTCATTTTACTTTCTCTATTTAACGCTTTTCATGCTCATTTACAATTCTGTTTTTAGATCCGATTCAATCCAATTCATCTTCCACTCTTATGCTTGTTGCAATTTTACTTTGCCTTGTTTAATTTCTTCAAATCCAATTCCCAATTCCCAATTCCCTTTACAATTCAAGCCATTTACATTTCTTGCACTTTAAGATTCTGCAATTTACATTTCTTGCGTTCTAAGTTTCTGCCATTTAATTTCTTGTTCTTTAAGATTCAGCACTTTAAATTTCAGCTCTCTTTAATTTTATGCAATTTACCCATTCCCTTTACTTTCTATGCAATTTAAATTCTGCAAATCACAAATCTCTCAACCATATCTTGATTCGCTTGACTAAATCAACCACTAAACTAAAATTGCTCAATCCTTCAATCCCTGTGGGATCGACCTCACTCCCGTGAGTTATTATTACTTGATGCGACCCGGTGCACTTGCCGGTGAGTTTTGTGTCGGATCGTTTTTCGCACATCACAGGGGCACAGCTATATTCACGCGTACGCGCCAATGACGCACACGCATCCCTCGCTCTACCTTCACCGACGCGCCAGCGCACCGTGCACGCGCGCCGGTCACGCAAACCAGTTTTAAAGCTGCGCGCCCTGCTTCTACCCCTCTCCCACCTTCTTTCTTATTTCTTTCTTCCCCCTTCTCCATTACCTCTCTTCTCTTCTTTCTTCTTCCATACTTCCATACTTCTTATTTTAATCAGGTATCTTCAATTTGGTGCTTCCTCCTCACTCACTTGTTGTCTTTTGAATGCATTGAGTCCACTTTGCTTATTACTTGCTAATTAGATACTCATTGAACATGACTTGCTCCCTGTTATGAATGCTTGAGGTTATTCTTCTAATGCCATATTGCATGCTTCACCCCCTCTTACATCCCATGCCAAGTGTTGTGACCCATGTCTCTATGATCACTTTGTTGCAATATTTCTTTTGGGCACTATCTTTCACTTGCATGTTTTTGTTGAGATGATTCTTTGGGTTTAATGCTTTCCTTTTTCCCTTCCTTTTTCAGGATGGCCACCAACAAAGGCAAGGAGAAAGCTTCAAGGAAACCGGCCGCAAAGAGGGCACCCCAAAGGTCAAACTCTAAGGCGCACTCTTCATTAGGAGCCAAACCCCTATCTAAGAAGGCGAAGGCGCCCGCTCCTATTGATGAGAACAAGAGCAAACCGGCAAAAGATTCTTCAAAGTTCCCCAACCGCTTCTGTGAACTTGTGTTCGCCGCCATGGTTGAGAGGAACTATCATGCTGAGCATCTACTTGCTCCGCCGGACAAGGTTGCTCCTTGTATTCTACTGATAAACCCATATTTTATGATATATTTTGTGCTTAATTTGAGTGATTTATTCAATCCTTCACCCACTTATTCATATTAATTGCATGGTTTTACCTTCCCTTCCTTATTATGTGATGTATGTGAAAAACATGTTTCCTATGCTTTTAAATTAATTATTTTAATTACCTTTATTTCCATTCGATGCCGTGATTAGTGTGTTGAGTAGTTTCAGATCTTCTAAGGCAGGAATGACTCAAAGGATGGAAAGGAAACATACAAAAATGGAAGGAAAGCGCAAAACGGAGTTTCTGAAGAAACTGGTATCCACGCGATCGCATAGACGACGCGATCGCATGCCAAGCGCGAATCAACAGCGACGCGGCCGCATGACTGACGCGACCGCGTGGCAAGGAAAAGCTCCGAAAGACGCGACCGCGTGACCCACGCGGACGCGTGACAGAGGCCACACACCAGAAATTGCAGAAAACGCTCATAGCAAATTCTGAAGCCCTTTTTGGCCTAAATCCAAGTCCAGAAGGTATAGACCAGAGGTTATGAAGTGAGGGAATGCATCCATTCAGGGAGAGCTCGCCAATTTTTACTTTCCATGATTTAGATTTAGTTTTGAGGGAGGCTCTCTCCTCTCTCTTTAGGATTAGGATTTAGATTTAGGATTTTTATTCGCTTTCAGGATTATCTCGTTTGGTCAGGTTAAATATTCCTTTTATTTACTTTTGCAAGTTACTTTAGGAATTCTTCTATGTTCCAGATTATTTGAATTAATGTTATTTGAGGTATTTCAGTTTAATATTGATTTCTTTTATTTATGCTATTGTTACTTTTACTCTGAAGACATTTTTATTCCAGTAGAATTTATTTTTCCCCTTTTGGTCTTGGTTAAGAAATCAGTAACTCAGGAGTTATCAAACTCAAACGTGATTGATAATTGTTATCTTTGTTAATTGAATTGAACTTCCATAATCCCAATCTTTTCTTAAGAAATAAATAGGATTCAAAGATCAAACCAATTAATCCCTTGACCTTCCTTTATCTTAGTAAAGGTTAACAAAGTGGAATTAAGATTCAACCATCATCATCATTGATAAGGAGCCAGGATAGGACCTCCGATTTCTCATACCTTGCCAAAAGTTTGCTTTACAGTTATTTATTTATTTTAATTGCCATTTAATTTACTTGTCATTAAATTACTCGTTCCTCATTCTTGAAACCCCAATTTTATAATCTCCATAACCAATAATAAGAACATACTTCCCTGCAGTTCCTTGAAAAGACGACCCGAGGTTAAATACTCGGTTATCAATTTTAAGTGGTTTGTTACTTGTGACAACCAAAACGTTTGCAAGAAAGGTTGATTGCTTGGTTTAGTAACTATACTCACAACAAGAATTTACTATAACCTCTAAACCATCAATCTTCGGTTCTTTCAAAATGACGCCGTTGCCGGGGAACTGCTAACGTGTGCCTTATTATTGGTTATTGTACATATTTTTCTTTTACTTGTTTATTTATTTTTGTTTTTTCTTTTTAATTTTATTTGCTACTATGGACTCTCACCCCTCTCGCTTTGAGGTTGGTTCTAACTTTGTTGAAGGAAATAGAAGTTAAAGCAGGAATATGCATCAAGGTCAAACCAATCAAGGATGGATAGAGCCAAGAGGATCTAATCAACCCTTCAGGCAACAACACCCTCCAAGATATCATGGAAAACGACCATTCTACAATGCATACCCAACTGATAGATATGGTGGACAACCTTGTGACTACCAACAAGCCCCACCCCGTGCCTATAGACCATCCTTCCAACATAACCTCGAACCACCACACTCACAAGCTTCTCTTCACCATTCGCCACCGTATGATCCTTTCCTACCCCAGTTCCAATCCAATCACCCCCAAGCACCACCACTTCCCTATGTTTCATGTCCAAATCTATCACCCCGAGAATCAGAGGTTCGCCTCAAGGCAACGGTAAATAAACTTCAAACAACCATTCGACAACTGGAGCAAGCAGTAATTCAATTAGCTTCTAGATGCGCGAACATTCAAGGACCAACCACAGCCCCATGTGGACAATCTAATAAAGAGCGTAGCATGAAGGAGACACTAGAAACTCCAGTGGACAAGGCAGAGCATGAATTCGTACTAGAACAGGTAGAAGAAGCTGTCATTGTACAAGAAGAAGAGTTGGTTAAAGATCTAGGAGACACTGAACCTCCATGGGAATCCAGAGTTGAGGAGAACTCCGTCAAGGACGTTACAGTTGATGCTGAGGAGGGTATTGCACAATCCCCAAGGCAAGTCGTTTATGAAGAACTAGACGGAATAACCAAGGACACAAATTCCCTTGATGATGATAGTCACAAGTCAAGCTCTCTTAGTAATGTACTTGCATCCGCAAGTGAATTCTCTGAGATCGAAGAATCTTCCCCAAATGAATACGAAGATGATGCAGAGGTAGATTTCTCTCAACCTCCAATCTATGACTCAAGTGATGAGGAAGACATAGAAGACTTTGACCAGGATACAGATGCATTTGAAGAATCTTGCGAAGAAGTGGAGGAATTCACAGAAGAGCACAAGGGAGAAGAACTTACAGAACCACCAGAAACACCTACCGCAAGGCCATTACCGCCTAATACAAGCTTCAAGTGGGTACAATCCTTAACCTTTAACTCTACTTATTCACTTGAATATGGTTTACTTGAAACAGATGGCCAGCTTAGAGCTCTCTGCGGCTTTAAGAGTAAGAGGGAAATGGCTCGTACTCAGAGCTGGTGTACAAGGTTCAATAAGGTTCCACGCTTCAAATCGAAGTGCACGGATTGGTATCATGGTCAATTGAATGGATCTCGGAAAACGTTTGGTCACTATGGTGAGAATCTACTTTCTATACCGCCCGGATGGAAAAATATAGATAAAAACGAAGGCAGATTTAGAACCAAAGTTTGGGATCCTAGAAAATATTCTGATATTCATCACCCCGGGAGCCTGAAAATCTGTTTGAAGCTGCTCAGAAGCTTCACATGCCTAGTTTGGGACCCCGGAGGCTGTTGGCATTCCAAACATTGGTGGAGATTTCTGGATGAATTTAAACACAAGCCACCATAATAGGAAGCTCATCTAATGTCCAACTTAAGGACTTTAACTAAAAGTGCTAGGTGGGAGACAACCCACCATGGTATGATCGTTCCTTTTGCAATTTTAATTTTATTTAGTTTTGTTTATTTTTGAATTTTATTTATATTTTATTGAACCTGGAATCATGCATAGCATTCACATTAAGCATTACATTCTGCATACTGCATTCTGCATTCTACAAAAAAAAAGAGGGTGCGCGACGCGACCGCGTCACCCACGCGGCCGCGTGACCTGGAAATCGGCGTAAGGATCCAACGTCCAGAAAGTTGGGCTGGAATCGTGCGGCCATTGTGCATCTAGCACAAAATGGCTCACGCGATCGCGTGCCTGACGCGATCATGTCACTTGCACACAATCAATCCCACGCGACCACGTGAGCGACGCGATCGCGTCGCATGGATTGCACAAATCCCAAAAGGAGACAGAGAGTTAGGCTGGAACGACGCTGTGCGTTTAGCACAAATTCCAGCGACGCGATCACATGCCCCAGGCGATCGCGTCCTACCCCCTTTTATCCCTTCCATGCGATCGCGCGACCCACGCGATCGCGTCACCCCCCCCATTTCGCACCAGCCACGCGACCGCGTGCCCCCACGCGGCCATCCACCAGCACCACCACCCCTTCCCCTATCCCCCCTATCCCCCATTACCCCTTTTCCCCCTGCCTCGAACAGCCGTGCCGCCGTCCCCACCACCACCAGCCATCGCGCCAAACGCCGTCACCACCACCGCCAGCCACCTTTCTGCCCAATCTCATTCTACGGCCTTCCAGGTTCCGCAGAATGTCACCCTTTTATCTATCCGTAGTTAGTTCATATTTTTCTGTTTATGTTCATGTCTAGGCTAGTTAAATATGCATGTTGTAGTGGATTTTAGGTTGTTAGGTAGCCTAGGCTGTGGTTAGTGGACTTAGGTCTGTTTATTTGCGCTGTTCATGTTTATTGCTTTATGTTTTTGCAATCCTGCTGCTGCTGTAATGTTAGTTCATATGCTGTACTCTCCTATATATTGCTGCTCTCTACATTGATTTTTCATGATTATATTCCTTATATGTAACTGTAAGCTTTAATTTTAATTCATATGAACTATTTGATTGCTGTTTATTTTCCGGGACAGTCCAATTTTAGCCGGAATGCTGCCCAAATTTCTGTAAAATATTTCCCTTCATGTCTTGGTTTTGGCATTTTCAACTGTGCTTTCCTTATATTTCACCAAACCAATTCATGAATGCTTAGGCACGCATTCTTATTTTCTTTGATTTCCTGGTTCTAAATTGCAATTTTGATGCTTGATTCTATTTTTTGTTATTTCTCTATATCTATTTGAATTAGCATCAACCTGTTTTCCTTATGTGGTTATGAGTTACCTATAGTTTCTAACTGTGAATGCTTGTTACTTAAAACAACTTATCCTTATGCCACTTACCTTAACCCATTTTTCACTAACTCACTAATTCTAATTTTCTGACACTCTTTTTCAATTCTAACCAAACTCACCTTTTAAAATCTCTTTTCTGTTTTTTTCACTTTCTTTTAACTTTCTAACCATGGCATACTGATAATTTTTCCTACTTAACATGCCTTCTATTACATTTTGGATTGTGAATTCATCCTTTCAAACTTTCCACTCCTATACAATCCTTAATGCACATTCACTTAACTCATTTACCTCATTCTAATTCTCCTTTGCCACTTTGTGTTTCTTTTTACTATTTGCCTATTTGTTTTCCTATTTTTATTATATCCTGGTTTTCTGTTTTTCAGGATGTCTGATTCCCAAAGAAAGGGAAAAGGAAAGGCTACCACTGGCAAACGTAAAAGAGGAGATCCATCTATGTCCATCATAGATCTAATGCATGATGCCTCCTGGCGGGAAAAACACTTCACCCCGCAGGAGAAGGCTGACCAACTGCTTTCTGCCACTGATCCAATAAAATTTGCAAACCGATACTGTGAGCTGAAGTATCCGGTGTTTGCAACATCCAGAAACCTATACCTGGAGAGAACTCTGAAGATCCCAGAAGAACTCCAGTAGTACACCTCTGACCAAATCAAATAAAGAGGCTGGTTCTTCTTAGAGAGACCTCTGACTGAGGTCAATGCATCTTGGGTCAGGGAATTCTACTACAATTACTTCAAAACCTCCCTAGATGCAGTGAACCTCAGAGGGAAGCAGATTTTGGTTATCGAGGAGGCAATTGAAGATGTTCTGAAGCTTCTGCCTAAATCTGATCAGCTAGACGGTTATCAGAAAACTGAGGAGGATATGCGCTATATGCAATTTGAGTGGGATGCAGTCAAGGCGAGGATCGCCCTTGACTCGACAATTCCTTGGATCATGGGTCAGAACACCACCATGCCCAAGGAGATCAAGCGGATTTACCTGAACGATGAGGCTCGGCTATGGCATCATATATTCAGCAACTACATTATGCCGAGTACTCACGAGACTGAGATACCAGCCGCTATGATCACCCTCCTTTGGTGTGTGATGGAGGGTAAGGACCTATACCTGCCACGCTTTATCCGGCACTATATGGCCAGGGTCCACGTCTGAGGCACTCTTCCCTTTCCCTATCTGGTTACACAGCTGGGCCGTCGAGCTGACGTGCCATGAGAGGATGCTGATAAGAGGCCACCTGCTGCAGAATGCAAGAAGATTATCCTACACAGCAGGAACTTTCTGGCCTTGGGCTACAGACCTCCATTCCTGACTGCTACTGCTGAGACAGCCACACTTTTTGCCGGCCCCTCTTCCTCCACAGCCACACCTGCCACCACTACTGCACCTCCACCTGCCCTAGAGCCCATCTATCATCTAGTGCACCGCTTGTTTCGACGACTTGACCAGATGGAGCGTCGCAACAAGCGACGCTATGAGCACTTGAAGCTGATGATACGCTCTGGCGACATCCCCTCCGAGCCTGACACACTATCCGAGGCATCTGAGGAGGAGGCGGATGATCCTGAGGCTGAGATCCATCCCCAGGGAGAGACAGAGCAGGCAGGCACAGAGCAGGCTGCACCACAGGCAGAGATTCCACATCAGATTCAGGCTGCAGATCCTGAGATCCCTATCCAGACAGCACCTCCTCTACAGCAGTCAGACCCTTAGCCAATCACCACCACAGAGACTCCAGCTACCATCCCTTACAGTAATGACACCCCTTCACACCCTGCTTAAGTGAGCATCAGGGACGATGCTTCATTTTAAGTGTGGGGAGGTCGCCATCTCTGGCGTATTATCTTGGTGAACCACTATAGACTCTTTTTCTTTTATTTTGGATATTTTTCTGTATTTTTTCTCTATTTTTATTTTTATTTTCTGAGTATTTATACATTGCTACTTTTATGTATTTTTACTCTATTCCTGCATTCTGCATTTTTAGTTCATATTTTAGTTATTTAGTTTAGCTTACAATTCTAACTTATTAGTTATAGAAATTGTGGATTAATTAGTATAGTTTACCCTTTTAGCATATGATAGCTTAGTTTAAATTGAAAATATAAAAAGGAAGTAAACTAGAGACTTTAACAGAATTAAAACAATCCACACACCTTGTATATATAGCATTACGTGTTAGTTAGTTAACAACATTTCATCAAGGAGAAACATTAAAATCTTAAAGGCCACCCTAAATAATTTTTTTTATGAGAATAATGGGAATTTTTAACTAAACCTGCATAACATATATGAATGATATATGATGTCTGAGTTAGAGAACACACATCCTGTGAGTTTTGAGCTTAATTGTATGGTTACATTCAAATCATAATTTTTATTCCTGTGTGTTCTGCCCTTCTTTTATATTCTGGTGTTCTTTATTTTGTTTTAGTCTATATGTCCAATTATAGATTAGAAATACATACCAAGAGAGTGATTGAGGCCATTATTTGATTTTAACCCACTTGTCCCAAAAATAGCCTACCTTTTACATAATCTTTGTTAGCCCCCTTGAGCCTTTAAATTCCTTTTTTTTTATAAACCACATTACTAGCCTTAAGCAGAAAAACAAATAAAAATCCCAAGTTGAATCCTTGGTTAGCTTAAGATAGAAAATCTTGTATAGTTTGAAATGTGGGAAACCTATTGGGAACATAGATGATAAAAACAAAAGGTAGCAGAGTTGAAAAGAACAAAAATAAATCAAAATAAGAATTTTTGGGAAGCATGCTCATGAGAAATCAAATTGAAAGAATTACCATGTGCATTCAAAAAAAAAAGAAGAAGAAGAAGAGAGAGTTATTTATTTTTCAAGCATATGAATAAGGGGATACAAAAGAATTCCCCAAATGCAAAAATAAAAGCAATGCACATGGGATAAAAAAAATAAAAATTGAAACATGAGCATGTAACATCAAAAGTGGAAAAAGATGGGAAAATAGGTAAAGTAGTTTTGTTTTACTAAGTATGTATGTTAGGTGAGATCTTAGTCTAATTGAGGATTCACTTATTAGCTCACTTAGCCTTATACATATATCCTTACCTTTACCTTGGCCCCATTACAACCTTAATTAAAGACCTCATGATTTTTGGTATGACTATATTCTATAATTGTTGATTAGTTAGATGAAGAACAAAGTTATAGAAAGTAGGAATAAAAAGAAGAATAGAGTGATTAACCCAATAAACACTGAGTGACTAGAGAGTAAACACAAAATCCAGTGAGGGTTCAATAACTCATCAACATATATCTATGCTTAATTTACTAATTGTTTTGCAAGTTTGTAAAATATTTTTCTTTCCCATCTCATTTGCAAAAGTGCTTTATTATTTAAGGGTTGGCTATGTATATATATGATTCCTCGAGAATGTGAATTAATTTAACTACATG
>NC_029792.2:96791851-96814022 GCF_000816755.2 Arachis ipaensis | reverse complement strand
AATTACCATGTGCATTAAAAAAAATATTTATTATAATATTTTAATTTTCAGCATTTGAATAAAGGGGATACAAAAGAATTCCCCAAAATGCAAAATAAAAACAATGCATATGGGATAAAAATAAAGATCAAGACATGAGCATGTAACATCAAAAGTGAAAAAATGGGAAAAGAGGTGAAGAAGCTCTAATTTAGAAAGTATGTATGTTAGGTGAAATCTTAGACTAATCAAGGATTCACTTAATTAGCTCACTTAGCCTTATACATATACCCTTACCTTTACCTTGGCCCCATTACAACCTTAATTAAAGACCTCATGATTTTTGATATGTCTATATTCTATAATTGTTGATTGGTTAGATGAAGAACAAAGTTATAGAAAGTAGGAATAAAAAGAAGAATAGAGTGATTAACCCAATAAACACTGAGTGACTAGAGAGTAAACACAAAATCCAGTGAGGGTTCAATAACTCATCAACATATATCTATGCTTAATTTACTAATTGTTTTGCAAGTTTGTAAAATATTTTTCTTTCCCATCTCATTTGCAAAGGTGCTTTATTATTTAAGGGTTGGCTATGCATATATATGATTCCTTGAGAATGTGAATTAATTTAACTACATGTAAGCTTTATATATGAGTGAATAAATTAGAATTGCATGACTCATTTAAGTAGTTGCATTTAGAATAGGTTGCATTGCATAACATTCCACCACTTTAATCTTACCTTACTCTTTACCTTGGATTTAGCATGAGGACATGCTATTGTTTAAGCGTGGGGAGGTTGATAAACCCATAATTTATGATACATTTTGTGCTTAATTTGAGTGATTTATTCAATCCTTCACCCACTTATTCATATTAATTGCATGGTTTTACCTTCCCTTTCTTATTATGTGATGTATGTGAAAAACATGTTTTTTATGCTTTTAAATTAATTATTTTAATTACCTTTATTTCCATTCGATGCCGTGATTAGTGTGTTGAGTAGTTTCAGATCTTCTAAGGCAGGAATGACTCAAAGGATGGAAAGGAGACATACAAAAATGGAAGGAAAGCGCAAAACGAAGTTTCGGAAGAAACTGGTATCCACGCGATCGCATGGACGACGCGATCGCATGCCAAGCGCGAATCAACAACGACGCGGCCGCATGATTGACGCGACCGCATGGTAAGGAAAAGCTCCGAACGACGCGACTGCGTGACCCACGCGGACGTGTGACAGAGGCCATGCACCAGAAATTGTAGAAAACGCTCATAGCGAATTCTGAAGCCCTTTTTGGCCCAAATCCAAGTCCAGAAGGCATAGACTAGAGGTTATGAAGTGAGGGAATGCATCCATTCAGGGAGAGCTCGCTAATTTTTACTTTCCATTATTTAGATTTAGTTTTGAGGGAGGCTCTCTCCTCTCTCTTTAGGATTAGGATTTAGATTTAGGATTTTTATTCGCTTTCAGGATTATCTCTTTTGGTCAGGTTCAATATTCCTTTTATTTACTTTTGCAAGTTACTTTAGGAATTCTTCTATATTCCAGATTATTTGAATTAATGTTATTTGAGGTATTTCAGTTTAATATTGATTTCTTTTATTTATGCTATTGTTGCTTTTACTCTGAAGACATTTTTATTCCAGTAGAATTTATTTTTCCCCTTTTGGTCTTGGTTAAGAAATCAGTAACTCAGGAGTTATCAAACTCAAACGTGATTGATAATTGTTATCTTTGTTAATTAAATTGAACTTCCATAATCCCAATCTTTTCTTAAGAAATAAATAGGATTCGAAGATCAAACCAATTAATCCCTTGACCTTCCTTTATCTTAGTAAAGGTTAACAAAGTGGAATTAAGATTCAACCATCATCATCATTGATAAGGAGCCAGGATAGGACCTCCGATTTCTCATACCTTGCCAAAAGTTTGCTTTACAGTTATTTATTTATTTTAATTGCCATTTAATTTACTTGTCATTAAATTACTCGTTCCTCATTCTTGAAACCCCAATTTTATAATCTCCATAACCAATAATAAGAACATACTTCCCTGCAGTTCCTTGAGAAGATGACCCGAGGTTAAATACTCGGTTATCAATTTTAAAAGGGGTTTGTTACTTGTGACAACCAAAACGTTTGCAAGAAAGGTTGATTGCTTGGTTTAGTAACTATACTCACAACGAGAATTTACTATAACCTCTAAACCATCAATCTTCGGTTCTTTCATCTACCCCGCATTGAACGGCGAGGATGGGAGTTTCTTCTGAGAAAACCACAAGAATTTAACCTCTCGTGGGTGGTTGAATTCTACACTAACTACCATCTTCCCTCTCTTCAATCGGTATACGTGCGCCGGAAGCAAGTATCAGTTTCAGAAGAGGCTATTCAGCAAGTGCTTAATGTCTTACCAGTACCAAGTGACATGGATGGCTACCAAGAGGTCTTGCGCCAGCGAGAAAAGTTTGGATTTGATTGGGACTCGATCCTCCAAGTCATTGCTGAACCAGAGGCATTTTGGATCCATGGTCGACTCCGGATGAGGCCCAAGTGCATTGATGCTCGCTTCCTTACTGTAGAAGCTAGAGCTTGGGCCCAGATCCTATCTCACTATGTGCTACCTAGCACCCACAAGTCGTCCTTCACGGCGGATCTTGCTTTGCTTGTTTGGTGTGTTCTCACGGAAGGACCGGTGAACATTTCACCTCCTGTCAAGCAAGCGATGGGACAAGTCCACGCCCGGGGTAATTTGCCATTTCCATCTTTGGTATCCAATTTAGTTGCTGCTGCAGGTGTTCCTTGGGAAGACATGGATACGAAGGCTATAATTCTGGCTAAGGGCGATGTAGTCCCAAGCGGAAAATACTTACATCTTCCCATAAACAACCCAAGCCTTGACATAGCCCTTCCATCTACTATTCCTTCCACCTCATCGTCACCACCACGACAAAGATCCACCCATCAAAGGATAGAAGATCTACACCGGAAGATTGATAGATATGAGCGGCGCAATCAACGTTGATACACTTATATCAAGAAGCTTCTGCGTTGTGTTACCCCTAACATGGAGGAACCCGAAATATTCACATCCACCTCAAACCCAAGTGATGGGAGCTCTGATGGAGGGGATAGTGAGGGTTCTGGTCCCAACCATCCTTTGTACATTGTTGGTAGCACGGAGGACCGTGCTAAATTCTAAGTGTGGGGAGGTCGTTCGACCGATCTCCATGGGTAACAATCTCTTCCTCTCAACACCCATGGATTTATCTTTTGCTTAGTAGTTAGTACGTTACATGTGTAGTTAGTCTTGCTTGTAAATACCCCTTGCATGATAGTTAGTCTCTATAGAGTTGCTTGGTCAAAATAATGACTTCTTCCCCAAGAAACTATAATTTTGGTCAAAATAGAGTACATCAACAACCCTAAGTGAAAAACAATGGATGTCCCTAGATTTGGATCCTTGATTAGCTTAAGTGAGTTAGGATGTGTGTCATTCAAATGGGAGGGTGTAGTTGGGAACTTGGGTAGATGTAAGGGTGTGTATTTGCAATTGAATCTGAAAATTCTGGGATTTAGGAACATACTCATGTATTGAATGATTGAACCATATACATTGAAACTTTTATACATGAAACCCCAAGAAAGAGGGGACCAAAAAGGAAAAAGAAATTGTATGTGTATATTTGTGAATGTAAGAAAAAGAAATAGAAAAAAATATATATATAGAAGAAACAAAAAAAAATAGAAAAAAAGAAAGCAATGAAAGGGGGGCAAAAATGCCCCAAGACAAAGTAATAATAACAATACATATGGGATGTGAATTGGAAAGAATGCATTAGTATGCAAAAAGTGAAACGTATGGGTAGCTAGGTATTGTATTATAGTTGTATAGGTTGTTCTATGTGTCTAGTGGGATCTTAAGTTAATCAAGGACTCAAATTTTAAGCTCACTTGACCATATACATCCTTACCTCCACCCTAGCCCCATTACAACCCATGGATAAGACCTTATGATACTTGTAAGCATGCATTAAGTAATTGTTGATTGTTAGATGAAAGACAAATCTTGGAAAGCATGATTAGGAGAGGATTGAGTGACGAACCCTATACACTCGAGCGAATAGAGCAGATACACTTCCGGTGAGGGTTCGATGCTCAACTCCTTGTTTCCGGCTTTCACAAGCGTTCATTTAGCAAGTTGTATGCACTTCATGTTGATGTTCAATTTGGTAAGATAGATTTATGAACTACATATCATTCTCACCCCGTATGCTCATATGTGTTCTTGGAGGATAGATTTACCCTTGACAAAGTAGATAGATGATTTTACGTTAGTTGCATGCATTCACTTAGGTAGTTTGCATTTCATAAACCCTTTCTCACCATGATCTTTGGTCTTTTTATTTTAAGCATGAGGACATGCTTGGTTTAAGTGTGGGGAAATTTGATAAACCTCAATTTTGTGGTTTATATTGTGTAGAATTTGGTGGGTTTTGTCAATATTTGTCACACTTATTCACTAGAAATGCATGGTTTTGTGTTCCCTTCCTAATATTGCTCCATGATGAAAAACATGCTTATTTTACCTTAGAATTGCTATATTTTGATTCTCTTCTATTACCATTCAATGTCGTGACGTGTTTGTTGAGTGATTTCAGAAATTATAGGGCAAGGATGGCCTAGAAGAGAGAAAGAAAGCATGCACAAAAGGAAGGAACATGAAGACTTGGATTTTGGGAACTTCAGAATGGACGCGCACGCGCACTTCACGCGCACGCGTGGATGAGGATAGTTGGAAGCGGCGCGCAAGAATGAACGCATCCGCACGGATCAGAGAAATTCCATCGACGCGCACGCGCACATGGCGCGCACACGTGGATCACAAAAGCAATCGGCGCGCACGCACGCATGGCGCGCACGCACGGAAGGCTACACGTGACCTCATTAAAGAAAATCATGCCTGGCAATTTTTGAGGCTCATCAGGCCTAAATTCAAGCTGTTTCTGCATGGAAATGACCCAAGGATGCTAGGGGAAAGGGGGGATCAATCATTTTACACTTAGACACAATTTTAGCTAGTTTTTGGTTCTTTGTTCTTCTAGAGAGAGAAACCCTTGTTCCTCTCTAGATTTTGTTTTAATTTGATCTTCTCTTGTTGAATTCTGAATTGGATCTTGTTAATTACTAGTTTTAATTATTTAATTTGACTTCTCTAGTATAATTTTCTTTAGATCTTGTGTTAGTTTTATGTTTCCTAGTTGTTTGTCATTTATACCCATTTCATGAATCTTGTAGATCTTGATTTGTTATTGTTGCATTGATGATTTCCATGATTAATTGTGTTGTTTGCATTCGTATTTGAAAACCCAAAAATCTCAATTGCCTTGTCTTAGTTATAGTTACTTGTTTAGTTTAGAATAGAATTAAATTGGATGTTATTTTATGAGTTTGGAACTATTTACATTTTGTTCTAATTATTTGAATTAGTTTCTTACATTCCAAGATTACTTGCTTGTTAAGATTCCTAGTTTAATTTCTTGCTCATGATTTACAACCCCGGACTTCTAACCAATGTTGAAGCACATGTTTGCCCATTCCTTGTGAGACGACCCAAGATTTGAATACTTTGGTTATTTTTATTGGGATTGAACTTGTGACAACCAATTTCCCTTCTAAATTTGATACTCGAGGATTGTTGTTGGGAAGAGCTATACTTGCAACGGGATTTTATTGAGAAATTCTATACCAACATAGTCTTCGGGGTGCATCAGGCCCAAGGGCCCAGCGAAGCCTCATTTAATGAGAGAGCTAACTTCCCTCCCAAGCACAACAAACACGCTGAAACAAAGAGAAGGGGAAGGAGGAGATGTTCCAAACCTTTGCTCCAACTTCAATTGATCATATCCTTTGATCCGGAGCTTCGATCGATGCACCGTTTACGGCCATGCGATCGCAGTATTGAGCTCTACAAAACCCACACAAGAAATCTTGAGGTAAGTCATAGTTTCATCTTCGAATTCCCAGCCCTTGATTTTGAGTTTATTGGGCAAAAATATTGAAATTTGTGAGCTCCTTGTGTTATAGGATCAAATTAGCTTGAAGGGAAGGCTTGTTCTTGTTCCCTTGATCCTTGGGCTAGTAAGTACCTCAAACCCTAGTGAAAAATTCTGAAATTTATGGTATTGGGTTCGAGTTATTGTGTTTTGGTGTGATATTGTGGCTTAGGCATTATATATGTGTGTATTGGAGCTTGATCGGTGATTTTGGAAGCTTTGACGTGGAGCCCTAAGCTTGGAAAATCTATTGGTGGAGTTTAGGACCCTTGGAAGTCGAGTTTGAGAGTGTTCCGGGTGGAACGGGAATCGGCCAAGGTATGGTTTCGGTTTTCTGTATCTAAAATGTAATGTTGTGTAAAAACGTAGGCTAGTGGCCTTAGGATAGGGTTTTGAAATAATGAGTTAGTTGATGAATGATATATGTGTGTGTGGTTATGTATGTATTTGGTGGATTATGATATGTTGATGTAATTTGTAGGGTGATTTGGATTTGAATTGGATATATGAATTATGATGATAATGGTTGGCAAGCATGAAATGTTGTATGTGATGTGCATTAATGTGTTTAATTGATGATTATGTGGAGGCTCTTGTTGATGAGCATGGGAGAATGTAAAATTGATATGAGAGGACATATGGTAATTGGTAAATTTGAATGTTGATTGGAAATTGAGATATGAAATGGTGATTTGATGTGGGATTTGTTAGATTGAGATATTGGTTAAATATGGTGTAATTGATGGGTTGATGATTGAATGAGGTTTGGGAATGGTTAATGTTGGAATGGTTAAGTTTTGGGGTTGATTTTGTTTGGATTTAGTAAGTGTATGTTTTGAAATGGGGAGTTTATGAGTTTTGGTAAAAATGAAATTTTGACGAACTTCAACGGATCATATCTTGAGCAATTGAACTTGATGATTTTTACATCAATTGAAAGATAATTTCATAAGCTTTAAAACGGTTTAAATTTGGCCTACCAACGTTGGTAGCTAAGTTGGCTCACCAATGTTGCCACAAATGTTCCAAGGAAGAGAGTGAGCAACGTTGGTGGCCTAAAATGGCTCACCAATGTTGCCCACCAACATGCCAAGCCTCACAAGTAACGTTGGTGGCCAAAGTTGGCTCACCAACGTTGCTCACCAACGTTGCAAGCTAAAAGGTTGCAAACGTTGGTGTGCAAACGTTCCCACAAACGTTGCCACCAACATCTTCGATAGTTTCAAAGAAAGTTGCATGGAAAACTGGTCAGCGACGCGCATGTGTGGGTGACGCATACGAGTGACCAAGCAAACGTTGGTAGTAACGTTGGTGCACTAATGTTGCCACAAACGTTCCTCAATGGTTTTAAAGGGAACGTTGGCCACCGTTAGTGCACACCAATGTTAGTGACTAACGCCCATGCTGACTTCATTTTCAATGGCACACATGCAAGCTTGTGAACGTTAGTTAACTAACGCCCATGCCAACGTCACTAAAAGCCACTCCTAACTTGCTTCAACAAAGGCCAAAGCCCACATCCAAAGACTTGAAGTTTGATTCGGAAAGTGTATAAATAGGATATATTTTGAGTTAGAAAGGAGGCTGGAAAGCAGGGACCCTAATTGGGAAACCCTGAAAATCATTTACTTTGGACTTTTCGTTTAGTTTTATGTACTTTCTTTTCCTTTTTGTTTTGATTGAACAATGATGAACTAAACCCCAATTTCATTAGGGGAGGAGCTCTATTGTAATTCACATGATTGAATGAACTTCTTCTTCTTCTCAATCCGCTTGTTGTAGCTAAAGGATATCTTCTATATTGATTGTGATTTACTCACTCCGTTTGAATCAATTGAATGCTTGTGTGAGCCTCAGAAGGGGTATCATGGGAATTATAATTGGAGCTTTATCCTTCACAAATCTCTTGACCAACACTATTCGGGAGGAATTGAGGTCTTGAGAATTTGTGTGGCTTATGGATAAGAGAATGCACTTAACCTCTTCTCATGACAATTAGATCAAGGAATTGGCAAGATTGATTGTGATTAGAGAGATTGGGTTGCCAAGGAATTGGGATCCAATCAATTACAATCTGCCATAGATCTACTTCATATGATTGAGAAGGAAGTTGAGACCCATTTGATTCATGATGGATTATGATATATCCAATCCCTAATGAATCTTTCTCTTTGATATTCTTCATTTAGCTTACCTTGAATTTCCTTTAGTTGCAATTTTTTACTGGTTCCTTAGTTTTCCCAGCACCCAAGACCCCTTTACTTTTCATGCACTTTACGTTTCTATTGCCATTTACATTTGTGCTTTATTTTCTTGCAATTTAAGATTCAAGTAATTTAAATTTCTTGCTCTTTAAGTCCTAGCCCTTTTTATTTTCCACCATTTATGTTTTTGTCATTTACTTTCCAGCATTTAATTCTCTAGTTCTTTACTTCCAGCATTTAAGTTTCTAGCACTTTACATTTTGTTGTCTTACTCTCTTGCAATTTACTTTCTGCTCATTTAATTTCACCGAACTCCTTTCAATATTAGCTTGACTAGACCCATCACACAACTAAAATTGCTTGATCCATCAATCCCTGTGGGATCGACCTCACTCTTATGAGTTTTACTACTTGGTGCGACCCAGTATACTTGCCGGTAGTTTGTGCGGATATGTTTTCCATCCCATCTGGGTATTGAACATCAAAGTAAACAGCAAAATATAGAGAATGGGGAGATAAGAATGGGGAAGTTCATTGGGTTCAGGAGATGTTGCATTTTCCGGATCAAGTTCATTCTCATCTCTTCCTCAATCCATGCAACTCATTGATCTCTTGGCAATCTTAGGTGATTGAATCCCAATTCCTTGGCAATTCAATCTCTCTAAGCTTGAACAATTGCCCAATTCCTTGATCTAATTGCTCATGGGAAGAGATGAAGTACGATCACTGATTATACCACATGTTTTTCTAGATCAAAGTATCGGGAGGATTATATGTCACTATATCCGTCCAACCCCCAATCTAGTCCAACATGAGAAAGCATTTCTAGAATGATTTCCTCGTTCCTCTTCCAAGGCTTCGAAGAAATCCAAGTATGAACAATTTTTCTTCCGAGACAATTGCTCAATTGGATGAAGATCGAAAGCTTTCAAGCAAATCAAAGAGAATGAAAAGAATAAGAATAACAAGAACTATGATTGATCCATTGAATTACAGCAAAGCTCCCTACCCCAATGAAGTGGGTTTAGTTGATCATGGCTCTGGGAATTTAAATTGGAAATGTAAATTGCATTGAAAGTAAAACTGAGTACAAAGTAAATTCTGGGTGTTTACAATCCTGGATCCCCCAGGTCCCAATCCCCTTTCTAGTTCAAAACTACCCCTATATATACTACTTCTCTGATCCTCAGCATTGTATCAGCTTGGCCTTTCATAAGTGGAGACAGAATAAAGCATCCATAATAAAGGCGCTTACTGTCTACTCTTGATTCAACACACTTCCACTGTAGTGTTCGAGTAGATACTCTAATTTTCTCTCGAACCATAGTAATCAATTCTTTTTTTCAAATCCTTGAATTGTTTATTTCTCTTGTCTTGAAATTTATTCTATGTTTTCTATGTTTATCTTTTGTTTTACATTACACACGTCATTTTTTAGGGGACCTACACCCATTATATGGCATAAGGGTTACATCCCGTATAAAATTTAAGAGTATGCCACTTCTACGAATAGCTCTTAATGCCGCATCTCTTCCGACACCGGGACCCTTTATCATAACTTCTGCTCGTTGCATGCCTTGATTCGCTACTGTTCGAATAACATTTCTTGCTACGGTTTGGGTGGCAAATGGTGTTCCCCTTCGCGTACCTTTGAATCCACAAGTACCTGCGGAGGACCACGAAATTACCTGACCCTGTACATCGGTAACAGTGACAATGGTATTGTTGAAACTAGCTTGAACATGAATAATGCCCTTTGGTATTTTACGAGCATGTTTACGTGAACCAATACGTCTATTTTTATGCAAACCAATTTTGGGTATAGGTTTTGCCATATCTTATTATCTTTTTATTATTTCATAATTATTATCTCATAACCTAAAAGGAAGTCTGCAAGTATCTGGATATGGGCCCTTGAGCTTAGTTGAAGCAGTTAACAGTCTCATTGGGCTTTGCTCAGCGTGCTGGAGGAGTTTGAGTTAGGCAGTAGTCACGTTAGTTAGGCCGTTAGTGTGAGTAACCTGATGTGTAATTTCCTGGCTCGAAGACGTTAGTGACACCAACGTGGTCACTAACGTCCCAAAACTTCTTTGATTCACGTTAACCCAGCCGTTAGTGGCACTAGTGTGGCCTTTCCTACCCTTTAATCACGTTAATGGTGTTAACTTCACCATTAATGTCCAAAACTTCACTTCCTCCATGTTAATGGCTCACGTTAGTGGCATTAACGTGGCCACAAACGTGGGCTTTCTTGGTTTTGATCACGTTAATGGTGTTAACTTCACCATTAACATCCCAAAACTCCTCTCTTTACCTAAAATCAATCAAACAAATTGCATCAAAGCCTTGCTCTAATCCTGAGATGATGCATCATTCATTACATCATTCAATCCTTGCACTATTCTCATGAAAATATTTAAAATTCACAATGTTTGATTGAATCGAGATATGAATGCATACTCAGCTAAATACTTGCTTATTGCTTAAGAAAATGCATGAAACTAACCTAAAACATACTCAAAATGGCTTGTGAAACTAGTCAAGATGTCCTGGCATCACAACACCAAACTTAAATCTTGCTTGTCCTCAAGCAAGTGATAAAACATAAGAAAAATGAATGAGAATACAAAGAGATATAAGTCCTTATTGAGAGAATCTAAAACCTTGGTTCATGGAGTTTCATGCATGACAAGTTAGGTTCATATTCTTGCTAGTTTTTAGGCTATAACATGCTCTTGAATGCTCACTCTATTGCCTTCTATGAGATTCTTATTCTTGATCCTTAATCTTAGCTTTGTTTTTATTTTCTTTTTCTCTTTAGAGCTTATTACTTTCTTTAGCTAAGTGCTCTGTGTTAAGGCAACTTTTTATGATAAGCTTTCAGCCAACACTCCCGAACCAGTTGGTTCAAGGTGCTAGGTATTGAAACACCCCTAAGGACTTACTTACTCAAGCCTCTCCTCGGCACATACACATCACAGGCACATGGTTTGTTATTTATTCCTGAGACCTTAGTGCCCAACACCTCTTTGGGTTGCTAAATGTCTTGTGACAAACTTGCTCTTGATAGTAGACTTTCAGTCGATAATCTCGGGTTAGTTAACCCAAGTTATCAAGTGATGAAGCACTCCTCAGAACCTAATCATCCAAGCATATCCTTGCACAAAAACACCACAGACACATGTCTCAGGGTTCAAACTATTAGTGCCTAGCTTTATTTCTTGCTCCTTTCATTCTTTTCCATTCTTTTTTTTTCTTTCCAGGATCTTTGTATTCATCTAAATCTCATAAAATGCACATTAAGCTAATGTTTCAAGAGATACTTTAGCCTTCAACCTTATTGATGAACCAACTTAGCCAACAATTACCACCACAAACACTAGAACTTTATTCTGCAAACTTTGGACTTCACTCTTTCTTTTTCATAACATTTTCTTACAATTTCTTTTCTTGAACTTAAGAACAAAGCATACACTTAAGCAAGGTGGAGTGATATGGTCACTCAAGCTAGCTGACAAGCCAAATTAAGCTAAAAGAAACTAAATGCAATTTGAAATTCATAAACAAATTATGGAAGCATGTTCTATTTCATACATGATTTTCCTTATTTAAAGCTTAAAAAAGAAAAGAACTGCACCACCTTGTTTATCATTTGCCTTGTTCATGTCCCTCCACTTGTTTGTCTTTTTTCTTTGTTGCTCCTTCTTTTTAACCGCTTGTATCCCCTTGCCCTTGTGTTATCCTTGTTTTCTTCCAATCCTCCAATACTTTTCTCACTAATTCATGGCTCTTCTCTGCTCTCTCTTTCTCTAGTCGTGCTAGCTCATCGTGAACTTCTTCATACCTCTTGATTCCTGGATTTAGCATTGGTAGCTACCCAACTAAGTAGTCGAGCCTAGCTTGAGTGTTTATATCATACCCAAGGAATGCTCTGTACTCATCAAAGGCTTTTATATGATCATGTTGTCTTTGATGCATTTCATGAATATGTGCATCTTGGTGAGCTTGCATTTGAAGTAGTCTTTGGATGGCTTCTTATTGTTGAGCTTGCCTTTGATTTACCATGTTGATGGATTCACCAAGTTGTTTGCCTTGATCGAGTTGCTGCTCCATTATTTGCTTCTGCCACTCTCTTTGATGATCCATTATTTGGGATTGAAATTCTTCTTATTTGTTCATCATTTACATTTAGAGGTTCCTCTGTTGCTCTTAGCTCTCTAGATATTGCATTGATAAGCTATCAATGGCTTCTTGGACTTGGCTCATGTCCAAGGTGACTGGGGCTTGCTCTCCCTAAGCTTGTCCTTCTGAGACTTGTGGCACTGTTCTTTTCTTTCTTTGGGAACTTCATTGCGCTTGAGCAGGTGCAACATAGTTCATTCGTCGAGGAGTAATTAGCTTACTAACTGTCACCCGCTCGTTGTTGTCATCCTCAAACACCACCTTAGCTCTTTCACACAAACGAAAGATGGTGCTAGGGTAGTGACGATCGGATTTCCTGTCGGTAAAGAAATTCACAAATATATGATCGTGTTGTAAGTATAGCTTCTAAACCAACAGAAAATTCTTTCGTACAAATGTTTGGTTGTCACAAGTAACAAACCCAATAAAATTTATAAACCGAAGTATTTAAACCTCGGGTCGTCTTCTCAAGAAATTATAGGGAAGTATGATTTATTATTGGTTATGGAAAACAGTATTTTTGAGTTTTTGAAAAAGGTTTGAATGAGAAAAATAGATTGCAGGAATTAATAAATCAATAGCTAATAAAACTCTTGGCACTGTATGAAAATTAGAAGTCCTATCCTAGTTATCCTTATCAATGGTGATGAGAATTATATTTTTCTCCCCACTAAGTCAACCTCTAACTATGAAGGTAAGTCAAGTGGATAAATCAATTTAACACCTAAAGTCCTAGCTAACTCCTAAGGAAAGACTAGAGTTATAGGAATTTAAATCAATCAGCAAAGATAACAATTATCAATCACGATGAGTTTGACAACTCAAGAGTTACCAATTAATCAACCAAAGCCAAAAGGGAAAAATATAAATTATTTAGATAAATAAAGGAAAGCAATCATAATTCTGAAATACCTCAAATTGCATTAATAAAAGAAAATCAATCCAAAGATAAAGAGTTCATAAACTAAATTGAGAAAATAAATAAATGGAATATTAAACCTGGAATTTGAGAAGAAGAAATCCTAATTCCTTTAAGAAAAATTCTAATCCTAAATTGAAATCCTAATCCTAAATCCTAAGAGAGAGGAGAGAACCTCTCTCTCTAAAAACTACATCTAAATTATGAAAAGTGAATAATGGAAGACCTGTTAATGGATGGATGCGTTCCCCCACTTTATAGCCTCTAATCTGTATTTTCTAGGCTAAATATTGGGTCAAAAACAGCCCAAAAATTGCCCCCAGAAATTTTTGGTACGTACAGGTCACGAAAAAGTGACGCGGAAGCGTCATCCACGCGTTCGCGCGGATTGGGTTTTCACCAGGTCACGCGTCCGCGTGATCCACGCATTTGTGTCACCTGACTTTAGGGAAGCTATGGCAAATTATATATCGTTACGAATCTCCGAACGTTATCTTTCCAACGCAACTGGAACCATCTCATTTGGACCTCTGTAGCTCAAGTTATGAGTGTTTGAGTGCGAAGAGGTCAGGTTGGATAGCTTAGCAATTTCTTGTATTCCTTCCACTTTTGCATGCTTTCTTTCCATCCTCTGAGCCATTCCTGCCCTGTAATCTCTGAAATCACTTAACACACATATCACAGCATTGAATGGTATAAAAGGGAATTAATATTAGCAAATGTAAGGCCAAAGAAGCATATTTTCAATCATAGCACAAAATCAGGAAGGAAATGTAAAATCATGCAATTAGTATGAATAAGCGAGTGAAGAATTGATAAAAACCACTCAATTGAGCACAAGATAAACCATAAAATAATGGTTTATCAGGTAGCCAAGCCAAGCCTCAGAATCATTCTTCTCGGCCATGGTTCGGATACCTTTTGCTATGAGTTCATAAACCTTGATTTCCCCTCCTTTCATTATGCAATGCACCATAGCTGCTTTATTGATATTAACCTCCGAATTGTTTGAGCTAGAAAGAATAGACCTCCTTACTATCTCGAACCATCCTTTGGCTTCTAGGATGAGGTCTCCTCTTCTGATGAACTTAGGTGCTCCAGTGGAGTCCCTCACCCAATCGGCTCCTAGGACACAAATATCATTTACAATTTTGTCATGGTCAGGATCACCACTCATTCTTGATTGGTAACTTGCTTCCTCAAATGGTACAGCTCGTATCTTGAGTATCCTCATGATGGACATTGGGCTAAAATCAACCACCACCCTCTTACATAGCTCTTGTAAGAGTCATAACTCTTGTCTTGTCGAACTACATTTGCATAGAATTCTCTAACAAGAGTTGCACTCACTTCTGTGACTGGATCAACAAGGAGTTCCCACCTTCTCCTTCCAATTTTCTCTCTAATTTTTGGGCATTCATTCTCCTTGAATTGGAAGGCCAACTCGTGTATTATCTCCTTGTCTGCCATCCATCCAAATTGTAATGCATGGTGCAAGGTTCTAAATTTCCTTTCATCAAAAGGATGTTGCTCCATAGGCTCCTTCCGCTTTCTTCTCTTGGAAATTGATGATGCCATAGGTGATGAACCGAATAACAAGGATATAGAAGAGGGTGGCAAGTCTAGTGAGTGAGGTGAGTTAAGGGTATGTCTTGAGGAGGAAAATAAATGAGCGATCAGGGTGCTATCTATAAGAAAGAGGTGTGGAAGTGTAATGATGGAGGGTAACCAAAGGTGAAAGGTATGAAGGTAGCTTGTAATGAAATGAGAATTGGAGTATGGAGGTGGCCAATGGTTTTGGTTACATGAAGTAGAGGCTATGAATATTAGAAGGTGGTGGATAAATAAAGGGTGGAGATTATCATTGTGTGATGAAGATGGATGGTATGTGTGTAAAATGGTATGGAGGCAAAGATTGCCATTTTATGAGGTAGTTGGGCTCGGTCATCAAGGGTGGAAGCTATTGCACACTAAACTTACTAATGCTTGCATGTATCACTTCTCAGGTCTCCTAAACCCTAAACCCTAAACCCTAAACCCTAAACCCTAAACTCTAAACTTTAAATCCTAAACCCCTAATTTATTACAAATACCTATACTAGTCTTAGCCTTTTTTTCCCAATCGAAACTTTAAATCCCCAAAACACACCTTCCTAATCCTAATAATTACTAATAGCCACCACTCACCCCCCAAAACCCTCACCCAATGAAGAAAGAAAGAAAAGAAAGGGGGAAATCAGAAACGGGGGAGAGAAGAGAAGGGAAGGAGGGAGAAGACGGCGTCGGTGGGCGTCACTGCCACCGTCGCCGCCATCATTGTTTCAGCGAGAGAGAGGGAGCAATGTCGTCGTTGTTGCACCGCCGTGCTTGTCGCTGCCAGTCCAGTCATCGTTCGTGCCCGCCGTTGAAGGAGACGCCAACGTCGCCGCCATCCACGCTTATCATTGCCAACCATCGCCGAACTGCATGCACCATCACGAAGGTCTTCATCGCTATCAATGGAGGGTCGTTGCTGAGGAGAAGAACACAAAGGAGAAGGGAATAGGAGCTATCGTCAAAGCTTCCGCAGCCATCGCTGATGCTGATCGAGGTTGCCAGCGAGCCGTGTGTTGCCGTCAGGTTTGTCTTCTCCATTGTAATGCACCGGGAATAGAGATGACTCGCACAAATAGAGAGAGACATGATAGAGCTTGCATTGAGACGCTGTCATGGTGGTTGTCGCACCTCTGGCCGTCTTGCTCATCACTGCCCAATCCAGTCGCCATTCGTTCTCGCCGTTGAAGAAGACGCCAACGTCGCGGACGTTAGGATTTTTGCTAGTAAAGAATGTCATAAAAACAGTTGCGTTGTAGATTTAGTCTCTAAACCAACAAAAATCCCTTCGTGCAAACGTTTTGGTTGTCATAAGTAACAAACCCCTTTAAAAATTGTTAACCGAGTATTTAAACCTCGGGTCGTCTTCTCAAGGAACTGCAGGGAAGTATGTTCTTATTATTGGTTATGGAGGTTGTAAAATCGGGGTTGAGAGTGAAGAATAAATATGACAAATAATTTAAATGGTAATTAAAATAAATAAATACTGTAAAGCAAACTTTTGGCAAGGTAAGAGAAATTGGAAGTCCAACTTAGTTATCTCTCTCAACAATAATGAAAGTTGAATCTTAATTCCACTTAGTTAACCTTTACTAAAGCAAAGGAAAGTCAAGGGACTAATTAGTTTGACCTTCCAATCCTATTTATTTTCTAAGAAAAAGTTGGGATAATTGAAGTTCAGTTCAATTAGCAAGATAGCGATTATCAGTTATGTTGAGTTTGATAATGTTGAGTTACTGATTTCTTAACCAAGACCAAAAGGGGAAAAAGTAAAATTGCTGGAATAAAAATGTCCTTAGATGGAAAGCAATGGTAACACAAATTAAAGAGAAAGCAATCAATAACTGAAATACCTCAAATAATCATTAATTCAAATCATAACATGGAAAGGGTTCATAAGCCAAATTGGCAATATTTATAGATACGAATAAAAGCATTAAAGTAAAAGTAGCATAGAAACATAAATTAAAGTAAATACTAAACCTGGATTAAGAGTTACTCTTAAAAACTAAGAGAAGTCCTAAATCCTAATCCTAAGAGAGAGTGGAGAGAACCTCTCTCAAACTAAATCTAAATCATGGAAAGTGAAAATTGCGAGCTCCCTCTGAATGGATGCATTCCCCCACTTTATAGCCTCTAATTTGTGTGTTCTGGGCTGAAAACTGGGTCAAAAGCAGCCCAGAAATCGCCCCCTGCATATTCTGGTACGTTCAGGTCGCGGACAAGTGACGCGAAGGCGTCGTCCACGCGGCCGCGCGGATTGAATTTCGCAGATGCGACGCATCCGCGTGAATCACGCGTTCGCGTCACCTAGCGTCAGGGCAACTATGACATATTATATATCAAATTGAAGCCTCGGACGTTAGCTTTCCAACGCAACTAGAACCGCGTCGTTTGGACCTTTATAGCTAAAGTTATAGCCGTTTGAGTGTGAAGAGGTCAGGCTGGACAGCTTAGCAGTTTCTCCAACTTCTTGTATTTCTTCCACTTTTGCATGCTTCCTTTCCATCCTCTGAGCCATTCCTGCCCTGTAATCTCTGAAAACACATAACACACATATCAAGGCATCTAATGGTAATAAGAGAGGATTAATAATAAGCAAATATAAGATCAAAGAAGCATGTTTTCAATCATAGCACAAAATCAGGAAGGAAATATAAAACCATGCAAATATTATGAATAAGTGGGTAAAGAGTTTATAAAATCCACTCAATTGAGTACAAGATAAACCATAAAATAGTGCTTTATCAACCTCCCCACACTTAAACACTAGCATGTTCTCATGCTAAGCTCAAGAGAAGCTATAAAGAAGTGAAGAGGAATGATAGAGAGTATACAATGCAACCTATCTATATGAATGCAACTACATGCAGAATGTTTCTATCTACTTGGTTAAAAGTAAATAAGTTCTTCAAGTCAAACATAAATCAGATTTTGCTAATTCAAATCGTACAATAAAAAGCAAGTAAACTTGTAAGAAGACAGCTCATGAAAGCAGGGAACATAGAATCAAGCATTGAACCCTCACTGGTAGTGTATATCACTCTAATCTCTCAAGTATATAAGGTTATTCACTCTACTCTTATCTAGTCATGCTTTCTAAGCCTTGCTCTTCATCTAACCAATCAACAAATATTTAATGTACCACTGCAAACATCATGAGGTCTTTTCAAGGTTGTAATGGGGCTGAGGTAAAGGTAAGGATATATGTTTGGCCAAGTGAGCTACAATTTGAATCTTTAATTAACCTAAGCTCTCACCTAATATACATATACTCTATATACTTTTAAATTCATGCCTAGCTACCCATAATTCCCACTTTTGTATAATTCCCATACTCATGTACCAAATTTTCTTTAATTTTTACCACATGTGCATTGATCTTTTATTAAACTTAATATTGGGGTAATTTTGTCCCCTTATTTATTTATTTATATTATATATATATATATATATTTTTTTCTTTTTCTCTTTTTCTCTCTCTCTTTTTTTTTTGAATCATAAAAGCAAACATAACTTATCAATGCACATGGATTCTTCATTATTTTTCTATTTTGGTTTTTTTTTTCATGAGTAGGTTCCCAAATTCCCAATATTCAAATAAATTAGAAACATGATACATTCCCTTATTAACCCATGTTCTCACAATTTCCCCACACTTAGTTGATACACAATCTCTATCTTAAGCTAACCAACGATTCAATTGGGATAATTAATTTGTTTTCCACTTAAGGCTAGTGATGTGGTAAAATATAAAACAAATGGGGATTAAAAGGCTCAAAGTGGCTGACAAGGGTGATTTAAAGGGTAGGCTTATTTGGGATAAGTGAGCTAAAATCAAACAATGGCCTCAATCATATGCAAGCATGTAAATACACTAAATAATGGACATATAGATTGGAACAAAATATAGATTACAATCATAGAGAAGAAAACACACAAGAATAAAAATTTATGGTTAAATAATGTAACCATATAAATAAGCTCAAATCTCACAGGTTGTGTGTTCTTTGGCTCAAAAACTATGTTCCAAATACAACTTCCAAACAAGTTTTAAAATAAAAATTTTTCAATTTAAAATAGTGAAATTTTTCAAAAAAAAATAGGGTCTTAAAAGAAATTTATTACTTTAACCAAGTAGTAACTAAATGCATAAAATCAAACAAATATGCAAATACAACAATAAACTACCAAATAAAATAAAACATTGGTGTTGAAATAGGAAATAACTAACCCATGGAGATCGGTATCGACCTCCCCACACTTAAAGATTGCACCGTCCTCGGTGCATGCTGAGATGTACAAGTGGACGGGTGGTGCACGAAATTGTGATACATATCCATGGCTTCAAAGGCCTGGTACTCTGATCTAGTTTTATTGTCTGTCACAACTTCGATACAACTAACCAGCAAGTGCACTGGGTTGTCCAAGTAATACCTTACGTGAGTAAGGGTCGAATCCCACGGAGATTGTTGGTATGAAGCAAGCTATGGTCACCTTGTAAATCTCAGTCAGGCAGATATAAAGTGATAATGGTGTTTTCGAATTTAATATAATAAAATAGGGATAGAAATACTTATGTAATTCATGATCAATAGTCTCCTAAGATGAACAATGGATTAAAACTGAGACCAAAGATGCCTAATACAATAGTAAGAGGTCCTATTTATTATAAACTAGCTACTAGGGTTTACATGAGTAAGTATTTGATGTATAAATCCACTTCCGGGGCCCACTTGGTGTGTGTTTGGGCTGAGCTTAAGTGTTGCACGTGCAGAGGCCATTTGTGGAGTTGAACGCCAGTTTTTGTGCCAGTTTGGGCGTTCAACTCTGGTTTTGGATCCTTTTCTGGCGCTGGACGCCAGATTTGGGTAGAAAGCTGGCGTTGAACGCCAGTTTACGTCGTCAATTCTTGGCCAAAGTATGGACTATTATATATTGCTGGAAAGCCCTGGATGTCTACTTTCCAACGCAATTGGAAGCGCGCCATTTCGAATTTTGTAGCTCCAGAAAATCCACTTTGAGTGCAGGGAGGTCAGAATCTAACAGCATCAGCAGTCCTTTTTCAACCTCTGAATCTGATTTCTGCTCAAGTCCCTCAATTTCAGCCAGAAAATACCTGAAATCACAGAAAAACACACAAACTCATAGTAAAGTCCAGAAATGTGAATTTAACACAAAATCTATTAAAAACATCCCTAAAAGTAACTAGATCCTACTAAAAACATACTAAAAACAATGTCAAAAAGCGTATAAATTATCCGCTCATCAACGGGCTGCTACAACTGATGCTTTTCTCTACAAAAAAAAATGTGTGACAGACTTGTTTGTCTCCTCATGTAAACGTCTTCCAGTTTCCTTCCGGGTGGCCATCCTAAAAGAAAAAGGGAAGAGAAGTAACCCGGAAATAAAGATAAGAAAATAAATGAAGTATGGGTGGGTTAATGCCAAAATGATAAGGGTCTCCAGTTTCCTTCCGGGTGGCCATCCTAAAAGAAAAAGGGAAGAGAAGTAACCCGGAAATAAAGATAAGAAAATAAATGAAGTATGGGTGGGTTAATGCCAAAATGATAAGGGTCTCATTTACATGGTAGCTACAACATGCAAGTTAGAAAACAATAGAAGTCATGGCATACCAATGGTGCAAAATTTGCAACAATGGGGAAGAGAGTGGAGGAGGAGAGATAATATAAATTCATGTCAATGCAAAAGTAATATAGATATAAAAGATTGGCATTGATTTAAATAATATTACTCAATCAGAATTAAACAAGTCACTAAGCACCAAGAAAATACCAGAAAAGATGTCACAGTTGAATAAGAACATTTGAACACCAATGGTAAAAGATTAAATTTAGAAAAATAAAAATATGCAATGAATGAAAATATGCAATTAAAATAAAATAAAAGATAAGAAGAATGAAGAAGAAGTAAGTAAGAAAGGAGGGAGGAAAAATTAGGATTGGGGAGAAAAGATAAGATATTTGGCAAATTAGGATAAGTTGTGCGGCGCAAGCGACGTGGTCGCGCGGGGCACGCGGTCGCGCGGCTTGCGCTTAACCTGATTGACGTGGTCGCGTCGATCACGCGGTCGCTTGACCCATTTTATGATACTGGCGCGAGGGTAGCCTCGCTCTCTCACAACTCTCTGTTCAAAAATCATTAATTGCCAAATATTGGGTGACGCGATCGCATGGGGCATGCGATCGCGCGAGTGGCCACTTAGTAGGATGTGACGCGGCCGCGTGGGGCACGCGGTCGTGTGAGATGGACTGCGCATCCAACGCCAGTCCAGCACCACTCTAGCACAACTTTCGGCTGTGCACCATTATTACGTCGAAATCCTGGTCATGCGGCTGCGTGGGGCACGCGGTCGCGTGGGAGGCCATTATTCTCATATGACGCGGTCGCGTCAGCGACGCGGTCGCGTGGGACGATTTGTGCCATTGGCACGCCTCCAGCCACGCTCTCGCGTGACTCTCTGTTCATTTTATTATTCTCTCCCACACCTGCGACGCGGACGCGTCAATGAGGCGGTCGCGTCGCATAAAATTTTTTTTTAATGCATGAAAAATGCAGAATGCAATGTTAATGTGAATGCTATGCATGATTCCAGGTTCAATAAAATAAAATAAAATTCAAAAACAAACAAAACTAAATAAAATTAAAATTGAAAAAGGAACGATCATACCATGGTGGGTTGTCTCCCACCTAGCACTTTTAGTTAAAGTCCTTAAGTTGGACATTAGATGAGTTTCCTGTTATGGCAGCTTGTGTTTAAATTCATCCAGAAATCTCCACCAATGTTTGAAATGCCAACAGCCTCCGGGGTCCCAAACTAGGCATGTGAAGCTTCTGAGCAGCTTCAAACAGATTTTCAGGCTCCCGGGGTGATGAATATCAGAATATTTTCCAGGATCCCAAACCTTGGTTCTAAATCCGCCTCCGTCTTGATCTACATGTTTCCATCCGGGCGGTTTAAAAAGTAGAATCTCACCATGGTAACCAAACATTCTCCGTGATCCATGCAGTTGAGCATGATACCAATCCGTGTACTTCGAGGTGAAGCGTGGAACCTTATTGAACCTTGTGCACCAACTCTGATTACGAGCCATGTCCCTCTTACTCTTAAAGCCGCAAAGAGCTCTAAGCTGGCCATCTGTTTCAAGCAAACCATATTCAAGTGAATAAGTAAAGTTATAGGTTAAGGATTGTACCCACTTGAAGCTTGTATT
>NC_029792.2:96743504-96790428 GCF_000816755.2 Arachis ipaensis | reverse complement strand
ATTGTGCACTTTATATGATTTCATGAGGATTTTTGCATGAATTTAAGGACAAATTGGATGTTGCATTTCCCATGACTTGGACTAGAACTTTGATGCACATTATTGCTTGATTTCAGGACAAAGAAAGCAAAGAAGAACCACATTGGTGGCTACGTTAGTTACACTAACGTGGAATGGGAGTAACTTGTAAAGTTAATGAGAAAAGTAATTGCCAATAACGCTCTCGAAGCCATCATTGCCCACGTTAAGAGTCACGTTAACTATGTTAACGTGAACTCTAACGTGGAAGAAAGAAAATGGAGCCAACGTTAGTGACACTTAACATTATCACTAACGTTGGACCAAGCTCATAAGTGGCCACGTTAGTTGCCACGTTAACTTAGTTAACGTGGCCTCTAACGTTAAGAAGTAAAGGGGAAGCCAACGTTAGTGACATTCAACTTTGTCACTAACGTTGGCCAAGTCACAATAAGCCACGTTAACTTCCACGTTAACCTAGTTAACGTGGAAGCTAACGTGAGGAGACAAAGTGGTCGACAATGTTAGTGACACCAAACATTGTCACTAACGTTGGAAGGAACCCACACATGCCCCAAATAAGCCACGTTAACTCCCACGTTAACTTAGTTAACGTGGAAGTTAACGTGAAGAAGGGAGGTGATCGCCTACGTTAGTGACACCCAACATTGTCGCTAACGTTGGAATTAGCCCACATAAGCCACTATGAGCCACGTTAACTCCCACGTTAACTTAGTTAACGTGGAAGCTAACGTGGATAAGGGAATGATGAGCCAACGTTAGTGACACTCAACTTTGTCACTAACGTTGGCCAAGTCACAATAAGCCACGTTAACTTCCACGTTAACTAAGTTAACGTGGACTCTAACGTGAGAAATAGGGGCACATTGGAATGTTAGTGACAATGGTAAGTGTCACTAACGTTCTCGAAGGTTGGCAAGCCTACGTTAAAAGAGCCACGTTAACTAAGTTAACGTGGACTCTAACGTATGAAAGGGGGAGACTTCTCAACGTTATTGGAAAAGGCAAGTCCCAATAATGTGTGCGAAGGACAAAGAGGCAACGTTAGTGGCAACGTTTGTGCCACTAACGTTGAAGATAACGTGGCTCTTACTTGGGTGAGGAACGTTAGTGAAAAAGGTGATTGTCACTAACGTTCTCAAACCCATATCTTCACTGAACGTTAACACCACTAACGTCCTGAGCTAAAGTCTCTACCCACTTCACACTTTCTCTCTGCAAGTAAAGCCAAGCCCAATGAAGAAGAGAATTGCTTCAAACTCAAGATCCAAAGGCCCATACCCAAGACTTGAAGAGCCAACTAGAAGAACAGAAGAGTAGTATATATAGGAGTAGCTTTGAATTAAATTAAGAGTTGGAAAATATAGGGAGCCTCTTGGCATAGAACTACTCTCTGTATTTTACTTTCTCTGCACTTCTAGTCTCATCATGTATTCTCCATCTTTGTTTTCATTTTCCAGAGCTATGAACAACTAAACCCCTTTTATTGGGTTAGGGAGCTCTGTTGTAATTTGATGGATCAATACTAGTTTTCATTATTCTTCTTCTATCTTTTCTCTTGATTTTACTTGAAAGCTTTCGATCTTCATCAAATTAGGTAGTTATCTTGGAAAAGAAGCTATTCAAACTTGCATCTCTTCTGAACCTTGAAAGAGGAATGAAGAGATCATACTAGAAATGCTTTCTCATGCTGGACCAAATTGGGTTTGGATGGATATGTGACTATAATCCTCTCAACACTTGATTTGGGAAATGCATGTGGTATAATCAGTGACCATACTTCATCTCTTCTCATGAGCAATTGACCAAGGAATTGGCTATTAATCAAGATTTGAGAGATTGAATTACAAGAAATTGTAAGTTGATCACTTAAGATTACCAAGGAGATCAATGAGTGCATTGATTGAGGAAGAGATGAAAATGAAATTGATCCGGAGAATGCAACATCTTCTGAGCCCAATGAACCCCCAATTTCTGATCTTACCCATTCTCTTTAATTTCTGTCATTTACTTTTATGAGCAATTTTCCCATTCCCATTTAAGATTCTGCAATTTACTTTCCATCATCTACATTCAGCTCTTATTTCTAGCATTTACTTTCTGTTATTTACTTTTTCGCCATTTAATTTTCTGCAATTTTTAACTCAAATTCTGATTTGCTCAACTAGAACACTCCTCTAATTAAAGTTGCTTGATCAATCAATCCCTGCGGGATTCGACCTCACTCTATTGTGAGTTTTTACTTGACGACAAATTCGATACACTTGCCGAAGGAAATTTGTTGCGAGACAAGTTTTTCATGCATCACTTCCTCATCACTTGAGTCATAGATTGGAGGTTGAGAAAAATCTACCTCCAGATCGTCTTCGTATTCACTTGGGGAAGATTCTTCGGTCTCAGAGAATTCACTTGCGGATGCAAGTTCATTACTAAGAAAGCCAGACTTATGACTATCATCATCAAGGGAATTGTGTCCTGGGTTATTCCGTCTGATTCTTCATAAACGACTTGCCTTGGGGATTATGCACTATCCTCCTTAGCATCAACTGTAACGTCCTTGACGGAGTTCTCCTCAGTTCTGGATTCCCATAGAGGTTCAACATCTCCTAGATCTTCAACCAACTCTTCTTCTTGTACAATGACAGCTTCTTCTACTTGTTCTAGTACGAATTCATTCTCTGTCTTATCCACTGGAGTTTCTGGTATCTCCTTTATGCTCCGCTCTTCATTAGACTGTCCACATGGGGCTGTGGCTGTGATGAGATATTTTGATGAAAAACGAATCTCTCACAAAACATCACAAAACTAACCGGCAAGTGTACCGGGTCGTATCAAGTAATAAAAACTCACGGGAGTGAGGTCGATCCCACAGGGATTGAAGGATTGAGCAATTTTAGTTTAGTGGTTGATTTAGTCAAGCGAATCAAGTGTTGGTTGAGTGATTTGTAACTTGCAGAATGTAAATTGCATGAAATTAAAGAAAGCAGGGAATTAAATTGCTGAATCTTAAAGAACAAGAAATTAAATGGCAGAAACTTAGAGTGCAAGAAATGTAAATTGCGGAATCTTAAAGTGCAAGGAATGTAAATTGCTTGAAATGTAAAGGGGATTGGGATGTGGATTTGCAGAATTTAATCAAGGAAAAGTTAAATTGCATTAAACAGAAGAGTAAAAGGGAATTGGGATTGAACAGGAAATGAAGCAGAAAGGTAAATGAACATAAGAAGCATTAAACAGAGAATTGAAATGGGAAATTTAGATCTCAGGGCCCAGAGACTAGAAAACCAAGTCTAGATCTCAATGCCTTCCTAGATCCAACAAGACAATTGCAAGGGAATTGTAAATTGCAAAGAAAAGAGAAGAAGAACAATGAACCGGAAATGAAATTCAATTAACAGTAGAGAAAGCAGAGAGATCCAAGATTGAGATTGACACAGAATTTCTTCAATTCTCCAATCCAAGATCCAAGACAAAAGTAAAATGAAATTGAAAGCAATGAAAACAAGAAATTAAAGTTCACTCAAGTTCAAAAGCTCTCCGAAAACTATTATGAAAATTCCAAAAGGAAAGTAGTTAAAATAGGCTAGGATGACTTGTCATCAGGCTGATCCTTGTATATTTGAGCGCCTAGAAACCCATTGAATTACTGCTTGCTCCAGTTGTCGAATGGTTGTTTGAAATTTATTTACTGTTTCCTTTAGGCGAACCTCTGCTTCTCGGGGTGCCGGATTTGGACATGATACATAGGAAAGTGGTGGTGGTTGGGAGTGATTGGATTGGAATCGGGGTAAGGAAGGATCATATGGTGGCGAATGGTAAAGAGAAGCTTGTGAGTGTGGTGGTTCGAGGTTATGTTGAAAGGATGGTCTATAGGCACGGGGGTGGGGCTTGTTGGTAGTTACAAGGTTGTCCACCATATCTTTCAGCTGGGTATGCATTGTAGAATGGTCCTTGTCCATGATATCTCGGAGGGTGTTGTTGCCTAAAGGGTTGATTAGATCCTCTTGGCTCCATCCATCCTTGATTGGTCTGAACTTGATGCACATTCTTGCGGTAACTTCTATTTCCTTCAACAAAATTAGAACCAAACTCAAAGCGAGAGGGGTGAGAGTTCATGGTAACTAATGCAAATAAAAATAAAAATAAGCAAATAAACAAGTAAAAGAAAAATAGTTACAATAACCAATAATAAGGCACACGTTAGCAGTTCCCTGGCAACGGCGCCATTTTGACGTTAGGATTTTGCTAGTAAAGAATGTCATAAAAATAGTTGCGTTGTAGATATAGTCTCTAAACCAACAAAAATCCCTTCGTGCAAACGTTTTGGTTGTCACAAGTAACAAACCCCTTTAAAAATTGTTAACCGAGTATTCAAACCTCGGGTCGTCTTCTCAAGGAACTGCAGGAAAGTATGTTCTTATTATTGGTTATGGAGGTTGTAAAATCGGGGTTGAGAGTGAAGAATAAATATGACAAATAATTTAAATGGCAATTAAAATAAATAAATACTGTAAAGTAAACTTTTGGCAAGGTAAGAGAAATTGGAAGTCCAACTTAGTTATCTCTCTCAACAATAATGAATGTTGAATCTTAATTCCACTTAGTTAACCTTTACTAAAGCAAAGGAAAGTCAAGGGACTAATTAATTTGACCTTCCAATCCTATTTATTTCCTAAGAAAAAGTTGGGATTATTGAAGTTCAGTTCAATTAGCAAGATAGCGATTATCAGTTATGTTGAGTTTGATAATGTTGAGTTACTGATTTCTTAACCAAGACCAAAAGGGGAAAAAGTAAAATTGCTGGAATAAAAATGTCCTTAGATGGAAAGCAATGGTAACACAAATTAAAGAGAAAGCAATCAATAACTAAAATACCTCAAAAAATCATTAATTCAAATCATAACATGGAAAGGGTTCATAAGCCAAATTGGCAATATTTATAGATACGAATAAAAGCATTAAAGTAAAAGTAGCATAGAAACATAAATTAAAGTAAATACTAAACCTGGATCGAGAGTTACTCTTAAAAACTAAGAGAAGTCCTAAATCCTAATCCTAAGAGAGAGAGGAGAGAACCTCTCTCAAACTAAATCTAAATCATGGAAAGTGAAAATTGGTGAGCTCCCTCTGAATGGATGCATTCCCCCTCTTTATAGCCTCTAATCTGTGTGTTCTGGGCTGAAAACTGGGTCAAAAGCAGCCCAGAAATCGCCCCCTGCGTATTCTGGTACGTTCAGGTCGCGGACAAGTGACGCGGAGGCGTCGTCCACGCGGCCGCGCGGATTGAAGTTCTCAGATGCGACGCATCCACGTAGATCACGCGTTTGCGTCGCCTAGAGTCAGAGCAACTATGGCATATTATATATCAAATCGAAGCCCCAGACGTTAGCTTTCCAACGCAACTGGAACCGCGTCGTTTGAACCTCTGTAGCTAAATTTATAGCTGTTTGAGTGCGAAGAGGTCAGGCTGGACAGCTTAGCAGTTTCTCCAACTTCTTGTATTCCTTCCACTTTTACATGCTTCCTTTCAATCCTCTGAGCCATTCCTGCCCTGTAATCTCTGAAAAAACTTAACACACATATTAAGGTATCTAATGGTAATAAGAGAGGATTAATAATAAGCAAATATAAGATCAAAGAAGTATGTTTTCAATCATAGCATAAAATCAGGAAGGAAATATAAAACCATGCAAATATTATGAACAAGTGGGTAAAGAGTTGATAAAATCCACTCAATTAAGCACAAGATAAACCATAAAATAGTGGTTTATCAGTCGCTTCCATCCATGCTTGTCACTACTAGTCATTGCAAAACTTCATTCACCATCATCAAGGTCTTCATCACCGTCAATGGAGGGCCATTAGTGAGGAGCAAAATGCGAAGGTGAAGGGAGTAGGAGCTATCGTCAGAGCTTTCGCGGTCATCGCTGATGCCAATCGAGGTTGCCGGTAAGCCATGTGTCGCCTTTAGATTTGTCTTCTCCATTATGATGCACCGAGAAGGAGATGACTCACGCAAAGAGAGAGAGACATGATGGAGCTTGCACTGAGTCGCTATCGTGGTGGTTGTCGCGCCTTTGGCCACTGAAAAACCGCTGCTGGAGCCCCTATTTTTTCTTGGTAAGCGTTTTTATTCTGGAACTTTTGAAATCAGTGTTCTGTTATAATCCATTAGAAATTTTGAGATGTTGGTAATGTAAGGTCAAGTTCTGGTTATTGCTTGTTATGATTTAAGTTATTGCTGTTGCTTTCGGAGCGGTGGTTGCGGTTGTCGCTGCTACGGGCCGATGAAAAGGTGTTTTGCACGTTTTATAGCTTTCGGGTTTCGACTATTTGAGGTAGGGTCGGTTTCTTAAAGTCATTTTATTTTCAAGAATTGTTACAAGTTGATATTAATGCAAAAAATGTAATTGCTTGCCTGGTTGGTTGTTATTGAAGTGGTTGCTTGATGGTTATATTGGTTTCTTGATTGCGTTAGACTCATTGAGAGTTCTAATTTATTAATTTATTTTGTTAAATTGGTGGTTGCTGAAATAATTTTATATTTGTAAATGTTTTGATATTAGAATTGGTTTTGTTGATTTATTGGAAATAATTTTGAGAATTGAAAATGAGTTGATATTTAGAAGTTTGAATTTCATTTGATTTTGGAAAAGGATTTGAGATTTGGAAATGGTTTGGTTGGAACCCTTAAAGGGTGGCAAAAGTCCTAGTCTTAGAAGAGATGCTGCCAAAATATTTATAAGTAATTACAGGTTTTATTTTGGTTTATTGATGGAAGAATTATGTTTTGGGTATTCGATTGATTGGAAATAAGTTTATTGAATTGTATAAATTCAAGAATGATATTTTGAGGATTTTTTAATGAAAGAAATAAAGTAATGTAAATGTGTATTTAAGAATGGAGGAGTTTTCGAGTCTTTGAAGAAACATTTTGAGACATTTTAGAGAAGATGAAGTATTTGAATTTGATTTTGAGAAACGTAATGATTTTCGAGCCTCTTGGCAATGTTTTAAATAAGAATGAAACTGAAATTGGTTTTGGTTTAAATGATTTGGCTTTGGTTTACATGACTTGGTTTTAATTCCAATTCGATTATTTTTTATAGTGAATGTGAATGGAATGAGATTATGATGGATGTTGTGAGGACCGTGGTTTTGTCTCGCTCAAGGATTTGGCAAGTTGAGGATAAAAGATTCCCTCTTGTCATGGTATGGATGTGAGGAAGGTAGAAGGCATTCTCCTTCGTATTGTTTTCCCCACATCTTTCTCTCGTTGTAAGGCAGAAAGGCACACTCCTTCTATGTGGAAAGGCACTCTCCTTCGTAATTCCTCTAAGAGAAGATGGAAAGGCACTCTCCTTCATTTGTATTCCTCCTGGGGATGCGCAACCTAGAGACAATGTCCGGGTTAGCTACTGGATGTGTCGGGTTCTAGCAGTTTAACTGATACGTGAGCTCACAGCCAATAGGACAAGCATGCATCATACTGCATTTGTTTGCTTTGTCTAGATATGCTTAAGTGTTTTGGTTTGCCTATTTGATGAATTTTGTCTAACTGTTATTTGTGGTACTTACTGTAATTGCTCTCTGATTGTGTTTTCCTTGTATTGTTTGTGCCTGTGATTGATTCTGTTTTGATAGTGATTTGATTTAATGGGCCAAAGGCTGAGCTAATTTAATTTAGGCCAGAGGCTGAGTTGATTTGATTTGGACCAAAGGCCGTGGTTGATTGGATCAGTGGTAAATTTTGGTTAAAATGGTTTCTTAGTAAGCGGTGAAATGTATAGAATGTTATTTTGTGTGAAATTCTTTATAATAAAAATATAAATTTTAAATTTGGATAATGAACTGACGATCACTGAAATTAAAAATATTTTTATTTAAAATATCTTTTTATGACAATTCTTAAAAAGCCTCTACTGAGAACCTCTAAGGATGACGTTCTCACCCGCTACAGACTTTTCCTTTTCAAGACGGACGAGGAAGCTTGCAGAATTTTTGTTAAGTTCTTAGATATGCTATTTCTGTTTATATACATATGTTATAGATTTTTCTCGCCTTCATTATTATATTCTTGTAAGAGGATAGGAGTCATGACTATAATGACATGTATGTATTAATATTTGTAAGTTGCTTGAGTAAGAAGTTTTGTATATATATGTATTTTTTTGTTTGTTTTCAAGAAAAAATATTTCCATTTCTTTAAGAAAACAGTGAAATGATTTCGAGTTAAAGGTCCTATTTTATTATTAAATATATGAAGTCACCGTAACACTTCTCGCCATCAGAGTGGTGTAGCCGGAAGTGTGACATTCTGATAGTTAGGGTGTTACAACTGACCTCACAACCAAAGTACCAGATAAACTTTTTGACTGAGAAATATGAGAAGAAAACATTAAAGATTGGCTACTCCACCTCTGGGCTCACTTGGCCGAACCTGCATGGAGGGAGAATAGCTTCACTGTCGACTTCTTCTGAACAAAAGTGGCTTCAATGTGAAGAGGAGGAAGATACGAACATGCATGGATATTTTATTGGAGTTAAGGATTTTGAGAAATCGACCGCCAAAGATTCGGGGGTTTCACGGTTTCTTCCTTTCTCACTCTCTGTTCTCTTTTCTTTTTTCTTGCAAATGAACATTTTCATGGCTAATTAGGTGCTAAACTGCTAATGATGATGGTTTAAGGGAAAGGTGACACAGGGGGGGTTTAGGTGTCATGATTTGGGGTAGTTCAAGTTATAAATATCTTAAACGGATAATTACTAATGTAAATCTATTAAAACACAAGTAACAATACATGGGGATTACTATATCTAAGTTACTAATATAAATGACATTTGTAACATAATGATTAAAATAAATAAAAATATATGATGAAGCATTAGCAATTCTAAGTTCATCAAGGAGTACTGATATTTGCTTATATCGGCGAATATTGAACTCGATAATAATAATTATATTATTATCTAAACTCTATTATGGTTATAGCACATAAAATAAATCAATAACATAATAATAAAATTATATTATCATTTATTTTATTTGCAAGGTTTGAAAATGACTCATCAAAATAAAAACTAAGTACTAAAACATCAAAACGTCGTTTAGTTATGAAAAATCAAGGCGTTACAATAAGGGTTTGTTTACAATTCAAGTTGTTTTTGTAGAATTCATTTTTCCCTCGCCTTTGTTATTTGAGGTTATTGTTCTTTTATAGAGGGACAGGTATTGTATATGAATTTATCTAATATCTATAATGTATTATTAATAGTTATGTGAGTATATTGTTTGGATACATATTTTGTACTTTTGATAAAAAAAAATATTGGCTTCTCTTATAACAAGTAATAAGTTAACATCGTAAAGGCTAAACATTAAATAGATAATAAAGAAAAGTAAGTCACTAACGCCTTACTTTTAGTATGATCATGACGTGCTAGAGGTTGGGTCATTACAGCCATTCACTAACCCTAAACCTAATTTATCTAATTTTAATTGGTTATGTATTAAAAAATTTGCAATTAGAATGTTTGTATTAGAGATTTAACTATTTTTCAAATTTAGTTCATGTATTAGTTTAGATTTAGGGGTTTTTAAGTTTGTTTTTATTTAGGGTTTATTTAATTTGTTTATTCTTGTTAAAAAATTTGCAATTAGAATGTTTGTATTAGAGATTTAACTATTTTTCAAATTTAGTTCATGTATTAGTTTAGATTTAGGGGTTTTTAAGTTTGTTTTTATTTAGGGTTTATTTAATTTGTTTATTGTTGTTAATTTTCTAAGTTTATTATTATTTGAGTTAATTAATTTCTGAGTTAATTAGTTGATTGTTATTAATTGTCTGAGTTATTGTTGTTAACTATCTGAGTTAATATTAACTTATTTATTTTTTAAGTTAATTATTGACTTATTATTTATTGTTGTTAATTTTCTAAGTTTATTATTATTTGAGTTAATTATTTTCTGAGTTAATTAGTTGATTGTTGTTAATTTTCTGAGTTAATCTTAACTTGTTTATTTTCTAAGCTAATTATTGACTTATTTTTTATTGTTGTTAATTTTATAAGTTTAGTATTATCTAAGTAAATTATTTTTTGAGTTAATTAGTTGATTGTTGTAAATTGTCTGAGTTAATCTTAACTTGTTTATTTTCTGAATTAATTATTGACTTATTATTTATTGTTGTTAATTTTCTAAGTTTATTATTATCTGAGTTAATTATTTTCTGAGTTAATTAGTTAATTATTGTTAATTATCTGAGTTAATCTTAACTTATTTATTTTTTTTAGTTAATTATTGACTTATTGTTTGGGCATGCTGCTATAACAAAAGATGAACAAAATTAAGCAAAATAGACTTCATCAGAATCAATTACATTTATCTCAGCATCAAATGCAAACACAAAAAATTTTATTGGGTAATAAAATTTAAAGAAGACAAACATAGTATAGAAGCTTTTATAACATATCAAAATAACATATCGTTATTTGTAACCACCATATTTTTACATAAAAAGTAATGATAACATTGTTCAACCTAAAACGAACTACAATCCTACATCCACATACCAAAAAACAGGAGAAAAAATTTACAATAATCAACTAAGAATACGAGTTGATTACAAGAATTTGAACTCAATTGGTAAAACTAGCCATAGCTTCAACATTTGCCATGAGACAACTAAAAAGAAAATAATACATAACTCGTGCACCTCTACAAATATTCTAAGTTCTAATAGTACATGAAAATATTCGGCGAAAATATATAACACTTCAATGAGCAGCGTGCACACGTTAGGAAAGTAGAAAATATTCAATGGAGTCATCTAATTCAACCATTATTTCAGAAAATCAGCAACTCAGAAAATGTAAAAATTAACAAAAATAGTATTATTAACTCAACAATTTGAATAGGTTGAAAAATTGATGTAGTATCCAATTTGAACAAGAAGAAGCAATTCCACAGCACAGTAAGAAACCAAGATTACAACAAAAATGAACAATTAAATAAAAATAAAGAAAAAAAAATAAAGAAGTAAGAACAACCTTCTATAGTTTCACAACACAACAATTGAGCAATCATTAACAAAATGTGTTTTCAAAACTCGAAATAAAAAAAATAAAGAGAGAGTCATGTATCTAACAGAGGTGACCAAGGCTGGAAGGAGAAATAAGAGCTGGAAGCGACTAAGGCTATGCTTGGTGGAGGGACAAATCATGGTTGGGGGCAGCACAGCTAGAGGAGACATTGGAGGCTACATGACAGAGGGAGAAATCGAGCTTCAAGAGGGCAATGGAAGAGCACTAGAGGATGGCATTAACAAGATAAGAGGCAAATGTCGCCGGATGGAGCAGAGGAGGAAGCTACGATTGGAAAAGAGACAGAGAACAAAGGTTGGAGCAGAAGAGGACGGTAGCAACGACAGATGTAAATCAAAATAATGCCATTTTGAGCAGTTTACCACCGAACCAATAACCCTTAAAAAATCGGCCGTTCTAGCAGTTCACCGGTTAACTGTTGGTTCAACTGATTTTTAGACCGGATTTTCGCTAGGCGATTTTCAACTAGACTGGTCAGATGACCAATTTTCGATTAACCCGGTCGAACTAGTCAGTTCGGTTTGATTTTCAGAACTATAATAATTATATACTAGAGAAAAAAATTATAACCAAAAAGTAAATAAAATGAAACAGCGACATCCAATTATCTTATTTAGATTTATTTGTATAATAATGATAACAAAATATCAAATGAGGTATTTACATAAAGAAACAAAATCACTATCACTCATAAATCATTACAATTAAAAAAATACCTTATACTTCACTTTGAATGAAAAGTGGATGATCAATAGGAGACCCAAAACTATTAAAATCATTTATAAAAAGATCATGTATCTCTAATTCATCTCATCATTTTTTTGTCATAAATAAAAAAATTGTTACTATATTATAATAACCAATATAATACTCAAATACGAAAAACACCAGCATTTACTCACAATACTAGCTAAAAAAAGTAAAAAAAAATAGTATCTTAAAGAAACCAAACCAATATAAATTATAATGATATAAATCTAATATCTAATTCATGTAATAAAAAATATTACTCAAATCTTATTAATATCTACAAATATGAAAAAATATTGAGATCGAAATTAAAAAGAGTATAAAAACAAATATTTTCCCTTACAATATGAACTTCAATATGAAATAATTTTATTTCTTCTAATATGTTACTATTATTAACATTAACAAATGATATAAATGATTTGATAAATAACAAATACATTAACTCATAATAATATAATAATACTTGGTAGTATACCATTATTTGTTAAACCATCAGCATGTTTTGTTATATTTAAGGTTTAATTAGATCCCTATATTTTTTTTCTTTTTAATTGGGTCCATGCACCAATTTTTTTTTTCAATTAAGTCCCTTTTGGCAGTAAATGGCTTAATTGTATAGGGACCCAACTAAAAAAAATTGGTGCAGTGACCCAAATAAAAAGAAAAAAAGTGTAAAGACCCAATTAAAAAAGTAAATTAGTGCAAGGACTCAATTAAAAGAAAAAAAGTATAGGGACCTAATAAAAATTTCACGAAACTATGGGGACCAACAGAGTAATTAAACCTATATTTAATTCTCTACTAACATATAAGACAAAACCAAGCATAATAAAACACAGGTGAGAGAGACATCCTAAAACATTTACACCATTAACAAAAACAGAAAAGAGAACATCGATATTTTTTGCAAAATAAAATATAAATAACACAAAATAAGGGTAAATAAATTATAAATTATTTGTCAATAACTCAAGAATAATTCATACAAAATTAGACAAAATGATAAAAGGATAATAATTTTAAGTAATACTATTTCCATTAATTCATCCATCAAATTTATACAAAACATAAATATTAATAAAAAAATAAATAACATGGACATAAATAAGCATATCTAATTTGATAACATGTCTTTGTTTTCTTTGTAAACACTCTTTTCTATATAAACTTACAGTAGAACATAACTAAGACATCTCAATAATACTTGAATCATAAGACAAATAAATAATGAACTTAAGTGATAAAACAAAGAGTACTTTCTTCTCAGCTTCAACTGCATTCATTTGGTCATAGAGCAAATAATGAACTCCTCAACAAAGAACCAATTCAAAAATGAGAATATCTCATCTAAAGAATAAATATTTATTTCAACATATCTGATCAAAACTCAAAAGCTTGAAATAACAAATCACCTATATTTTTCAGTAACAATTGACCTACACAACAAATAGCTATTAGGCATCAATATAAGCATAGTATAATAGCTAAGATCTTGTCAATTCACTTACCATAAATAACATCAATATTTTATTCATTCCTAATAAGATGACTTTATTCATTTTCTTTTATTCTTTTCACCAATATTGTCATAAAAAGAGATAACATACATAAACAAAAAAAAAATAATAACAGATAAACAAAGAATGTCAAAAGAAGAAAAATTAGTTTTGAAACTGTGATTTTAAATTATAAACTGTAATATAGTAAAAGATGTAGTTGCTGCAATTTATTCATCATTCACATACTTACATACACATATAGATCAATATCTTATATAATATTGGAGGCTAACATAAAATCTACAATCTAACTAAGTCAAATGCCCCATCCACCTGACACTATATCTACTCACTAGCATAATAACCATTAAAAAAGAAAGCTACTTATAAAAAAATAACCCAACCTAGCCCAACATTCAATTCAAGTTTAACAATATGCAACTAAGAACCTATGTGTCAAACATCAAAGAAAAAGCATAACTTCACTATAGGATACAATTTTTTTACACATCTTAAAAAGTAAAAATCTTTGTAACATCAACTTAGCATGTTTGTATGAAGATTCTATTGTAGATTTTACTGCCTCTAACTACCTTACACATATATTACATCTTATAAAATAAACTACCATAATATCAGGTATCAGCAGCTCCCAAGACAACTACTTCACACATCAACAATCTTGAGAATATTTAAGTTGAGACCAACACCATCCTCAGCCAACTTTTTTAAGTCCCCATTCAAGTTTCTTTTAATCTTCAAACTTTTACAGATATTCTCAGTCACTTCTTTCTTGACGACTCTAAGGACCCATCAGGAACACTGGATAGTACTTCCTATAAAACAAAAACAAAAAAGGTTTTATTTATATTTAGATATTTATATATTTACATAATATGCCATTATATATTGAAAACATAAAAACTACACATAAATTAATTAATCTTATTCCATCTTTGTAATAAATCAAACATATAAAATAAAACTACCATCATAACAACTTATATCAATTTTAATCATAACAAAACATTACCGTGGTTTCTTTAATAGGTGAATATAGTAACATTTCAATTCAGCATGAAACTCCTCATCAAATCTATCAGTCACATCCGTTCCATTCATTTTTCTTTTCAACACATCAACATCAGCATGCGTATCCTCTTGTCTAACTACTTGAGAATCTTTTTCAGCAAAGAAGTCTATCAATACTGGGAGTTCCTTTTTCACATTTGAACATTCCCCTTTTCGAAAAATACATTTTTCCAAAAAAATTGATGATGCCTTCTTAATCTATCAAACTTAGATTTTTCCAAAGATTTATCCTACACAACAGTCCAACCAAATTACAAATCAACTATAATATAATAAAAAAATATATTACAAACAATCACAAAATTTGACTCATAATAAAATCAAACCTTCGTCGCAGACCCTTTTCACAAGGAAAGTCCTAAAATATTTGTCAGCACCAATATTTGTAGTATCTACCTTTAGCAAGAACTTCTTTCTAACCAACTTTTGAAAAAGAATAGGATAACTATCTGCACCTACAACCTATTTGTAACGAACTAAAACACTTGATTAAATTTGAAATAACAAATACACAAAACAATTTTTTACACATACAAGAATAAACTAAAATGAAAATAACAACACAAGAAACACATATAACAACAACATACACTTGCACCTTTATAAACCTCGTAACCAAGACTAGTGACATCTTTCGAAAAAAAGAATAAAAATAAACTTTGGAGTCATATTGATTACATGATGATCACAAAGTAGTAGACACCGACTTAAGGTTGAATAAATAATAATAATAATAAGAAAAGAAACACAATAGTGTTTTTCACAAAAGAACTTCATACAAAAATAGAAATAAAGTCTTTGAAAAGAAACTAATAAAAACAAACTTTGGAGTCACATTGATTACATGATGATCACAAATGTCAAAATAGTAGGCATCGACTTAAGGTTGAACAGCCACATACACAAATTAAATACAATCAAGGTCCTTCATCAAAAATAGCTATCTGCACCTCAAATATCATAAATAATCCTTTCTAAAATTTTTGAAAATATAAAATTTAATTAGTATCAGAAAAAAATATATCATCAAAAATAGCTATCTCCACCTCAAACATCATAAATAACCCTTTCTAAAGTTTTTCGAAACATAAAATTCAATTAGTATCAGAAAAAAATAAAATAGTATTTCTTCTTTCAAAAAATGTTCTGTTAGGTTAGAACTAAATACACCTCATTATTATCTTAAAGCTCCTCAACAGTACATTTCCTAATTAAACATATGAAATCTTCCTCTAAGAAAATAATTTTCTCTTCTTTCATAATGAACAATGGTTGAATACTATTCATAGTTGTTAAAACTGGTGAGCTATCTCTACCTCAAATATCATAAATAACTCTTTCTAAAGTTTTTAAAAACATAAAATTCAATTAGTATCAGAAAAAAATAAAATATATCATTAAAAATAGATATCTCCACCTCAAATATTGTAAGACCCAGAATCTTTGAAAAGTCTTTTTATGATCAAGTCTCAAATCATATAGTTATTTATAGCCTTAATTTCAGAAATTATTTTATTAAAGATAATTAAGGCAAGTTGTTCTGTATTGATGTAGATTATTTATTGTACCCTCGCCTTTATTTTGATATATTCTGTGAGAGGGATAAGGATTGTATTGGATAATGCTTATAATATTATCTATGTATATAAGTGTATATATGTATGTACTCTTTATGAGTTTTTGTAAGTTGTATGGTATCTATGGATGTACGTTATCGAACGAAAGTGTCTTTGGGAGCGGTATTGCGGTTTAAAGTTTTAAACAGGCTCATATTTTAGTATTAAATAGTATAAAAGTCGTCGTAATGTCCGAGCTATCAGAGTGGCGCAGCCGGAAGCGTTAACTTTGGTAGTTAGGGTGTTACATTATGGTATCAGAGCAGTTATTCCTGTAGAGCCTGAGGAATGGACTGACTATGCTTCAATTGCATACTCTGAGTGTTTGTCATGTACTAGGTCTTGTTGAATGACGAAGATTAGGGCTTTATGCACATGACGGTCTATTGATTTAACGCTGTTAGTCTTGCATTGCATAATTCCTGAGATTAAGTTTGGCCGACTTAATACTAGTGAAATATGTATATGAAAGTACTGATGGGTTATCATAGATGATATACGAGTTTTGAGTAAAGCGAATCGCGGGTTTTGGGAATGTTGGAAACTAATTCTCGAGGCTGCTCAGTTGTGTGTCTTGAATTTTGTTCGAGTTGACCTATTCTTTCATATCCTAACTTGAAGTTCTTGTTTGCTACTCCTCTTGAAAAGTAGTTTGATGTTCCACTCTATTCCTCTATTCATATGTATTCTTGTTTGATCCTAAGTGCATATGCTTGTTTGAAATCCTTGTTGTATCTGGCTTTCTCTGTTTGAGTTTTTCTTGATCCATGTATTCCTTGCTATAGCTTTGAACTTGTCCTATTGCGTCGTGCATTTTAACTCCGGATTCCGAGTCCATTCTTGAGAAATTATTGATTTAGTTTTTCTCTTATTTGACAATGATTATAGCCAATTTTGAGATTTTGTAAATTGCTGTTGATTAGATATATACTTTTTTATATATGAGACTTTGAGATTACTCATACAGTTTAACAACTATTTCTTTCTAATGCCTCGCCTATACTTTTACTGATTTATAGAACTGCACCTACTTAAAATACAATTTGACTTTCTAGTAATTTTACTATAGTTCCATCACACGCCTTTATCTGATTATGCATTTGGGGATTTTTCGAAATTCTGGGAAGAAGGAATTCTTCGCTTTTATTCCGATTGATTTTTGTTGATAAACTTTACCCAAATTATTTTTAACTTGAGTTCGGTTTAGCATACTACATTTTTGATGCCATTGTTATTCTTTTGAAAATGTTGGATTCATAGCTTTCTTCTTATGAATGGAATCGTTCCTTCTTAAGCTTTTCACCTCTATGAATGTCATACGTGACTCATATACGGAAGTTGAAGCGGTAGGTGTGCAACGTTATGAGTTGTGAGCGTTTTGTTCCTTGCGAACGGGTTTGCGGTTGTCAGGCTTGTGATCGAGTATGGGGATTGTAAAGTGCTTGATGGAGTTGGAAAGTTGAAACTTCGAGGTGGATATGAGATTAGTGCGCGGATGTTAAGCACGTCGTTTTAACCCCAGCCTGTTTTATAGCCTTCGATGCCTTTCTTTTCTACCACATGTTGAACTATGTCACCTTTTACATTGAGCCTGTCTTGTAACGTTTGCTTTGCAATCACACTCCTATCTTTACATCCTTATGCTTATGACATTCAAAGTATTTGAAAATCGTATATATCATTATATTTTGAGATATTTTTGCTTCTCCCGTAAATGTGTTCAAGGGTGAACTGTTATGGAATTTCTTTCATTTTGTATCAATTTTCGAGGGCGAAAATTTTTATAAGGTGGGTAGAATGTAAGACCCATAATCTTTGAAAAGTCTTTTTATGATCAAGTCTCAAATCATATAGTTATTTATAGCCTTAATTTCAGAAATTATTTTATTAAAGATAATTAAGGCAAGTTTTGATTTATTGAACTTGAGATAAGTTACGATTATTATCCAATTTTGTAATTATTGGATTATTTTCTATATTCAGAGTATAAAGTTGGTAGTTGTGAAGCTTTGAATTGATTTCTGGTTTTGTGTTGTTGAAAAGGAATGAGGAACGGTTTAGTTGGGACCCGAACCGGATGGCAAAAGTCCAAGTTTTAGGGGAGGTGCTGCCGAAATTTCTATAAACTCTTAGTCTTGTTTGAAAGGTTATTTAAAAAAAAAAAGGTTGAATTTGAGAGATTGTATTATTTGATTTATTAAAAGGATATTTATGTCTTCAAGCTTAATTTATTTGATGAACCTTATACGTTGAGTTCGGCTTATTTAGAACTGAACTATTTTTACCGTTTGAATCACTGAAGGAAAGAATGATGCTATAATATTGATTTCAATATAAAAAGGAGTTTTTAGTGATTTTAGGGATTGTATTGGATAATGCTTATAATATTATCTATGTATATAAATGTATATATGTATGTACTCTTTATGAGTTTTTGTAAGTTGTATGGTATCTATGGATGTACGTTATCGAACGAAAGTGTCTTTGGGAGCGGTATTGCGGTTTAAAGTTTTAAACAGGCTCATATTTTAGTATTAAATAGTATAAAAGTCGTCGTAATGTCCGAGCTATCAGAGTGGCGCAGCCGGAAGCGTTAACTTTGGTAGTTAGGGTGCTACAAATATCATAAATAACCATTTCTAAAGTTTTCGGAAACACAAAATTCAATTAGTATCAAAAAAAATAAAATAGTATATCTTCTTTCAAAAAATATTCTGTTAGGTTAGAACTAAATACACCTTATTATTATCTTGAAGCTCCTCAACAGTACATTTTCTAATTAAACACATGAAATCTTCCTCTAAGAAAATAATTCTCTCTTCTTTCGCAATGAACAATGGTTGAGTACCATTCATAGTTGTTAAAACCGGACTGGACCAGCCAGTTCAACTGAAAAACTGGTGAATTAGATCATATACCGGTCCGGTCCAGTGTTTGGACCATTTAAGGTGAAGAATCGGTACGAACCGATCAAATTTGTCTTAAACCGGTGAAAATCGGTCAAATCCGTTAAAGACCGGTTTGACCGAATCGCTCAGAGGGTGAATCTATGACGCACCAACATTCTCCAGTCCATCGTGCTCCAATGCGTGTGTACCATACGATCCTCTTATTTTGGAATTTAAAATATCTCCAAAATAGTTGAGTTGGGATTCGAACCCCTCTCTTCCAAATTTGAAAGATCATTAACAACCATTAGGCTATAATGCATCTTATTAATACAAATGTAAATTATAACACATATAGTTATCTTTCATCAAATAATTTATTTTTATTTAATTTATTTTAATTTGAGTTATAAATTCACTCACTCATAAATTAATTATATTTTTGTTTAAAAATAATTATATAGTCACTTATTTTTTCTTTTAATAATTATATAATACTTATTAATATAAGTTTTTTAATAAATACTTGTAATATATAATAGTATAAAAAATATAAACTAATTAATAAATTATTAAAATTTGAAAATAATAGTTATTTTAATATATAAACAAAATAAAAATATTTATGATAGAGTAAAAATAATAAAATACTTATTTTTCCTATTCTATATTATTTTAGAATAGCTTGATTATTCTTAAAACGTTAGTGAAGATATGTATTTTAAATTTTAATTTTAAGTTTTTGACTATTTTATAATTTTTATTTATGTAGGACCGAGTTAACCGGTTCAATCAGTGACTCACCGGTTGAACTAATGACTCAGTAGTCTGACCGGTTTAATTACCGGTTCAATTCTGACAACTTTGGTACCATTAATTCCTTGCTCAATCATACTAACCACCACCAAACAAGTAAGAATAACAAATAAATAATTAAGAATGAAGTAAATATCTATCATATGTTATCCTATATAATATACTGAAACAAAGCCAACTATGAGTTATGTAAAAAGTATGAACCTATTTTTCAAATTTAAAATTATTTTAAAAATAAAATAACAATAAAAAATAAGAATAAGCATACATAATAAACTAAACAATACAACACACCATTTATGTTCTGCTTTATGTGGGTGATTTATTTGTGTTCATAGAATACTATTGTTGATATTTTCTCCTTGACTACTATTATTAGAGCTGGAGTTGATATTTGTTACTTGCTTATTTTAAATGAAAAAGCTATATGAAGGAGGAACAAATGGATGGTATCTCTTGTCTTGGTGCTTTTGATTATTTGTGACGGGTCTAATTGCCTAATTTCTAGTGTATTTTGCTTATTTTTTAGTCAACTGTATGATATTTGAATTTTGTGGGTTGTATAGATTTTTGTTTTTGCTTTCTTTTGCATATTTTTTCATACGCATATTTTTATCTCGATATATTTGAAGCACTTATTTCCAAGATAAGTTTGCTAGTATGTTCACAAAGGGAAATTATTATGCTAAGTACATGGAAGTCAAATATATTACTATAACATGACTTAAGCTTGGTTTGATAAAGCTTTTACTTTTCAAAATTATCTTATGAAAGTTACAGCACTTGCGTTTGGTAAAATCAAATTAAAAATGGCTTTTAATAAGCACAAACACTATAATTGTGTTTGGTGAAACAGTATTTAAAAATTAAAAAAATTATAATAAACTTATTTATAATGAAAAATAATTTCTTTTTTCAAATTCTTTAAAATTTCATATAATATTTTAAAATAAAATAATTTTAAAATAAAAAAATTCATAATAAACATAGACATAATAAATAAACCTTTTATTTTTTAACTTTAAAATTTTATTTAAGTATCATAAAAATTTATTTATCCTAAACATCATCTCTAAAAATACTAAAATACCTAAATCACTATAACCGAATTTTTTCTGCCAATCAAACTTGATGCTATATTATTTCGAACCATTTCCATAGTTACAAGAAACTCATCTCCAACTTTTTCAACTGCATTTTCAACTTCACATTCATCGCCATCTTCATCTTCTTCTTCAAGCTCAACATCCATCTGGTCATATTTTTTAAACTTACGATCACTTGTAGAATAACATCTAATGTAGTTACACAGTGCCATTGTTGCAATAACAATTTGAACTTGTTTTTTATAGCTAAAACTATGCATATCTCGTATAATTTTGCATCTCTTTTTTCTAACTCCAAATGTATGTTCTATTATGCTTCTAAGTAAAGAATGAGCATAGTTATATATTTCGTAGTATCCAGAAGATCCATTAACACGACGAAATTCTGGAAAATGATATGTTGCTCCTTAGTATGGTCTTAGATAACCTATCTTTTCTGAATAGCCTGCATCTATTAAAATATTATTTTCCTGTATATTATTAAGTGAAAGAAAACATGATAAGACATTAAATTTACATATGTAGTATATAATTTAATCTTAAAGGTAATCATGTTATTACCTGAAGGAGGTTTTGGAAAGTTCAACTCAGATGTACCAATTGCATATAAAAATACTCTTGTGTCATGAGCTGTCCCTTCCCAACCCGCCAAAGCAAAAGTAAATTCCATATCAAAATTACATGCAGCCATAACATTTTGGGTTAGAATTCCCTTTCTACCAATAAATCAAATTTGGTTTTCAGCAGACACAATCACTGGCACATGAGTTCCATCTATAGCACTGACGAAAGGATTTCTGTCATTATAGAATTTTTATAAAAAAAAATAATCGCGTTGTAAGTATAGTTTCTAAACCAATAGAGAATCCTTTCGTACAAAAACTTGGTTGTCACTTAAACAAATCCAATAAAATTGATAACCGAAGTATTGGAACCTCGTGTCGTATCTCAAAGTATTGCAGGGAAGTATGATTTATTATTGGTTATTGAAAAAGGTATATTTTTGGGTTTTTGGAATAGTGAACAAGTAATTTAAATGGCAAGAAAAATAAATTAATAATTATAAAACTCTTGGCAAGGTGTAAGAACTGGAAATTCCATCCTAGTTATCCTTATCAGGTGTGATGAGAATTGTTTATCGCTCCCACTTAGTTAACCCTTAATGAATAAAGGAAAGTCAAGTGGACCTATGAATTTGATCCTCAAGTCCTAGTCAACTCCTGTGGAAAGACTAGCTTTAGAGCGATCCAAATCAATCAGCAGTTTCCAATTTTCAATCAACCGCTGAGTTTGATAATTCAAGTGTTACCAATTACTTAACCAAAACCAAAAGGAGAAAAATCTAAATTAAATTAAAAAGCATCATAAATAGAATAAAACAATCATAAATCTGAAATACCTCGAATTATATTAAATAGCATATTCAAATCTAACATAGAAAGATTCATAAGCCAATTTGGTAACATAAGTAATTAACGAGTAAAATCATTGGAGTAACTAAAAGTAGAAGTGAACATAAAATTAAAGTTGGGAATATTGAACCTGATATGAAGAAATAACCATAAATTAAGAGAGGAGAGAGCTTCTCTCTCTATAAACTACATCTAAAACCTAAAATTATGAAATATGGAAGTTGTATCCATCGTCGTATCAATTCTCCTTTTTTGATTTTCCCATTCTCTGGCTTATATTCTGTGTTTCTGGGCTTGAAATTGGGCTAAAAAAGGGTCCAGGAATTGCTGGGGGCGACTTCTGCAATTTACTGCACGTGGCGTCCATCACGCGTACGCGTGGGTCACACGTTCGCGTCGTTTGTGTTCTGCGCCAAGCACGCGTTCGCGTCGTCCACGTGTGTGCATCGCTTGCGTTTTGCGCTAGGCATGCGTCCGTGTCGTCCACGCGTGCGCATCGCTGCCTTTTCTTCGAAACTCTATTTTTGTGCTTTCCTTCTATTTTTGTATGTTTCCTTTCTGTCTTCTAAGCCATTCCTGCCCTATAAAGCCTGAAATTACTTAACACACAGATCACGGCATCGAATGGTAATAAAGGATAATTAAATTTAATATTTTTAAAGTATAAGAAACATGTTTTCACATATATCATAAAATAAGGAAGGAATTGTAAAACCATGCAAATCTTATGAATAAGTGGGTGAATAATTGATAAAAATACCTAATTGAGCACAAGATGAATCATAAAATAGGGGTTTATCAAGCACCAATTGCATCCTATGATTAACATGATTAGAGCATCAATTTTGCAAATAATATAAAGCAAATCTAATACCAACACATGCAATGAAAGATAATAATTGTTTTAGTAATTATTTTGGATATTTTTTAAAATAAATAATATAAAAATTACCTTAAAAATGAGGCCAATATCTATCATCATTCCTTAATTTTCTAGGCACTTCTTTAAAATCACGATCCTTTGGTTGTATGATGTCTATGGCCATTTTGCACACAGTTTGTAGCACTTCTTCAAATTTTTTACTTATTGTTTCACCAGAATGTTGAAACCACTCCTTAGTTGACTTATTTGAGTTTCCATCTCCTAGTACAAATAGGAACATTGCTAGCATTTCTGCAGCAGATATTCTCCTTGAGGCACATAAACCATAGTTTGTTTTCAAATCATAGTATAGTCCTTTGAAAACATCTTTTTTCATTATAAACATGTTGCAACAACAACTAGTATAGTCCTATTTGTGTAGAAGTCATGCATGGTCTTTTATAGATATACTTATCATAATATTGTAAGAGCAAACATGTTGTGGAAGTTAAAACTCGATCAAATTCTTCCTCTTCATCATAATCAATTTTCATATTCCAATGCGATGTATAATAATTATATTAAAAGAAAGAACACAAGGATTTAAAAAAAGTAGAATAATTTATCAAGAAATAAAAGTACTGTAATTTTTATTTGCAATAAAAAAGAACAAGTGAAATAAAAAAGATCCAAGCAAATGAATGTAAGTAGCAGACACAACTCATTGTCTATAAAATGGATGTAATAAAATCTTAAAAGAGCTTTGTAAACAAATTGTTTTCCTTCTTCTCTTGGTCATTCTTTTCATTCATTAAACACGCAAGTTTGACTTCCTTATGCTTTAAGGCAACGAACATCTCTCTTTTATCTTTATCCAAAAAAAGTTAAGTTGCAAACATATAAATTTGTTCAAGTGGATCTATACCCGGTATAACATCCAGTTCTTCTATTGCTTGAGTTATACTAGGTCCTAAAGTATCATTCTTATTAGAGCTCCTACGTTTCACAGCCTCACAAAGTCTATCAATTTGGTGTGACAATTTCTAAGCACCTCCAACTTTTTTTGCTTTCTTGTTCGTATTAGCATTAGTGAAGTTTTTCCTTTTTTTATGTTTATAACTCTAGACTTAAGCTCTATATCTGAATCCTCACTATCTTCAGGTTGTGTATCTTTTTCAATTGAAGAAGAAACTAGTCCAGAAGATGGAGTCCAAGCATCTTCTCCTATTGCAACTATTCTTTGAAACATCCTATACAATGTAGCCTCAAAATCTGGATGAATTCCTTCTTTTCTAAGTTTTTTAGCCTTTGAAATAACCTACATAAAATATTGATACTTAGTAATAATTATATATATCAATATGTATGCTACTATACTTACCAAACTAAGCCTAAGAATACTAACCGCTAATTTTTTAGCCCACCACTCTTCACTTGCATCAATTTTTTTTAGCAAATCCCATCCAAGTCCAGTTTCGTTCTCTTTCAATTGCTTCCAATTCTTCCAATCTACTTCAACTGGTCCCATTTATTTTTCAATTGTTTTCTATTATATTCTTTTTTCATAGCTTTTGTGAATTCAGCTGTCAATTGTTTCCAATATTTGGTATCAAAATGTGTGTCCAGTTTGCTACCAGCTTCAATACTTTTTACACACAAAGCACAAAATATATCTACTAGATTTTTGTTCCATTGTGCAATTCTTTTTCCATCATTTTTCTCTTCAGATGTGATCAAATTCATTGTTGTATCCATCAAAACTTATCACATGATAACAAAAATTATTCCATAAGTTCAAACAAAAATTGAAAGATTGAAATCAAAGTGCATCATGAATTTTTATGTCAATTATACCTAAATACTTATTATGTGTTACACAATAATAAACTCCATAAAGTATTATTATCAATTAATAAGACTAATAAACATACAATATTACTCTATTCTAGTAGGCCAATAATAATGCAGGAACTAAATATATTATAAAAATAAAAGAATAATAGGATAAATTAATTAACATTACTTAAAAAAAAAACACGACAAATAATAAACTGAAAAACAATAAACATTACTTGTAGCACTTCAAATTTTAGAGACCAATAATTTAAATATTTACTTGATTTACTCTCTATACTAATATAAATAGAGTTATCATTAGTCAATAATAAAACTTATATGTAATCCAATGCTAGTACTGGTACGTCCATTACCCACTTATATATATATATATATTGGCTCACATTTATATATCACAAAAAATGTGACACATATCTCAAATAAACCACTCTTATGATTATATATCGATATTTACATATGTATATATATGTTATTATAATTTTGACTAATGTTCATGCAGTTAGTGTAGAAAAATTTTATTATTGGTTCCATAAATTAGGTCTCCCTCTTCACGTTTCAAAGAACAGAAAAAAATAAATAAATATAATAGCTAAACTAAAAAAATATAAAAATAACGCACAAAAAATAATATAAATAGATAAAAGTTCATATCTAATATGTGATAGAGATGTATTTGCATTGGAAATGTGAATGTTAGAGTGAAAAATAAAAAATATATGAAGATTGTGTTTGAATTTGTAAAGGTTAGGGTGAGAAATTAGAAATATATGAGGATTTCAATGGCAATATAATGATGGAAAATATGTGCGAAAAAATAAATAAAATTTGGTGTTAATAATTAATAAGGGTAATTTTGAATATTTATTATTATATAAGGTTATATTAGATTTTTTTTAATTTTGATAAGCACTGTAAAACCCGGTTAATTAATGACTAATTAACCCATAAATTAAAATATATTCTAGAGAATAAGAAAAGAGATTTTTATGGTTTAATATGATAGATAAAATTAAAACGAGAATTTTGACACCAATTTTAAGGAAATCGGCCCAAGATTTGGCTAAATGGGCCAAACCGGAACAACCGGACCCATGTTGGGCACAAGGCCAGCCAAGCATCACTCAATTAAGAGAGCTCATCACTCTCTCTCCTCAAACAATACACATACACGCTGAAATAGAAAGGGAGAAGGGGGGAAAACATAAAACCCTTGTTCCTATATCAATTCAATTTCCCATTGATCACAACTTTTGATCCGGAGCTCCGATTGACGCACCATTTATGGCTATGCGACCGCGGCGTGGAGCTCTACGAAACTCACGCAAATATTCTTGAGGTAAGCCACAGTTTGCTCTTCGAATTTACAACCTTCAATTTCAAAAATTTGGTGGGTAAAGTGTTGAGATTTTTGAGTTTTGATATTCCCGTTTTTGACACTCTTTTGTATATATATAATCTCGCGTTAGCTTATCTTTTGCTCGTTGCATTATCGATCGGAGTGTTGTACTTTCGAGTTGCAATTTTTGTTCACCTCTTTTTCTACAAAGGCTCCTAGTTATAACCCTTATTCACACTACTATACGTACTAGATTTTTGTTTTAGAGGTCGTAATACCTTGCCATCTCTGGATTATGACTTAAGCATAAGACTCTGTATGGTAGGGTGTTACATTATGGTATCAGAGCAGTTCGTTTCTGTAGAGCCTGAGGGACGGACTGACTATGCTTCTGTGCATTCTCTGTATGTGTATTATGTGCTATTAGTATATCTGCTTGATATAATTGGCATAAACGTTCATGAGCATGCATTTGGGACCTTGAAGCACTAGACTTCCGATATTGAGACTGATCAACTTAATATCGATTGTTTGGTGTGTATAGGAACTAGATGGCGCCTCGTGGACGCGGTAGAGGTTGTAGGAGCGGTCATATGAATGCTCGTGCACTGGAGATTAACCCTAATGACCCGGTGAACTTTATGACTGCATTGGAGAACATGGCTACTGCTATGCAAGCCACTGCTGAGGCTCTTGGTCAACAGATGAACAACCATGGTAATGACGGAGGTGGAGTTCAGGGCCCGATGACACTGGCAAACTTTTTGAAGGTTAATCCACCTGAGTTCAAGGGAACCACTAGCCCAACTGAGGCCGATACATGGTTTCAGGCCATGGAATGAGCACTGCAAGCGCAGGTGGTACCTGAAGGGCAGCGTATAGAGTTCGCTACCTATTTGCTCACTGGAGAAACGTCGCATTGGTGGCAAAGAATCCGACGCCTCCTGCAGCAGGGTGATGATTATATCACCTGGGATGTCTTCCAAGAGGAGTTCTATAAGAAGTACTTTCCGACTTCTGCCAGGACGGCCAAGGAGCTTGAATTGTTGCAGCTGAAGTAGGGTACTATGTCCGTATCTGAGTATACTGACAAGTTTGAGGAGCTGTTCAGATTCTCTCGTATGTGTCAAGGGACTCTGGTGGAATATGAGGAATGGAAGTGTGTTAAGTACGAAGGAGGACTCTGGAGCGATCTTTTCGGTTCGGTGGGGCCAATGGAGATTAGGACTTTCTCCGAGTTGGTGAACAAGTGTAGGGTTGCTGAAGAGTGTGTGAAGAGGGCAGCCACTAAGAAAGGAAGTCACAAAGGATCATTTCTACAGAACCGAGGGAAGAGTTTTGCACCTAGAGGTCCGTCTTTCAAGAGGGGAGGTTTCTTTAGGAGGCCCAACAACAACTACTCCCAAGGGAAAAGGTTTGGAAAGCAGCCTCAGAATGATCAAGCTTGTACTAGGTATGGGAGTCACCATCCAGGGGTACCATGCAAGGCCAGATGGGGTTTGTGCTACAATTGTGAAAAGGCGGGGCATAGAGCCGCAAGTTGTCCGGAGCAGCAGAAGCAAGGTGCTGGGAAAGCACAACAGACCGGTCGGGTGTTCACCACCTCAGCTAGGGGTACAGAGGGATTTGAGACACTCATTCGAGGTAACTGTGAAATGGCTGGTCAAACTTTAAATGCTTTATTTGATTCGGGAGCATCGCATTCATTCATTGCATTTGAGAAAGCCCATGAGTTAGGATTGAAGATCGTAACCTTAGGTTATGACCTAAAAGTATATAATGCTACCCATGAAGCCATGGTAACTAGGCTAGGATGCCCGAAAGTTTCGTTTAGGTTCAAGCAATGTGATTTTGTCCATAATTTAATCTGCTTACCGATGATCGGTCTTGATCTTGTCTTGGGATTGGATTGGTTATCTGAGAACCATGTCCTGCTTGATTGTTCTACAAAGTCGGTGTACTTTATACCGGAGGATACAGAAGGGCCGGTCGTGGTGAATAATTATTACTTGAATTCGATGATGGTGAACTATTCTGGAATCGAATGTCAGGGTATCCTATTGTTAACCGTGGGTGTTTCGGGTGATGACCAAAGGTTGGATCAGATTCCGGTAGTGTGTGAGTTTCCGGAAGTGTTTCCCGATGATATTGAGGAATTTCCACCTAACCGAGAGGTCGAGTTTGCTATTGAATTGGTGCCTGGGGTGGGACCAATCTCAAGTGCTCCTTATAGGATGTCACCGTTAGAGATGGCCGAGCTAAAGTCTCAGTTAGAGGAATTGTTGGGTAAGAACTTTATCCGACCAAGTGTTTCCCCGTGGGGTGCTCCAGTGTTACTGGTAAAGAAGAAAGATGGAAGTATGCGACTCTGTGTGGATTACAGGCAGCTGAACAAGGTCACCATAAAAAATAAGTACCCATTGCCGAGGATTGATGATCTCATGGATCAGTTACAAGGAGTTGGGGTTTTCTCCAAGATCGATTTGCGATCCGGTTATCACCAGATAAGAGTGAGGGGGTGAGGATATCCCTAAGACCGCTTTCTGGACTCGTTATGGTCATTACGAGTACACTGTAATGTCCTTTGGGTTGACGAACGCTCTTGCGGTATTCATGGATTACATGAATAGAGTGTTCCGTCCGTTTCTGGATAAATTCGTTGTTGTCTTCATTGACGACATACTAATTTACTCCAAGACTGAAGAAGAGCATGCGGAACACTTGCGGACCGTGTTGCAGATTTTAAAGGAGAAGAAACTCTATGCAAAACTGTCTAAGTGTGAGTTCTGGAAGAGTGAGGTGAAGTTTTTGGGTCACGTGGTGAGTAAGAAGGGAATAGCCGTAGATCCAACTAAGGTGGAAACTGTGATGGATTGGAGGCAACCAACCACAGTAACCGAGATAAGGAGTTTTCTGGGCTTAGCTGGCTATTATCGAAGGTTTATCAAGGGCTTTTCGCAATTAGCTTTGCCGTTGACAAAATTAACCCGCAAAGACACTCCGTTTGTTTGGACTCCTGAGTGTGAGGAAAGCTTTCAGGCATTGAAGAAAAGTTTGACCACTGCACCTGTGTTGGTGTTACCTGAGCCGAACGAATCATTTGAGGTGTACTGTGATGCCTCACTAAAGGGTCTAGGATGCGTGCTGATGCAGCATCATAATGTGGTGGCGTATGCCTCACGACAGTTGAGACCTCATGAAGTTAGTTACCCTACGCACGATTTGGAACTCGCTGCGGTCGTGTTTGCCTTGAAGGTGTGGAGGCATTATCTCTATGGGGTTAAGTTCCAAGTCTTCTCCGATCACAAGAGCTTGAAATATCTCTTTGATCAGAAAGAGCTTAATATGAGGCAAAGGAGGTTGATGGAATTATTGAAGGACTACGACTTTGAGTTGAATTGCCATCCGGGAAAGGCAAATGTAGTCGCGGATGCGTTAAGTTGGAAGTCGTTATATGAGGCTTGGATGATGCTTCAAGAGGAGAAGTTGCTCAAGGGATTCAAGAGTCTAAAAATTGGTGCTCGAGAAGTATCTGGAACCTTGTGTTTGAGCCGATTAGAAATCTCGAGTGATTTTAAGTCCGAGCTCCTAAAGGCTCATGAAAATGATTAAGCGTTATGGAAGGTGTTACCGGCTATCGAGCAAGGAAAACAGTGGAGAGTGTCGGAAGAAAAAGATGGGTTCTGGAGATTCAAGGGTAGGATCATTGTGCCGGATGTTGGCACTTTGAGGTAAGATATCTTAAAGGAGGCACACAAAAGCAGATTCTCCATTCACCCGGGAAGTACTAAGATGTACCATGATTTAAAGGCGATGTTTTGGTGGCCAGGTATGAAGAATGATGTGGCGGAATATGTTTCAAAGTGCTTAACTTGCCAAAAGGTAAAGATTGAACATCAAAGACCTTCTGGGATGTTGCAACCTTTAGAGGTTCCGCAATGGAAGTGGAAAAGTATTGCAATGGACTTTGTGTTGGGATTGCCAAGGACTAGGACTGGTTTTGATGCTATCTGGGTGATTGTGGACCGACTGACAAAGTCAGCTCACTTTTTGCCCATTCGGATGACTTACACCCTTGAGGAGCTAGCTCGGTTATACATAAAGGAGATTGTGAGACTCCATGGTGTCCCTGCTACTATAATCTCTGATAGAGATCCTTGTTTCACTTCGAGGTTTGGGGTGCATTTCAGAAAGCTTTTGGAACCCGATTAAGCTTGAGTACAGCGTACCATTCTCAAACAGATGGTCAATCCGAGAGGACGATCCAAACACTAGAGGATATGTTGAGAACTTGTGTTTTGGATCTATCGACGAGTTAGGATCGGTATATGCCGTTAGTGGAGTTTGCATATAATAATAGTTACCATGCGAGCATCAGAATGGCTTCGTATGAGGCATTGTATGGAAGGAAATGTCAATCTCCGCTATGTTGGTATGAAGCTGGAGAGAATGGCTTGTTGGGGCCGGAGATGATAGCTCAGACCACTGAACAAGTCAAGAAAATCCGAGATAGGATGCTTACGGTGCAGAGTCGCCAGAAGAGTTACGCCGATCAGAGGCGGAAGCCCTTGGAATTTGAAGAAGGAGATCATGTTTTCCTGAAGGTTACTCCAACCACAGGAGTAGGTAGGGCGATTAAGGCGAAGAAGTTGAATCCTCGATACATTGGTCCATTTCAGATCCTGGAGCGGATTGGACCGGTAGCGTATCGGATGGCTCTACCACCTCATCTTTCGAACCTGCACGATGTGTTTCACGTGTCATAGCTTCGGAAGTACACTCCTGATGCTAGCCATGTATTAGAACCTGAGTCGGTTCAGTTAAGAAAAGATTTGACGCTTCCAGCGGCTCCAGTTAGAATTGACGATACTAGTATCAAATGGTTTCGTGAAAAAGAGGTTTCATTAGTCAAAGTGGCTTGGAGTCGAGGCGGTGTTGAGGAACACACTTGGGAACTTGAGTCGGAGATGCGAACGGATTATCCGCACTTATTCTCAGGTAATTGAATTCGAATTTTGTGGGCAAAATTCCCAATTAGGTGGGTAGAATGTAAGACCCGGTTAATTAATGGCTAATTAACCCATAAATGAGAATTTTTTCTAGAAAGCCAAAAATATTATTTTTATGGCTTAATATGATAGAGGAGATTGAGACGAGAATTTCGGTACCAATTTTATAGAAATCGGACCAAGATTGGACCGAACGGGCCAAACCGGGCCAACCGGACCCAAAGTGGGCCCTTGGCCCAACATAACTAAACCCTAAAATCCTCATTTCAGCACTCTCTCTCCTCATTTGAGACACTAAACACGCTGAAATGGAGGCCATGGAGGGAAGAACACTCTCTCAAGTTCTTTCTCTCATTTGATCTTCAAACCACCATAACTTTTGATCTAGAGCTCCGATTGCCGCACCATTTGTGGCCACGCGTTCACTGCGAAGAGCTCTACAAAACCCATACAATCAATCTTGAGGTAAGCCACGTTTTGATCTTCGAATTTCCAGCCTTGATTTTGAGTTTCATGAGCAAAAATGTTGAGATTTTGGGCTCTTTGATGTTATAGGACCCAACTCTCTTGAAGGAGAAGGTTAATCTTGTCTCCTTGGACCTTGGGTGTGGTAAGATTCTCAACCCTAGTATAATTTGTTGTTCTATGATGTTTGGATATTGAGATGTTGTGTATGGGTATGATGATCGTGGCTTAGGTTGTGTATATATGAATATTGGAGCTTGATTGGTGATTTTGGAAAGCTTGGGAGAGGGTTTTGTGTGACAAAATCTGTTCTTGGAGGTGTTGAGACCTTGAGAGCTTGTGGACAAGCGGTTTGGAAGTGCTCCGGTTGAGCTTGGGAAATCGGCTAAGGTATGGTTTTGGTTTCTCGTATCTAATATGTAATGTGGTAGGAAATACTTAGGCTAGAGGCCCTAAGATAGGTATTGAATTGATGACGTTGTTGATTGGTTGAGATATATGATGTGATCATATATGTGATTATGAATATCGATGCCTTGGTTGTGTGATGTATGAGAAAATGCATGTTGTGATATATGCTTGATGAATGATTAAGGTTGAATTGGTGGGTGGTACCATGTTGATGGTGAGTATGATGATAATTATGTATAATGATTGTTGATTGGAAATGGTATTATTAGAAATTGGGATGAGAAAGGATGTATGATATGATATTGTGTTTGTCCTTTAGCCATTTGATTGAGAAGTGTTAAAATGGTTGGATGTGGTTTTGGAAATTTTGGTAAAGTGTCAATGTGTGAGTTGAGGATGGCTTGATGTTGATTTTGGTATATTTTGATTGATTTCAAAGAAAAGGGATGAAATTGTCATGTCTTGATTGATTTTGAAAAGAGTTGAAAGTGGCTTGTTTTGAAAATGGCACTTTATGGTTTTGTATGAAAACATGGTTTTTGGACATATTTTGACGGGACATAACTTGGACTACGGATCTCTGATTTGTGCCAAATCTATTTAGAAATGAAATTGGATCCGGGATGTCCATGCCGTTCGAAGAATGGGTGAAAAACGATTGAAAATGAGAAAGTTATGTCCGTCGGAAGATTGGGGGTTGAATTTGTAAATTCTGCAGCTTTTAACTTAGAAAATTTTTTAGCAGAATGACCCTCCGCGCGTAGGCGCACTTGGCGCGTACGCACCGTTCTTCAAGAAAGCACCATCCATGCATGCGCGTGGTGTGCGCGGGTGCGTTGATGCGCTGCACCAAATGCCCAGCTATTTTTTCGAGAGTTGTGCCAGAGTTTGCCAGTTTTGTGCCTGGGGCGCAAGAGCACCCACGCGTGCGCATGGCTGACGCTTGCACGTCGTTTGGTTATTTTTCAATCCACGCGCTCGCACGTATTATGCTTGTGCGTCAATGAGTTTTATGGCCATCCACGCGTGCGCGTGGAGTGCGCGTACGCGTGGCCCTGTTTTCATCCCAAAGTTGATTTTTGAGTTTTAAAAGCCGAATTTCATACTTCTAAGCCTCCGATCTCACCACTTATGTCTTAAATCATTATAATAGGCCTAGCAATGAGGCAAGGGGCTAGTAAATGTGGTAACTTGCGAGTGAAGCAAGGGAAAAATGAATGATCAATGAGGATCAAAAATGATTATGTGAGATGCGGTGAATGGCGGTGGAAGTGCTTGTTGTGCCATGGGCCGAAGGGCCGTAATTGTTAATGAATTGGCTGGTTATGGATTTAACCGTGAGCCGGATGGCTAGATTATTGCCGTGTTACGATGCATACTATATGGATTGTTTGAGATTGCCTATTTGACTGCATATTACTTGCTAATTGTCTAAATGCCTTATCTATTCCTATTTGTAAATCTCTTGTCTGATATAACTGTGTTTGCTATATTATACTCCTGCTGGTGGTTGGGAGGTCTGAAGGAATTGGAAAGGGAAGTATTAGTTAGACTGAAGAATCATTAGTCAGTTGCCACTTACGGTTTAATTTGTTTATAAGCTTTGATATTATCTGGAGGAAGTTCTAGGATTGCCTTCGGCTTCCTCTATTATTATGTATTATATATGTGGAAGTTGTTACCATGCTGGGGACCTCTGGTTCTCACCCATGCGGATTTTGTGGTTTTCAGTTGCAGGACGTGAGGTTTCTCGCTGAGGCATGCTGGAGACTTCTGGATTAGCGAAGATCCTTTGTTCTCGGGGCTCTGTTTTGGTTTATATATCTTGCTTAGATACTTTTATCACCATTGAATATTACAAACTGTAATGACTCCTCTTAGAGGGAATTTTGGAGACTAGGTTCTCTGTTTTTGTGTCCCTTTGGGTTTCCTTTGGGGTTTTCCTTATTTTATTATATGTATATATATATATATATTGCTATGCTCGGACCGGTTATCTTTGCATCCGGATTTGAGTTTTGATATTCGCGTTTTTGACACTCTTTTGTATATATATAATCTCGCGTTAGCTTATCCTTTGCTCCTTGCGTTATCGATCGGAGTGTTGCGCTTTCGAGTTGCGATTTTTGTTCACCCCTTTTTCTACAAAGGCTCCTAGTTATAACCCTTATTCACACTACTATAGGTACTAGATTTTTGTTTTAGAGGTCGTAATACCTTGCCATCTCTGGATTATGACTTAAGCATAAGACTCTGTATGGTAGGGTGTTACAAAATACACCTCATTATTATCTTGAAGCTCCTTAACAGTACATTTCCTAATTAAACATATGAAATCTTGGTCTAAGAAAATAATTTTCCCTTCTTTCATAATGAACAATGGTTGAATACCATTCATAGTTGTTAAAACTGGTGAGCTATCTCCACCTCAAATATCATAAGTAACTCTTTCTAAAGTTTTTGAAAACATAAAATTCAATTAGTATCAGAAAAAATAAAATATATCATTAAAAATAGATATCTCCACCTCAAATATCATAAATAACCATTTCTAAAGTTTTCGGAAACACATAATTCAATTAGTATCAGAAAAAAATAAAATAGTATATCTTCTTTCAAAAAATATTCTGTTAGGTTAGAACTAAATACACCTTATTATTATCTTGAAGCTCCTCAACAGTACATTTTCTAATTAAACACATGAAATCTTCCTCTAAGAAAATAATTCTCCCTTCTTTCGCAATGAACAATGGTTAAGTACCATTCATAGTTGTTAAAACCGGACTGGACCGGCCAGTTCAACTGAAAAACTGGTGAATTGGATCATATACCGGTCCGGTCCAATGTTTGGACCATTTAAGGTGAAACATCGGTACGAACCGATCAAATTTGTCTTAAATTGGTGAAAATCGGTCAAACCCGTTAAAGACCGGTTTGACCGAACCGCTCAGAGGGTGAATCTATGACGCACCAGCATTCTCCAGTCCATCGTGCTCCAATGCGTGTGTACCATACGATCCTCTTATTTTGGAATTTAAAATATCTCCAAAATGGTTGAGTTGGGTTCGAACCCTCTCTTACAAATTTGAAAGATCAATAACAGCCATTAGGCTATAATGCATCTTATTAATACAAATGTAAATTATAATACATATATTTTTCTTTCATCAAATAATTTATTTTTATTTAATTTATTTTAATTTGAGTTATAAATTCACTCATTCATAAATTAATTATATTTTTGTTTAAAAATAATTATATAATGTGGGTGATTTATTTGTGTTCATAGAATACTATTGTTGATATTTTCTCCTTGACTACTATTATTAGAGCTAGAGTTGATATTTGTTACTTGCTTATTTTAAATGAAAAAGCTACATGAAGGAGGAGCAAATGGATGGTATCTCTTGTCTTGGTGCTTTTGATTATTTGTGACGGGTCTAATTGCCTAATTTCTAGTGTATTTTGCTTATTTTTTAGTCAACTGTATTATATTTGAATTTTGTGGGTTGTATAGATTTGTGTTTTTGCTTTCTTTTGCATATTTTTTCATACGCATATTTTTATCTCGATATATTTGAAGCACTTATTTCCAAGATAAGTTTGCTAGTATGTTCACAAAGAGAAATTATTATGCTAAGTACATGCAAGTCAAATATATTACTATAACATGACGTAAGCTTGGTTTGATAAAGCTTTTACTTTTCAAAAGTATCTTACGAAAGTTGCAACACTTGCATTTGGTAAAATCAAATTAAAAATGGCTTTTAATAAGCACAAACACTATAATTGTGTTTGGTAAAACAGTATTTAAAAATTAAAAAAATTATAATAAACCTATTTATAATGAAAAATAATTTCTTTTTTCAAATTCTTTAAAATTTCATATAATATTTTAAAATAAAATAATTTTAAAATAAAAAATTCATAATAAACATAGACATAATAAATAAACCTTTTATTTTTTAACTTTAAAATTTTATTTAAGTATCATAAAAATTTATTTATCCTAAACATCATCTCTAAAAATACTAAAATACCTAAATCACTATAACCGAATTTTTTCCGCCAATCAAACTTGATGCTATATTATTTCGAACCATTTCCATAGTTCCAAGAAACTCATCTCCAACTTTTTCAACTCCATTTTCAGCTTCACCTTCATCGCCATCTTCTTCTTCTTCTTCAAGCTCAACATCCATCTGGTCATATTTTTTAAACTTACGATCACTTGTAGAATAACGTCTAATGTAGTTACGCAGTGCCATTGTTGCAATAACATTTTGAACTTATTTTTTATAGCTAAAACTATGCATATCTCGTAAAATTTTCCATCTCTTTTTCCTAACTCCAATGTATGTTCTATTATGCTTCTAAGTAAAGAATGAGCATAGTTATATATTTCGTAGTATCCAGAAGATCCATTAACACGACAAAATTCTGGCAAATGATATGTTGCTCCTTAGTATTGTAATACCCGGTCTAACCGAAATTAATTAAATAATAAGTTAAATAGGAGCGAATATGGTTGGAAGATTTGGCAATTGGAATTTGATAATTTAAATATGATATTTGGATTCAGTGAATTTTTCCGAGTCGCACTTTGACGGGACATAACTTGGACTACGAATCTCTATTTTGTGCCAAATCTATTTAGAAATGAAATTGGATCCGGGATGTCCATGCCGTTCGAAGAACGGGTGAAAAATGATTTAAAATGAGAAAGTTATGTCCGTCGGAAGATTGGGGGTTGAATCTGTAAATTCTGCAGCTTTTAACTTTGAAAATTTTTAGCAGAATAACCCTCCACGCGTAGGCGCACTTGGGGCGTACGCGTCGTTCTTCAAGAAGGCACCATCCACGCGTGCGCGTGGTGTGCGCGTGCACGTCGATGCGCTGCACCCAATGCCCAGCTATTTTCCAGAGAGTTGTGCCAGAGTTGTGCCAGTTTTGTGCCTGGGCGCAAGAGCACCCACGCGTATTGGCTGACGCTTGCGCGCCGTTTGGATATTTTTCAACCTGCGCGTTCGCGCGTATGACGTTTGCGCGTCGATGAGTTTTTGACCATCCGCGCGTGCGCGTGGAGTGCGCGTACGCATGGCCCTGTTTTCATGCCAAAGATGGTTTTTGAGTTTTTAAAGCCAAATCTCATACTTTTAAGCCTCCGATCTCACCCCTTATGTATTAAATCATTATGGTATGCCTAGCAATGAGGAAGGAGCTAGGGGATGTGGTAAATGATTATTGAATGAGATAACTAGAGCTCTCTGGGTAGACGCAGTGATGTAGTTTCACTAGCTCCAGGCGAGGGTATGATGTATTGATATAGAATTGCTGAGGCAAAACAACTAGTGATGGTTTTGCTTATAATTCTGAGTCTGATTCGTGAAAGAGTTAGCGAGTTGGGAAATATGTGAAACATGAATTAGATTTAGCACTCCCTTATGACAGTTGCCTATTCATGGATTAGCGAGAACCTAGGATGAATAATTGGTGAAGAAGTTTAGGATGCTTAGTGAGTTTTTGTTGCGGCCTAAACTTCGCAGGTCGCGACTAGTGGCTATTTACTTATGTTATATATATCTATCTCTTAATCTCCTTTATGCCTTGTCCATATATCGCGTTCGGCTTAGCAGTTTAACTTTTCGTTGTCGAAACGTGAGCGATACATCTTCGCGATTTTATTTCTACTCTTTTCAGGCTTCTCGATTAATACTCCTTTCGAAAATTACCTATATTTATATATTAAAAATCCACCTGAGAGCCGTACCACCGTAATATCATTGACTTATGACTCGAGCATAAGGATTTGAATATTAGGGTGTTACAAGTATGGTCTTAGATAACCTATCTTTTCTGAATAGCCTGCATTTGTTAAAATATTATTTACCTGTATATTATTAAGTGAAAGAAAACATGATAAGAAATTAAATTTACATATGTAGTATATAATTTAATCTTAAAGGTAATCATGTTATTACCTGAAGGAGGTTTTGGAAAGTTCAACTCAGATGTACCAATTGCATATAAAAATACTCTTGTGTCATGAGCTGTCCCTTCCCAACCCGCCAAAGCATAAGTAAATTCCATATCAAAATTACATGCAGTCATAACATTTTGGGTTAGAATTCCCTTTCTACCAATAAATCAAATTTGGTTTTCAGCAGACACAATCACTGGCACATGAGTTCCATCTATAGCACTGACGAAAGGATTTCTGTCAGTATATAATTTTTATAAAAAAAAATAATCGTGTTGTAAGTATAGTTTCTAAACCAATAGAGAATCCTTTCGTACAAAAACTTGGTTGTCACTTAAACAAATCCAATAAAATTGATAACTGAAGTATTGGAACCTCGGGTCGTATCTCAAGGAATTGCAGGGAAGTATGATTTATTATTGGTTATTGAAAAAGGTATATTTTTGGGTTTTTGGAATAGTGAACAAGTAATTTAAATGGCAAGAAAAATAAATTAATAATTATAAAACTCTTGGCAAGGTGTAAGAACTGGAAATTCCATCCTAGTTATCCTTATCAGGTGTGATGAGAATTGTTTATCGCTCCCACTTAGTTAACCCTTAATAAATAAAGGAAAGTCAAGTGGACCTATCAATTTGATCCTCAAGTCCTAGTCAACTCCTGTGGAAAGACTAGCTTTAGAGCGATCCAAATCAATCAGCAGTTTCCAATTTTCAATCAACCGCTGAGTTTGATAATTCAAGTGTTACCAATTACTTAACCAAAACCAAAAGGAGAAAAATCTAAATTAAATTAAAAAGCATCATAAATAGAATAAAACAATCATAAATCTGAAATACCTCGAATTATATTAAATAGCATATTCAAATCTAACATAGAAAGATTCATAAGCCAATTTGGTAACATAAGTAATTAACGAGTAAAATCATTGGAGTAACTAAAAGTAGAAGTGAACATAAAATTAAAGTTGGGGACATTGAACCTGATATGAAGAAATAACCATAAATTAAGAGAGGAGAGAGCTTCTCTCTCTATAAACTACATCTAAAACCTAAAATTATGAATTATGGAAGTTGTATCCATCGTCGTATCAATTCTCCTTTTTTGATTTTCCCATTCTCTGGCTTATATTCTGTGTTTCTGGGCTTGGAATTGGGCCAAAAAAGGGTCCAAAAATCGCTGGGGGCGACTTCTGTAATTTACTGCACGTGGCGTCCATCACGCGTATGCGTGGGTCACGCGTTCGCGTCGTTTGTGTTCTGCGCCAAGCACGCGTCCGCGTCGTCCACGTGTGTGCGTCGCTTGCGTTTTGCGCTAGGCACGCGTCCGTGTCGTCCACGCGTGCGCATCGCTGCCTTTTCTTCAAAACTCCATTTTTGTGCTTTCCTTCCATTTTTGTATGTTTTCTTTCTGTCTTCTAAGCCATTCCTGCCCTATAAAGCCTGAAATTACTTAACACACAGATCACGGTATTGAATGGTAATAAAGGATAATTAAATTTAATATTTTTAAAGCATAGGAAACATGTTTTCACATATATCATAAAATAAGGAAGGAATTATAAAACCATGCAAATCTTATGAATAAGTGGGTGAATAATTGATAAAAACACCTAATTGAGCACAAGATGAATCATAAAATAGGGGTTTATCAAGCACCAATTACATCCTATGATTAACATGATTAGAGCATCAATTTTGCAAATAATATAAAGCAAATCTAATACCAACACATGCAATGAAAGATAATAATTGTTTTAGTAATTATTTTGGATATTTTTTAAAATAAATAATATAAAAATTACCTTAAAAATGAGGCCAATATCTATCATCATTCCTTAATTTTCTAGGCACTTCTTTAAAATCACGATCCTTTGGTTGTATGATGTCTATGGCCATTTTGCACACAGCTTGTAGCACTTCTTCAAATTTTTTACTTATTGTTTCACCAGAATGTTGAAACCACTCCTTAGTTGACTTATTTGAGTTTCCATCTCCTAGTACAAATAGAAACATTGCTAGCATTTCTGCAGCAGTTATTCTCCTTGAGGCACATAAACCATAGTTTGTTTTCAAATCATAGTATAGTCCTTTGAAAACATCTTTTTTCATTATAAACATGTTGCAACAACAACTAGTATAGTCCTATTTGTGTAGAAGTTATGCATGGTCTTTTATAGATATACTTATCATAATATTGTAAGAGCAAACATGTTGTGGAAGTTAAAACTCGATCAAATTCTTCCTCTTCATCATAATCAATTTTTATATTCCAATGCGATGTATAATAATTATATTAAAAGAAAGAACACAAGGATTAAAGAAAGTAGAATAATATATCAAGAAATAAAAGTACTGTAATTTTTATTTGCAATAAAAAAGAACAAATGAAATAAAAAAATCCAAGCAAATGAATGTAAGTAGCAGACACAACTCATTGTCTATAAAATGGATGTAATAAAATCTTAAAAAAGCTTTGTAAACAAATTGTTCTCCTTCTTCTCTTGGTCATTCTTTTCATTCATTAAACACGCAAGTTTGACTTCCTTATGCTTTAAGGCAATGAACATCTCTCTTTTATCTTTATCCAAAAAAAGTTAAGTTGCAAACATATAAATTTGTTCAAGTGGATCTATACCCGGTATAACATCTAGTTCTTCTATTGCTTGAGTTATACTAGGTCCCAAAGTATCATTCTTATTAGAGCTCCTACGTTTCACAGCCTCACAAAGTCTATCAATTTGGTGTGACAATTTCTAAGCACCTCCAACTTTTTTTGCTTTCTTGTTCGTATTAGCATTAGTGAAGTTTTTCCCTTTTTTATGTTTATAACTCTAGACTTAAGCTCTATATCTGAATCCTCACTATCTTCAAGTTGTGTATCTTTTTCAATTGAAGAAGGAACTAGTCCAGAAGATGGAGTCCAAGCATCTTCTCCTATTGCAAATATTCTTTGAAACATCCTATACAATGTAGCCTCAAAATTTGGATGAATTCCTTCTTTTCTAAGTTTTTTAGCCTTTGAAATAACCTACATAAAATATTGATACTTAGTAATAATTATATATATCAATATGTATGCTACTATACTTACCAAACTAAGCCTAAGAATACTAACCGCTAATTTTTTAGCCCACCACTCTTCACTTGCATCAATTTTTTTTAGCAAAATCCCATCCAAGTCCAGTCTCGTTCTCTTTCAATTGCTTCCAATTCTTCCAATCTACTTCAACTGGTCCCATTTGTTTTTCAATTATTTTCTATTATATTCTTTTCTCATAGCTTTTGTGAATTCAGCTGTCAATTGTTTCCAATATTTGGTATCAAAATGTGTGTCCTGTTTGCTACCAGCTTCAATACTTTTCACACACAAAGCACAAAATATATCTACTAGATTTTTGTTCCATTGTGCAATTCTTTTTCCATCATGTTTCTCTTCAGATGTGATCAAATTCATTGTTGTATCCATCAAAACTTATCACATGATAACAAAAATTATTCCATAAGTTCATACAAAAATTGAAAGTTTGAAAACAAAGTGCATCATGAATTTTTAAGCCAATTATACCTAAATACTTGTTATGTGTTACACAATAATAAACTCCATAAAGTATTATTATCAATTAATAAGACTAATAAACATACAATATTACTCTATTCTAGTAGGCCAATAATAATGCAGGAACTAAATATATTATAAAAATAAAAGAATAATAGGATAAATTAATTAACATTACTTAAAAAAAAAAAAACACGACAAATTGCGTCAAATAAGAATTGAATTTTTTTAGGCGTTATGTGTGCATGTTCCGGAAAGAACACAAGTCCTTCAAAATTCAAGGCTGATACTGCCGGTTAATTAATGACTAATTAACCCATAAATTAAAATATATTCTAGAGAATAAGAAAAGAGATTTTTATGGTTTAATATGATAGAGAAAATTAAAACGAGAATTTTGACACCAATTTTAAGGAAATCGGCCCAAGATTGGGCCAAACGGGCCAAACCGGACCAACCGGACCCATGTTGGGCACAAGGCCAGCCAAGCATCACTCAATTAAGAGAGCTCATCACTCTCTCTCCTCAAACAATACACACACACGCTGAAATAGAAAAGGAGAAGGGGGAAAACATAAAACCCTTGTTCCTATATCAATTCAATTTCCCATTGATCACAACTTTTGATCCGGAGCTCCGATTGACGCACCATTTATGGCCATGTGACCGCGGCGTCGAGCTCTACAAAACTCACACAAATATTCTTGAGGTAAGCCACAGTTTGCTCTTCGAATTTACAACCTTCAATTTCAAAATTTGGTGGGTAAAGTGTTGAGATTTTTGAGTTTTGATGTTATAGGATCAAATTAACTTGAAGGGAAGGCTTAGTTTTTTTTATCTTTGGACTTGGTAAGTATCTCAACCCTAAGTTAAATGTTTGAGTTGTTGTGATTAAATATTGAGTTTATATGGATGGGTGTATATTATGTGTGTTAGGCAAGGTATATATGAGAATGGATTGAAGTTTGATGGAGATGTTAAGGACTTGAGGTGATATACAAGCTGGAAATATGATTTTGGGAGCTTTGAAACGTTGAAAGTTGAGGAAAAACTGAAATTTGAAGTGTTCCGGGTGAAACGGGAATCAGCGAAGGTATGGTTTCGGTTTCCTGTATCTAAAATGTAATGTGGTTGTGAAAACTTAGGCTAGAGACCCTAAGATAGGATTTGAACTATTGAGGTTGTTAATTGGTTGAGATGAAGTGTGTTATGATGTATGTATCTAGTGGATTTTTAATGTTGATGTGGTCATTGGATGTTGTGAATTAAGTTGAATATATGTGAACAATGATTGATTGGTTGTGAGTGGCGCAAATTGTTGATAAAGCATATAAAGTTGTAAGTGATATGGATTGATATGCCTAATTGTTGGTAAGGTTGAGGCTCTTGTTGATGAATATGAAATTGTATGTGATATTGATATATATTGATTGATGGAATTGAGCATTGAGTGGAAATTGAAAATGTGTAATGTTGATTAAACATTGAATTATTGAATTGAGATTGGCAAAAAGACGAAGAATTAGTGGGTTGATGATTGAATGAGGGTTTGGAAACAATTGATGTTGGAAGGGTGAGTTTTGGTTGGTTTTGAATGAAATTGGAAAATGTAGGTTTTAGAAATTGGAAGTTTATGAGTCTTGGTAAAAATGAAATTTTGATGAACTTCAATGGATCATATCTTGAGCCATTATTTTTGGAATTTGATGCTTTTTATATCAAATGAAAGATAATTTCATAAGATTTAAAATGGTTTAAATTTGGTAGAAATCTGAATTTTGTGAAAGGAGATATGATCGTTGAAAGTTTGGGCCTGAAATATGAATTCTGCAAATTCTGCAGAATTTGTGATTTCTGTTTTGTGTGCGCACGCACACCCTGTGGATTTTCGAACCTGTGCGCACGCACGCATAGGGACAGGGCTACTGCTGGGAGTGCTAGCACGCTCTGTGCATACACACCACTAATGGGGTTTTGCAAGCTATGCGCGCACGCACACGTTGGGAATGACATTCTGTTGATGGCGCTAGCACACCTTGTGCGCACACTCAATGATCGATAGCATATTATTTTTTGTTTCTCTAATTATTCCCATTTTTGACTTAGTTTTCTTCATAATTAGTTTTCATTACTTTGCTTTTTAAATGTTAGTGATCATGAACAGTGTTTAAACAGAGACAGAATGATGTAGAATAGGAAGTAGAACACCCTGAAGGAAGCACCTTTTCTAGCGTTCAAGGGTGAAGAATGGGCGCCCATAAAGGGGTGACAACCTGGCATTGAACGCCAGCCAGGGAGCCTGGACTGAGCATTCAACACCCACAAAGGGAAGCAAACCTGGCATTGAACGCCAGCCAAGGAGCCTGGACTGGGCGTTCAATGCCCAAAGAGGAGAGCATACCTGGCGTTGAATGCCAGCCAGGGGGCCCCAGCTAGGTGTTCAACTCCCAGAAATGAGGAATAGCTGGCGTTAAATGCCAGAATCAAGCCATTCTGGGTGTTCAAACGCCAGAAAGAGGGCAAGGAATGTAACTTCTCAAAACTTTGTCTTTTCTTCATCTTATCTTCTTTTTTCATTCAACCTAACATTTTAAATTTTGATTTTGAAACACCATGACTTTCAATTCAAATCTTTTTCAATCATTGTCTTTCAAATTCAATTTCTTTACATATCTTTTCAAAATTTTGAAACCATCTTTTCAAATCTTTTGCAATTCTTTTTCATATCTTTCTCAAAATTTCATATTCTTCATGATTCTTTTTCTAACCTTTTAATTAAACCTCAAAATCTTTTTCATATATTCTATACAATTTTTTTTATCGTGTTCATATGTTTTTTTATTTTAAAACCTATCTTTTTCTATCTTTTACTAAAATGTGAATCATATCTTCCTTATCTTTTGTTTATTTAAATTTGAAACCCTCCCCCCTTCTATATATCCGTGTTCCCCACTCCCTCATTCAGCCCCTCTTTCATTCGAATAACTCTTCTCCTATTCTCTTTTCCTTCGCTTTCTTCATCTTCCTTTCTTCCTTTTGGCCGAGGACGAGTAAAGCTTTTAAGTTTGGTGTGGAAGGAGCCTTGCTTTCTCACTCCATTCGAATCCCGTGGCTCCAAAAAGTGGAAAGCTCACTTTAAGAAACAAGAAAGAAGACGGCCCAACAGTTGTTTTCAAACCTGTCAGATTCTACACCAAGCAACATGAAGAACATTATCACAAAATAATGTGTAAGAGGCCAGTAATCCCAGAGGCAAGATTCGAATTAGGAGAAGATGAATACCCAGAGATTCAAGAGCAAATTCGAAAGAGAGGCTGGGAGATTCTAGCCAACCTTGAGATTAATATTAGAACAAACATGATCCATGAATTTTATCCAAATCTGTGGATGACAGATAAGAAAAAGAAAAATGGACAAGCATTCCATACTTTTTGCACTATGGTCAGAGGGAGGATCATCTATTTTCATTTTGATAGGGTGAGAAAGATCTTTAAATTACCCCTATAAAGGGATGACTTTGAATCCTTCAATAGAAGGGTGATAGCCAATCCAAAGCTGGATCAGGTCCTAGAGGACATATGTCTGCCTGGAACTCAATAGATTGAGGATGCAAAAGGCAAGCCAAACCAGCTGAAAAGAATGGACTTCAAGCCAATTGCTAGATGATGACTGGACTTCATTGGGCGTTCTATACTTTCCACTAGTAACTATTCTGAAGTCACTATAGCAAGAGCTGTGATGATTCACTGCATCATGATGGGAAATGAGGTAGAAGTTCACCAAATAATTTCCTGTGAGATGTACAAGTTTGTAAATAGGATGTCCACTCAAGCCAGTCTAGCCTATCCAAACCTTATCTTTCACCTATGTCAAGAGGCTAAAGTCCTGATTCACATAGACACATTTATCCTAGTGGAAAGTCCAATCACCAAACATGTGATGGAAAGCGCCAAGGTACTAGAGGATCATCCCAAAAGGAAGGTGGTGCACGAATTGTGAATCACACTTTTCACAACTCGTACCACTGACCAGCAAGTGCACTGGATCGTCCAAGTAATACCTCACGTGAGTAAGGGTCGAATCCCACGGAGAGGTGTCACGGATCATCACCTTCATCACAGTTAAGCGCGAATGAACATCTTAGATAGGAACAAGCGTGTTTGAATAGAAAACAGAAATACTTGCATTAATTCATCGAGACACAGCAGAGCTCCTCACCCCCAACAATGGAGTTTAGAGACTCATTCCATCAAAGAGTACAAAGTTTAGATCTAAAATGTCATGAGATGCAAAATAAGTCTCTAAAAGTTGTTTAAATACTAAACTAGTAGCCTAGGTTTACAAAAAATGAGTAGACTATGATGGATGATGCAGAGATCCACTTCTGGGGCCCACTTGGTGTGTGCTGGAGCTGAGATTTAAGCAATTCACGTGCAGAGGCCATTTGTGGAGTTGAACGCCAGTTTTTGTGCCAGTTTGGGCGTTCAACTCCAGCTTTTGATTCTTTTCTAGCGCTGGACGCCAGAATTGGGCAGAGAACTGGCGTTGAACGCCAGTTTACGTCGTCTATCCTTGTGCAAAGTATGGACTATTATATATTTCTGGAAAGCCCTGGATATCTACTTTCCAACGCAATTGGAATCATGCCATTTCGAATTCTGTAGCTCCAGAAAATCCACTTTGAGTGCAGGGGGTCAGAATCCAACAGCATCAGCAGTCCTTTTTCAGCCTGAATAAGATTTTTGCTCAGCTCCTTCAATTTCAGCCAGAAAAATACCTGAAATTACAGAAAAACACACAACTCATAGTAAAGTCCAGAAATATGAATTTTTCCTAAAAACTAATGAAAATAGACTAAAAACTAACTAGAACATACTCAAAACTACATGAAACTAACCCCAAAAAGCGTATAAAATATCCGCTCATCACAATACCAAACTTAAACTGTTGCTTGTCCTCAAGCAACTAGACAAATAAAATAGAAGACTAATAGGTTGAGAAGCAATAATATCTCAGAGTTTTTGAGTGAAGCTCAGATTCTAATTAGATGAGCGGGACTAGTAGCTTTTTGCTTCTGAACAGTTTTGGCATCTCACTTTATCCATTGAAGCTCAGAGTGATT
>NC_029792.2:96705439-96742082 GCF_000816755.2 Arachis ipaensis | reverse complement strand
TGCTTGCTTGCTTTTTCTTTTTCTATTTTTTTTCCTCGCCTATTTTAATATACATATATATATTTTTTGCAAGCTTTGTTCTTTGCTGCTTTTTCTTGCTTCAAGAATCATTTTTATGATTTTTCAGATTATCAATAACATGTCTCATGTTCATCATTCTTTCAAGAGCCAACATATTTAATAGTCTTAAACAACAAATTCAAAAGACATATGCATTGTTCAAGCATTCATTCAGAAGACAGAAAGCATTGCCACCACATTTAACTAATTAGAATTTCTCTTATTAAAACTTGAAATTTTATTGCCTCTTATTCAAAAGATCTACTACTTTATTCATGTTTGCTGATGATGAGAAAAATAAACTATAGCTTAATTGGAGAAAAAATCAAAATAGATACTAATTACTACTATATGACTCCTAAGGTAAACTTCTATAAGGACACTGTCACAGAGTTAAGGCAGAAATTGGAAATTAACAACCTTTATTCTGGGGGAACGGGGGTTCCTCTGATCCTTGGGGTGCTTGGTCCTGCAAGAGAAGACTTTTGGCACTTCAATTCCCTTAAGTCACGCCCTTGCTCCTTTTGTTCTTTAAACATATAGGTCAGCATTTGACTGTGTTCCTTCTGTTCTTTTATTATTTGCTCCATAGCTTCCCGTATCTTTGTAACAGACGTCTCAAGATACTCCCAGTATTCAAATTGAGGGATCTCTGGGAGGAATTCCTGTGCTCTCTTCTTGATGGGATCATCCTGTGCTTGTTGTTTTTCCATTGATGCTTTGGTGATTGGCTTCTCAACTGAAATATACTCAGTTATTTCCATCCTTACTCCAGCGTCCTTGCAGAGCAGAGAAATCACGCTTGGATAAGCCAACCTGGCCTCTTTAGAATTTTTGTTAGCAATTTTGTAGAGTTCAGCTGAAATCAGCTGATGAACCTCCACTTCCTTTCCCATCATGATGCAATGGATCATCACTGCTCTTTTAACTGTGACTTCAGAACGGTTGCTAGTAGGCAACAGAGAATGCCCAATGAAGTCTAGCCATCCTCTGGCGACTGGTTTGAGATCCTCTCTCTTGAGTTGATTTGGGACACCCTTTGTGTTGGTGGTCCACCTGGCTCCGGGGATACATATGTCCTCTAGAATCTTATCCAGGCCCTTGTCTGCTCTCATCATCCTCCTGTTGAAGGAGTCTGGATCATCCTTCAGCTGAGGTAGCTTTAAGATCTCCCTGATCCTGTCAGGGTAGGTATGAACAATCTTTCCTCTGACCATGGTCCGATAGTCATAGAGAGCAGTCCCAGATAGTTTCTGCTTGTCAGTTTGCCACATATTAGCATAGAACTCCTGGACCATGTTCCTTCCCACTTTCGTTTCAGGATTAGCTAGGACTTCCCAGCTCCTGATTCGAATTTGCTCCTGGATCTCCGGGTATTCATCTTCTTTCAGATCGAATCTAACTTCCGGGATCACTGATCTCAGACCCATTATTTTGTTATAATGGTCCGAATGTTCTTTAGATAAGAACTTCCCTTGATTCCAAAGTGGTTTTGGAACGCCCTCTTTCTTGCCTCTTGGAGTGGGTTGTTTTCCTTTGGGGGCCATAATCTTAGTGATCGCGGATAAACACACCAAACTTAGAGGTTTGCTTGTCCTCAAGCAAAAGAAAAGAAAAGAGAGGGATAGAAGGAGAGCTAGGTGCAATTGTTGATGGGAGAGGAGGGAGGCCGAACTCAAATTTATAAGGGGGGAGGGTGGGTTTTCGAAAAAAAGAGATAAAGATATGATAAAAAGATTTATTTGGAAAAGATAAGATAAAAGATATGATAAGAGAAGATATAGTTTAAAATTGAGAAGATATGAAAGATTTTTGAGAAAGATAGATTTAATTTTTGAAAAAGATAAAGTGGAGGTTTTGAAAAAGATATTGATGAGTTGAAAAAGATAGATTTGTAAAAAAAATTTTTGAAAAGAGTTGGATTGAATTTGCAAAGATGCCTAGTGCTTATGGATTAAAATACATTTGATATTTTCAGTGGTAGGGTTTTTAGAAATTATGGAATTTAGAAATCAGGGTTCTTGACATGTTTATGTAAGAAATCATGAATTGAAGTATGAAAATCAAGATTTAGAATGAAAAAAAATTGAATAAAAATGAGTTTTGTCTCCTCCCTGCCATCCTGGCGTTTTAAAAAAATAAAAATAAAAATAAAAGTAGGGCAAAATGCTTAGAGGATTGTTTCCCCATGGCTGGGTTGCCTCCCAGCAAGCGCTTCTTTATTGTCTTTAGCTGGACCTTGCTGAGCTTTTAATCTAGCTTCAGCCTTGATCATTCTTGCTCAATGTTGCCTTCAAGATAATGCTTGATTCTCTGTCCATTGACAATGAACTTCTTATCAGAATCAATATCTTGAAGCTCCACATAACCATATGGTGATACACTTGTAATCACGTATGGTCCCCTCCACCGGGATTTCAGTTTCTCGGGGAATAGCCTGAGTCTAGAGTTAAACAACAGAACCTTCTGTCCTGGTTCAAAGATTCTAGATGACAGCTTTCTGTCATGCCACTTTTTTATTTTTCTTTATAAAGCTTGGCATTTTCGAAAGCTGTGAATCTGAATTCCTCTAGCTCATTTAGCTGGAGCAATCATTTTTCTCCTGCTAGTTTGGCATCAAAGTTTAGGAATCTGGTTGCCTAGTAGGCCTTATGTTCCAGTTCCACGGGTAGGTGACATGCCTTACCATACACGAGTTGGTATGGAGAGGTCCCTATAAGGGTCTTGAATGCTGTCCTGTAAGCCCACAGAGCATCATCCAAGCTCCGTGCCCAATCCTTTCTACGGGTATTTACTGTCCGTTCCAGGATTCTCTTTAATTCTCTATTAGAAACTTCAGCTTGCCTATTGGTTTGTGGATGATATGGAGTGGCCACCTTGTGGCGAATTCCATATCGAACCATGGCAGAGTAAATCTGTTTATTGCAGAAGTGAGTGCCCCCATGACTGATTAATACTCTAGGGACACCAAACCTGCTAAAGATATATTTCTGGAGGAACTTCAGCACTGTTTTAGTATCATTGGTGGGTGTGGCAATAGCCTCAAACCATTTTGATACATAGTCAATTGCCACCAGAATGTAAGTGTTTGAGTATGATGGTGGGAAAGGTCCCATGAAGTCAATTCCCCATACGTCAAACAATTCAATTTCTAAGATTCCTTGTTGAGGCATGGCGTAACCATGAGGCAGATTACCAGCTCTTTGGCAACTGTCACAGTTACGTACAAACTCTCGGGAATCTTTATAGAGTGTGGGCCAATAGAAGCCACATTGGAGGACCTTGGTGGCTATTCGCTCACCTCCGAAATAGCCTCCATATTGAGATCCATGGCAATGCCATAGGATTCTCTGTGCCTCTTCTCTAGGCACACACCTACAGATTATTCCGTCTGCACATCTCTTAAAGAGATAGGGTTCATCCCACAAGTAATACTTTGCATCAGTAATTAATTTCTTCTTTTGTATCCTGTTGTACTCCTTGGGTATGAACCTTGCAGCTTTATAGTTTGCAATATCGGCGCAGAGATGACTGGTGCTGTGACCAGCTTAGCTTTCAGCGTTTCAAACGCCTACAAGCACTCTGTGTCAAACACAAATGGCATGTCAGCAACTAGCAGATTGCTTAGAGGTTTTGCGATTTTTGAAAAATCCTTTCTAAACCTCCTATAGAATCCTGCATGCCCCAGAAAGCTTCTGATTGCCTTAACATTGGCAGGTGGTGGTAATTTTTCAATTACCTCTATTTTTGCTTGTTGTTATCAGCATTTGTGTGTGTCTGATCCCTCACTGGCAATTGAGTGCCAGAGTTAGAAGCTGGAGTAACACTGGACGCCAGCTCCTTGTCTGCTCCTGGCGTCTGAACGCCAGAACTGTGCCCATTTTGGGCGTTCAGCGCCAAGTCTTGCCCATTTTGGGCGTTCAACGCCAGATCCTTGCCCATTTCTGGCGTTGAACGCCAGTCCTGCCTTGTTTCTAGCATTGAACGCCAGTCCTGAGCATGGTCTGGGCGTTCAACGCCAGCCTTCCACCAATTTTCTGACATTTTAGTTCCAGAATTACTTTTCCCTGGGCTCTTACTGTCCTCAGGTGAATTTTGGGTGGTTTGCTCATTTCTTCGCTTTTTGCTGCCTTGAGGTGGGGTATTTAATGTTTTCCCACTTCTTAGTTGAACTGCTTGGCATTCTTCTGCTATTTGCCTTGACAGCTGCTGTTTTGTTTGCTTAAACTGTTCGTCCATATGTATATTAGCCATCCTTGTCTCTTGTAACCTTTCTTTGAATTCAGCTAACTGCTTTGTTAGAAAGTCCAATTGCTGATTGAATTCAGCAGCTTGTTTTACAGGACTGAGTTCAGCAGTTGCTGTCTTAACCTCTTCTTTCATGGAAGAGTCATTGCTTAGGTACAGATGCTGATTCATGGCAACTGTATCAATGAGCTCTTGAGCATCTTCAATTGTCTTTCTCATGTGGATAGATCCACCAGCTGAGTAATCAAGAGACATCTGAGCTCCTTCTGCAAGCCTATAATAGAAGATGTCTAACTGAACCCACTCTGAAAACATTTCAGAGGGGCATTTTCGTACCATCTCTCTATATCTTTCCCAGGCATCATAAAGAGATTCATTATCTCCTTATTTAAAGCCTTGGATGTCCAGCCTTAGCTGTGTCATCCGTTTTGGGGGAAAGTACTAATTCAGGAATTTTTCTGTCAGCTGTTTCCATGTCTTTATGCTGGACTTAGGTTGGTTATTCAACCACCTCTTAGCTTGATCTTTTACAGCAAATGGAAACAGTAATAGTCTGTAGACATCCTGATCTATTTCTTTATCATGTACTGTGTCAGCAATCTGTAGAAACTATGCCAGAAACTCTGTAGGTTCTTCCTGTGGAAGACCGGAATATTGGCAACTTTGCTGCACCATGATAATGAGCTGAGGATTCAACTCAAAGCTACTGACTCCAATGGAGGGTATGCAGATACTACTCCCATATGAAGGAAAGAAAAAAAAAACAACAAGATAGCACAAGATTTAAAATTTTTAGATCTAATGCTCCTTATTTTCGAAAATTTTGGAGGGAAAACACCAAGGAACACCAAACTTAAAAATTTTAAGATCAAGACACAAGAAAAACTCAAGAACACTTTGAAGACTCACAAGAACACAAGAACATGAAGGATGAACACCAAACTTAAAATTTTTTAGAAAACCAAAATAAATTTTCGAAAATTTTAAGAATAATTAACAAGAAAACACCAAACTTAAAGTTTGGCACAGAATTTAGTAGAAAAATTATTTTTTTTTTGAAAAAGATTTTAAAAAGAAAATAAGGATTCTAAAATTTTAACACGACAATAAGAAGAGACTCTAAACAAAAAAAAAAGGAGAAATTTTTCCTAATCTAAGCAACAAAGTAAACCGTTAGTTGTCCAAACACGAACAATCCCCGGCAACGGCGCCAAAAACTTGGTGCACGAATTGTGAATCACACTTTTCACAACTTGTACCACTGACCAGCAAGTGCACTGGATCGTCCAAGTAATACCTCACGTGAGTAAGGGTCGAATCCCACGGAGATTGTTGGTTTGAAGCAATCTATGGTTATCCTGTAAATCTTAGTCAGGAAATCAATTATGTTTATCAGTTGAATTGCAAATAAACAAGAGAGCATGGATTAAAGGTTACTTGTTATGCAGTAATGGAGAATATGTTGGAGTTTTGGAGATGCTTTGTCTTCTGAATCTCTGCTTTCCTCTGTCTTCATGTTCACGCACGCACGTCCTCCTATGGCAAGCTGTGTGTTGGTGGATCACCGTTGTCAATGGCTACCTTCCATCCTTCAAGTGAAAACTACGCTCACGCGCTCTGTCACAGCACGGCTAATCACCGGTTGGTTCTCGATCCAGTTGGAATAGAATCCCGTGATTCCTTTGCGTTTGTCACTAACGCCCAGCCTTCAGGAGTTTGAAGCTCATCACAGTCATTCAATCCTTGAATCCTACTCGGAATACCACAGACAAGGTTTAGACTTTCCGGATTCTCGTGAATGCCGCCATCAATTCTAGCTTATACCACGAAGATTCTGATTAAGAGATCTAAGAGATACTCATTCAATCTGATATAGAACGGAGGTGGTTGTCAGGCACATGTTCATGGGTTGAGAATGGTGATGAGTGTCACGGATCATCACCTTCATCACAGTTAAGCGCGAATGAACATCTTAGATAGGAACAAGCGTGTTTGAATAGAAAACAGAAATACTTGCATTAATTCATCGAGACACAGCAGAGCTCCTCACCCCTAACAATGGAGTTTAGAGACTCATGCCGTCAAAGAGTACAAAGTTCAGATCTAAAATGTCATGAGATGCAAAATAAGTCTCTAAAAGTTGTTTAAATACTAAACTAGTAGCCTAGGTTTACAAAAAATTAGTAGACTATGATGGATGATGCAGAGATCCACTTCTGGGGCCCACTTGGTGTGTGCTGGGGCTGAGATTTAAGCAATTCACGTGTAGAGGCCATTTGTGGAGTTGAACGCCTGATTTTGTGCTAGTTTGGGCGTTCAACTCCAGCTTTTGATCCTTTTCTGGCGCTGGACGCCAGAATTGGACAGAGAACTGGCGTTGAACGCAAGTTTACGTCCTCTATCCTTGTGCAAAGTATGGACTATTATATATTGCTGGAAAGCCCTGGATGTCTATTTTCCAACGCAATTAGAAGCATGCCATTTAGAGTTCTGTAGCTCCAGAAAATCCACTTTGCGTGCAGGGAGGTCAGAATCCAACAGCATCAGCAGTCCTTTTTCAGCCTGAATCAGATTTTTGCTCAGCTCCTTCAATTTCAGCCAGAAAAATACCTGAAATTACAGAAAAACACACAACTCATAGTAAAGTCCAGAAATATGAATTTTTCCTAAAATCTAATGAAAATAGACTAAAAACTAACTAGAACATACTCAAAACTACATGAAATTAACCCCAAAAAGCGTATAAAATATCCGCTCATCAGAAGGCAGCTGAGCCTCCACAAGAGATCCCTCTAATTGAATATTGGAATCAGTGGGAAGGATATGTGATTTAACTGCAAACCACCTTGGATCAACTAAGAGAGGAGCAGAAAGATCATACTAGCATGATTTGCAAACTAGTCAGGGAGGAAGAGAAGCAAAGGCGTGAATTAGAAGCTTTGAAGCGCCAGAAACTCTCCCCTGAAGAACCCAGTGCCTCCCATGATTAAGGTGGTTGAGTTCCACCTCCCCTATTTCTGTTATTCTAATTTTTGTTTCTCATATTTAGGTTTACATTATCACTAGTAGTGTTTAAGTTTCTATTTTATTTTTCTGTCTTTTAATTTAAAGAATTGCATAAGCATTAATAAAAATTTAGTTTTTATTTCTGTCAATTAGTTATAAAATATTCCTCTTATCATCATCAAACTTGAATAAAATAGTGATTTTTTTAGAAGAATTAGAGATGCATAAATTTTCAAGTTATATAATAAGAATAGTAAATTATTTTGATGTGGTGGCATTGCTTTTGTTTTCTGAATGTATGAATGAACAGTGCATATTTGAAATTGGAATTAAGAATATTGGCTCTTAAAAGAATGATAAAAAAGGAGAAGTATTATTGATAACCTGAAAAATAAAAAGAAATTGATTCTTGAAGCAAGAAAAAATAGCAAAAAGCAACATGCAATAAAAAGAAAAACAAATGCATGATGTTCATACCCTGGACCGAGCTGTACGGTCCGGGTTGGACGAGAACAAAACGGTCGACCTCTGGTAAAGCTGTTCGTCACCGACCTCTCCCTAAAGAGCTCGGCCAAATCACTATAGAGGCCTAAGCAGGCCCAAAGCAGAGGATCACATCCCACCTCAAGGCGGTTGGCCAAAAGATAAGTGACCTCACCCACAAAAAGATAAGATAAGATAACTAACTTATCTCAAGGGAGGTCACTCCACACTACTATAAATACACTGGAGCACCCAGGTATACCTCATACTCCAATTCTACTAAAAACCTGCCTAAAGCCTATAATGACTTAAGCATCAGAGTCTCTTGCAAGTACCACCCCCCTCCGGTGAATGAGGATCAGCAGCACCTCCCACTCCAACAAGTCAGACACGGCAGCCTTGATCAGTCAAGAAGATCTCGTCCGAGATCGACCTCCCAGTTTCAGGTAATCCTCGGAACATTGGCACCGTTGCCGGGGAACCTGGAAGTCACCCGATCATCATGGCAGATAACCTTGACAACGATCATAACTCTGGTTTGGAAGAAAGAACGCCGCTTAAGAACACAGATGCTAAATCAAATGACCCACCTCAATCCAAAGGAGATAAGCAAACCCCAAACACGGAAATCTTAGATGCCATCTGTGAACAACAAGATCACCTCAAGCAGCTCGATCAAGAAGCTGAGCGGCAGCGAGAGGCCGAGCGAGATCTTCGGAGAAAAACAAGAAGACGTCGAGAGCTGGATGACAAGCTCCTCAAAATCAAAACCGATCTCAAAACTAAAACTACCCGGTCTCATCGCGAAGATAGTCCCCACAAGGACCAAGACCCAGTTACAAAGGAAATCATGAAAGCTAAAGTCCCAAAAGACTTCAAAGCCCCTGACATGACTCCCTACGATGGTACGTCCAACCCAAGTCATCATCTCAGTAACTTCAAGAGCCGGATGTACCTCACAGATGCCTCGGATGCAACCGGTTGCAAAGCTTTCCCGACCACCTTGACCAAAACGGCAATAAAGTGGTTCGATAGCTTACCACCAAGGTTAATTGCAAGCTTTGATGACCTCGCCAAGAAGTTCCTAGCTAGGTTCTCCATCCAGAAAGACAAAACCAAGCATGCTCCGAGCCTGCTAGGGATTAAACAAAGTGATCGGGAGAGCCTCCGCAGTTATATGGAAAGATTCAATAAAGCATGCCTCGACATACAGAATCTCCCTACAGAAGCAGCAATTATGGGACTTATCAATGGTCTGCGAGAAGGACCCTTTAGCCACTCCATATCCAAAAAGCACCCAACATCTCTGAACGAGGTACAAGAGCGGGCTGAAAAGTACATTAATATGGAGGAGAACTCTCGATTAGGAGAAGCCTCAAAATCCGGATTCTCCTACCCACCTCAAGACAAGGATAAAGAATCCAGGAAAAAAGAAGACCAACCTACTGAAAAACCTAGAAATTACCACAACTACACGCCCCTTTGAGTGTCCCTTGTGGATGTCTATAGAGAGATATGCAACATTGAGAAGATCCTGCCACCTCGTCCGATTAAACACAAAAGGGGAGGAAGTCGGATAGAGTATTGCGTATACCACCAAGTCTACGAGAACCCTACCAACGAATGCTATGACCTGAAGAATGTCATAAAAAAACTAGCCCAGGAAGGAAGACTAGACAGGTTCCTGGCCAACAGAACCGACGAATCGAAAAAACGAAGAAGGGAGGACGAAGGAGGACAAGCTGAACATTCCCCTCACACCCCTGAAAGACATATTCATATGATAAATGGAGGATTCGTAGGAGGAGGGATCTCTAAGTCCTCCCGCAAAAGACACCTTAAAGAAGTGCACCATGTCGGAGGAGGGGACAGGTCGGTCGACCTCCCCACTATTACCTTCACTCAAGAAGACGCCGCGGGCATCATTCTGGGGCATGATGACCCCGTGGTCATTACCATCATACTAGCCAATGCCAACCTTCACCGAACATTGGTCGACTAAGGAAGCTCTGCGGATATACTGTTCAAATCCGCCTTTGACAAGCTCGGCCTACAAGAAAAAGAACTCAGAGCATATCCAAATAGCCTGTTTGGGCTAGGAGACGCCCCAATTCAACCACTAGGGTACATCTCACTACACACAACCTTTGGAAAAGGAACTCGGTCTAGGACGTTAAGCATAGACTACGTCATAGTCAACGTGAGTTCAGCCTACAACGCCCTAATAGGTCGGACAACACTTAATCAGCTCGCAGCAGTGGTCTTCACTCCGTACCTATGCATGAAGTTCCTAACTCCAGAAGGGATCGCTACCGTAAAGGGAGACCAAAAACTCGCGCGACGCTACTATAACGAAAGTTTGAACCTTAAAGGTGACATCAGAGGAAAGGAAACCAATACTATAGAACTTGGGAGAATTCGGGCTCGTGAAGAACTCCGCCCTCAACCGGAAGATGAGACCGAAGAAGTTCAAATCGGTGAAACTCAAGACATAACAACAAATATAAGGGCGAATCTGAAAGGAGACCTCAAGGAGTTGTTAACAAAGCTCCTAAAGGATAATTCTGACCTCTTTGCATGGAAGGCCGCAGACATGCCTGGCATCGATCTCGGACTAATGTGCCATAAACTAGCAGTATATTCTGGATCTCAGCCAATACAACAGAAACAAAAAAAGCTCGGCGCAGAGAGATCGCAAGCTGTAGATGAATAGGTACATGCCTTGTTTGAGGCAAGGTTCATAAGGGAGGTAAAGTATCCATTATAGCTAGTCAATGTAGTGTTGGTCAAGAAGTCAAATGGGAAGTGGCAGATGTGCACTGATTACACCGACCTCAACAAAGCCTGCCCAAAGGATCCCTACCCACTCCTGAACATAGACACACTAGTCGACACTTCATCGGGATATAAGTACCTCTCCTTCATGGACACTTACTTGGGATACAATCAAATCCCGATGTATCAACCGGACTAGGAGAAAACCTCATTCCTCACTCCAAGAGTAAACTACTGCTACGTAGTCATGCCCTTCGGACTCAAGAACATAGGGGCTACATATCAAAGATTGATGAACAAAATGTTCGCCAATCACATCGGAAAGCTGATGGAGGTTTATGTAGACGACATGCTGGTAAAGACACAGAGAGAGGAAACATTGTTATCCAACCTCACTGAAGTATTCGACACCATAAGAAAGCATGAGATGAGACTTAATCCCGCGAAATGCACCTTCGCGGTAGAAGCTGGAAAATTCTTAGGCTTCATGCTCACTCAAAGGAGGATTGAAGCAAACCCGGACAAATGCTGGGCCGTACTTGGCATGAAAAGTTTGACCTGTGTTAAGGAGGTCCAGCAGCTCAACGGAAGACTGGCGGCTCTGTCTAGATTTCTAGCTAGATCAGCATTAAGATCTCTCCCTTTCTACGCAACACTAAGGAAAGGAAAGAGGTTCAAATGGACCCCAGAATGTGAAAAAGCCTTCTAAAACTTCAAGACATTCCTAGGGCAACCACCCATCCTAACCCGACCCAGGGAAGGTGAAGAGCTAATCCTATACCTCGCCGTAGGAAGTCGGGCAATAGCTTCAGCACTAGTCAGAGAAGACAAAAATGGGCAACAGCCCGTCTACATCATCAGTAAGACTCTATAAGGGGCTGAACTAAACTTTCAAAAGATAAAAAAGTTCGCCTACGCCCTTATACTCACTTCTCGACGACTTCGGCCATATTTTCAAGCTCACACTATCAAAGTACGGACCAATCAACCTATAAAAAGTATTCTACAAAAAACAAACTTAGCTGGAAGAATTCTACAATGGGCAGTCGAGTTGTCCGAGTTCAATCTCAAGTATGAAGCTCGGACAACCATCAAGTCCCAATATCTGGCTTACTTCGTTGCAGAATACACCGACACCCCAGACACCCCCACCGGCTGGAACCTCTACGTTGACGGTTCATCAAACAAAGCCGGAAGTAGAGTCGGAGTAATCCTAGAAATTAATCAACGAGCTCAACCTGAGCTCTCCTTAAAGTTCGAGTTTTCCGCCTCAAATAACCAAGCCGAGTATGAAGCCCTACTGGCAGGTTTAAAGGTGGCTAGGGAGGTCGACGCTCAAAAGCTTACCATTTTCAGCGACTCACAAGTAGTCACCTCGCAAGTAGAAGGGAGCTACTAGGCTAAGGATCCCACCATGAAGAAATACCTAGACAAGACCAGAGAACAGCTCGGAAACTTCATGGGATATGAGATTCAACATATACCTCGGGAACAAAATGCCCGAGCTGATGCACTTTCGAAACTAGCCAGCACCAAACCTGGGGGCAACAATAGAAGCCTCATCCAAGAAACACTACAAAATTCGTCAACCTCGGAAGAAAAAAAGGTCTTAAGCATATCAGACCAGAACCAAGGATGGATGACTCCCATAGTTAGCTATCTCAAGTCTGAAACTCTTCCCCTAGACAAAAAGGAGGCAAAAAGGATAGTACGAGAAGCACAGTACTACACCATAGTGCATGACGTCCTATATAGGAGAGGAATCTCTATACCCCTCCTAAAATGCGTCCCGACCTCCGCTACGAGGGAAGTTCTTGAGGAAGTTAACAATGGCATGTGCGGCAATCACCTCGGGGTGCGAGCTCTTTCCAAAAAGGTACTCCAAGCTGGTTTTTACTGGCCAACCTTGCAAACAGAAGCAATAGAGTTCGTCAAAACATGCCCCCCATGTCAGAAGCACGCCAACTTCCACATCGCACCACCCGAAGAACTCATTTGTGTCACTTCACCCTGGCCATTCACAAAGTGGGGGCTCGACCTCCTCGGACCTTTCCCTCAAGGATCAGGGCAAGTCAAGTTCTTCATTGCAGGAATAGACTATTTTACAAAATGGATTGAGGCTGAACCTTTAGCCACTACCACCGCCCAAAGAAGTCAAAAGTTCTTGTATAGAAATATTGTCACAAGGTTTGGGGTCCCATACTCCATTACCACTGACATGGCACTCAGTTCATTGACACGGGCTTCAGAAACCTGGTAGCTGGTTTAAAAATCAAGGACCAGTTCACCTATGTAGAGCACCCACAAGCCAATGGACTGGCGAAAGCCGCCAACAAAGTCATATTGGCCGGGTTAAAATGGAGACTATAGGATGCCAAGGAAGCTTGGGCCGAAGAACTCCCGCAAGTTCTATGGGCATACCGGACAACACCATACTCAACCACCGGAGAATCACCATTTCGACTTGCTTACAGAATGGAGGCAATGATTCCCATGGAAATAGAAGAAGGATATCCTAGAGTGATCCTCTACAATGACGACACCAATTTCCAAGCTCAAAGGGAAGAGCTCGACCTACTCCCAGAAGTCCGAGAAAGAGTTCGGATCAGAGAGGAAGCCCTAAAGCGTCGAATGGCTCTGAGGTATAATCGGAAGGTAATCCAGCAAAGCTTCGCCACCAACGATCTCATCTTAATCCAAAGTAATATCAGAACAGGTCGGTCAAGAGAAGGGAAGCTAGCAGCTAACTGGAAAGGGCCATACCGAGTTACAGAAGTACTAGAAAAAGGCTACTATAAGGTGTCCGACCTCGTAGGGCGAGAGCTACCGAGGTCATGGCATGCCTGTAACCTAAGAAGGTACTATAACTAGAAAATAGTAAAGATCTTAGGTCAAAGTGCACTCTTTTTCCTGAAAAGGTTTTTTAATGAGGCGCCAGGCCAAGATCTAAAAAACTGCCCAACCTAGAAGGGTAAGCACTCCCATGTACACACTTTTATTTATGTTTTTATCTCATTATTATCTGAATGAAAATTATTAATTCCGTAAAAAGTTTCCTACCAAGATGCATTAATCTAAGCTCACAAAACGCAAAATTCATCGCCCGATTAAAAGAAGTCGGCAAGGTGAAGCGATAGAAGCAAGATAATGCAAGAAGTTATAAAAAGTAACCCAAAAAAAGTGACCTGATGAGGTTTAGCTAAAAATGGGATTACTAAAAATAACTTACTACGGCCCGACAGAGAAGTTGGACCAAAGAAAGGATCACTAAAAAGGGACAAAAATACCTCGCAAAGGCCAAAGGAAGGCCCGAAGTGCTCAGCTAAAAAGATACAAGCCCTAAAAAGGATTTTATCTAAAGCAAGAGCACGACCTCAAAATGGAGCTAAAAAGTCATCCAAACAAACTATAAAGAAAAGGTTTCCCATCGGGACACTACCTAAAAAGTTGTTGGAATACGACTAAAAAGCCCGGATAGCAAAAGCAGACAGATCAACACCAAAAGGAGGCGACCCAAAGAGACACTACTCAAAGAGGATAATCCCGAAACAAGGCTAAGAAGGTCGTCCAAAAAAACTAAGAGGGGTTTTATATCCAAAAAAGTTGTTTGGGAATTCGACTAAGAAGCCCGGATGACAAGTTGCAAAAACGATATAGCTGACTAAAGAAAGGAGGTAGCCACCGCAAGGGAAACCAGGGCAAAACCCCACCTCAAGGGGTGCCAACCCATGGAAACCCAAAACACTTATATAAAGGTGGAAGAGCAACCTCCTCCAAACAAAGGTTGAAAAACAACCTCCAAATACAAGCATATCGACACAAGCAAAGTCAACATATCAAATTAAAACATTAAAGACTCAAAGGCTGCCTAAATGGCAGCCCAAGAGTTTAAAGTGTTTGTTTTAAAATTAAAGTTGCTAAGAAACAACAAAGTGTCAAGGAATCATCCACAAAACTTACAAAGTCCAACAAGTTTAAAGTCCACAGGTCGGACTATATCAACACATAATCAAAAACATTATAGGGGATCCAAATTTGCCCCAATAGCAACATCTTGAGGAGAAGGTGGGATGGTTGAGATCGGAGTAGCACTAACAACTCCATCTGGCCCATTCAAAATTTTCACATCAGGCTCGGGCTCAGGAGGGACCACCTCGGCAGAAATGGGCCGTAGAAGCTAAAGTTGCAGAAGCCTTGGCTGGCGGCACCAGGGGAAGACCCTCATCTTCATCTGGGGCAGGCACGATCTTGCCATCCTCAACCACATTGTCTATACTGAATAGGGAGTGGTCGAGCTCGGGAGCAAGAACTCGAACCTGGCCCTTTGGATTTTCATACATCTCGGTCACATTACTCACTATATGGCCCTGAAGCTCAGCATAATCATCTTGGGCAGACTGAAGCCTCTCTTTATCCTCCAATAGCTCACCATAGGTCCGAGTATAGCTCTCCTTATACTTCTTAGCAGCCTCCTCGACCAGATTAGCAGCTGCCTGATAAACCCCGATTTTGTAGTTTATCTTGTGCTTAATTTGGATGGTTTTATCAACTTTTCTCACATTTATTCAATGAAATAGCATGGTTTTGTAATTCTCCCTTGATTTGTGCTTAAATATGAAAACATGCTTTTTAGGCCTTAAAATAGCTAAATTTAATCCACTTTAATTCCATTCGATGCCTTGATGTGTTTTTTGAGTGATTTTAGGTTCATAAGGCAAGTATTGGATGGAAGAAGTGAGAAAAAAAGCATGCAAAGTGGGAGAACTCATGAAGAAATGAAGGAACCGTAAAGCTGTCAAGCCCAACCTCTTCACACTCAATCGACCATAACTTGAGCTACAGAGGTCCAAATGAGGCGGTTTCAGTTGCGTTGGAAAGCTAACATCCGGGAGTTCGAAATGATATAAAATTTGCCGTATGTTGTTTCACGTAAAGGGGCGTGCACGCACCATGTACGCGTGCGCGCCGATGCTGTCCGTGGCCCGCTAAAGTGAAATCGCCCCCAGCGATTTCTGAAGCACTTTGGACCCAATCCAACTCATTTCTGATGCTATTAAACCCAAGGATTGAAGGGGGAATGAACCAAGTAGTCATAGTTTAGTTTTCATCATGTTTTAGGGTAGAATTCTAGAGAGAGAAGCTCTCTCTTCTCTTTAGAATTTAGAGTAGTTTAGGTTTAATTTTCTTGAATCTCACTTTTAATTCTTGTTTTGATTTAGTTTCTCCTTTTAATTTCTTGTTGTTACATATCTATGATGCCAGGGCATCATGGCTAGTTTTACTAGCCATTTTTTGTATGCTTTAGGTTGGTTTCATGCATTTTCTTAGGAAATAAGCAAGTATTTGGTTGAAAATGCATTCACACCATGATTCAAGCAAACATTGTGAATTTTGAATGATTTCATGAGAATTATGCATGAATTGAATGATAAAATGGATGATGCATGATCCCATGATTAAGAGCAAGACTTTGATGCACTTTGTTTGATTGGTTTCAGGTAACAAGAAGCAGAGAAGAGCCACGTTAGTGGCTACGTTAGTGCCACTAACGTGGCCATTAACGTGGAAGAAAAGAGAAGCCCCAACGTTAGTGAGAAAGTTAGTGGCATTAACTTTGAAGAAGGAGAGCATGGAACGTTAGTGGTAAAAGTAAACACCACTAACGTTAGCGACGGGCAAGAAGACCCACGTTAGTCTCCACGTTATTTACATTAACGTGGGAACTAACGTGGAAGGAAAGGAAAATGCCAACGTTAGTGGAAAAAGTGAATGCCACTAACGTTTGCGAAGGCTAGAACACCCACGTTATCTTCCACGTTAGTTACATTAACGTTGGAACTAACGTGGAAGGAAAGGGAAATGCCAACGTTAGTGGAAAAGGTGAACACCACTAACGTTTGCGAAGCAAAGAAGGACCCACGTTAATGGCCACATTAGTTACACTAACGTGAACATTAACATAGGCAAAAATCTCACCTGGCAGCCTGACCATGGCTTCTTCAAATAAGAATAACTTGAGCCACAACGCTCCAAATGAGATGATTCTAATGGCATTAGAAAGTAGGATTCCAGAGCTTTCCAAGCATATATGGCATTAAATGGTGGACACTAAATTTGAGGGAGAAAATATGCCCCGAAAGTGCAAAGATGAACAAGGTATCAACCTGTAGTAAGGCCAGCTGACCTTTTCACCTTCCAAGAAATGTAACTCAAGCTGTAGAGCTCCAAATGATGCGCTTCCAAAGGCGTTGGAAAGTAGACATCCAGAGCTTTCCAAAAATATATAATAGTATGGGTTGGACAGTAAGTTTAAACTTCAGAACCTGGCAATATTCATCCCCTGATCCCTAACGTTATTGTGACTCACGTTTTCCAGTAACGCTAGCGACTATGCCAGCGACCTTGTCCACTTCAAAGGAGCATAACTTGAGTTACAGAGGTCCAATTGAGGTGATTCCAGTTGCGTTAGAAAGCTGACATTTAGAGCTTTCCAACGATATATAATATTTTATAGTGGGCATGAAATTGGAGCACCAACTAGAGGCATCTTTTAAGCCCCAAAACACTAACTGGGTAGCAAGTGTGACGTTAGCCACACTAACTTTAGCACTAACGCCACACTTGTAGCGTTAGTATGGCTAACGGCAGCAATAATGCCAAGTCATCCTGGACCTGAATTTGATTCACCTCTCTCTCAAGTCCACTTCAAAGCTCAAGCAAGCAAGCCCACAAGTGTCAACCAATCAAGGCCACAAGAAGCATCTAGAATAGAATTTTTCATTTCATTGTAATTTACTTTTAATTTCATTTTGTAATTTAGGAGAGCCTATATAAAGGCCTTAGTTTTTACATTCAAGGGGGACTGTCATTCTGGAATTGGGGGATCGAAGAGGGGTCTTCGGACTCCCTCCCCTCACACACTTTTCCTTCTCTTTCTTTTCTTTGTACTTTTCATTTATGAATTTTGAAGTTTCAATTTTAGTTTTAATCTTCATCTTTACTTTTCTGCACTTTCTTTCTTTTCTATTTTGGTAGAGCAATGATCAACTAACTCTTTGCATTGGGTTAGAGAGCTCTATTATGATTCAATGGATCAATTGTAGTTCTTATTCTTCTTATTCTTTCTTTTCTCTTGATTTTACTAGAGAGCTTTCGATCTTCATCCAATTGGGTAATTGTCTCAGAAGAGAAATTGCTCATACTTGGATTTCCTCTGAACCTTGGAAGAGGAATGAGGAGATCATGCTAGAAATGCTCTCTCACATTGGATTAGGTTGGGGGTTGGATGGATATTGTGACATTTAATCCTACCAATACTTTGATCTATGAATGTGTGTGGTATAATCAGTGACCAAACTTCATCTCTTCCCATGAGCAATCAAATCAAGGAATTGGGAAATTGTTCAAGCTTAGAGAGATTGGGTTGCCAAGGAATTGGGATCCAATCACTTAAGATTGCCAAGGAGATCAATGAATGCATTGATTGAGGAAGAGATGAGAATGAACTTGATCCGGAGGATTGCAATATCTCTTGATCCCAATGTTCATTTTATTTTTAGTTCTTACGTTTACTTTTCTTGCCATTTTATTTTTCTGCACTTTATAGTTTTTCCTTTATATTCATGCAATTTACTTTTCCTGTTGCTCATCACTCCTTAATGATTCGTCTGACTAGGATAATCAATGAACCATTGATTGCTTAATCCGTTAATCTCTGTGGGATTCGACGTCACTCTTTTGTGAGTTATCACTTGACGACAATTCGGTATACTTGCCGAGGGAGATTTGTTAAGGGACAAATTTCCGTGCATCAATCTACTCTTCTAGTTTTACTTGTCATTTCTTTTATTTTGTTACTTTTATGATGATGAACCCTTATTAGATTTCCATTTTCTTTTAATGCAATTTAATGTTTGATGTTCTTTTTATTGATGAATTGAGTTGTTGATTTACTTTTCTTACAATTGATAGTTGGTAGATTTATATTTCTTGCACATTTTACTATGCTTTCCATGTATGCCTTCCAAGTGTTTGACAAAATGCTTGGTTGGATGTTAGAGTATATTTTGAGCATTCTTGGCTTGGAAAGAGTAATTAGGCAATCTTGAGTCATGAAAACCCAACTTATGTTGGTGATCTAGAGTTGTTAGCTAATATTGTTTTTATTGACGCTAATCTTTTGCTAATTTAATTAGTAAGTTGATTAGGACTTTTGGATTGAGATTAGCTAGTCTTATTAGACTTTTTCTCATAGAAGATAATATGATACCTTCTTCCAATGTTGGAGATGACGTAATAAGATAAATTCTTGTTTATATTTGTGACATGATTAATTAGTCTTGTTTGACTTTCTCCCTTTGTGTTGGAGTTGACTAAATAAGATGAATTGATCATTGTATGACTAGGATAGAAAGCCTATGATCTCAATCTTTGCCATGAATGTCTCTCTTTATTAATTGCTTTCTTTAATTGCTCTATTTACTTTTCTTGTCATTTATTTTATTACCCCTCTTATGAACCAAAACCCCCCTTGATCTTCATAGCCAATAATCATACACTTTATTGCAATTCCTTGTGAGACGACCCGGAGTCTAAATACTTCGATTAATTTTCATTTGGGGTTTGTACTTGTGGCAACTCAAATTTTTGATTGGGAGGATTGTTTGTTGGTGTAGAACTATACTTGCAATGAGAATTCATTCAATTGAGGAAATTCTATACCACGAAAATCTTCTTAAATCAAAATGGCGCCATTGCCGAGGAGTTGCAATGGTGTTATATTATTGGCTATTGTGAATATTGTGAATATGTTTGCCTTTTGCTTATTTGTTAGTTTTTGTTAGCTTTAGTACTTTGTTGCTTATTTTTGTAGCTTTTATTTTTATTTGCTATTATGAATTCTCATCACTTTGGCTATGAGCTTGGCTCAAATTATGTTGTAGGAAATGGGAGCTACAATGACAATATGCATCAAGGATGGAACAATCAATGGTGGGAGGAGCCTCAAAGGATTGATCACCCTTCTTGGCAACAACAACCTCCGGATTCTTATGGGTATAATTCTAATCCTAATGCATATCAATCTAATGGATGTGGTGACCCTTGTTATGACTGTCAACAACCACCATCACATGCCTATGAATCACCCCCTCAACATGACTTTGAACCACATTACTCACAAGCCCCCTACCACCAAACACCTTATTATGATCCTAACTCTTATCCACCATACCAATCACCTTATGAACCATATGAACTATACATGGAACCACCACCATTCTAACATAATTACTCTCAAGAACCACCTCAATATACACCAACTCCATACCCTTACCAAAATGAACCACCTTCTAACTATAATGCCTTCCCCTCAAACAATGAACCCTCTCTTCTACCACCTCCCTCCGATGAAGTCTCCATGTTGGAATTGAGAGATCTTGAATCTCATATCTTAAGGCAACAAGAAGAGGATGAAATGAAGTTTAAAGAGCTAGGAGCCAAGATGGTTATCCTAGTGGAAGCCATTAGCAATATGGCCTCCTCCCGACTAAGCAATCAAGGAACTCCCATTGACGAATGTGGAGAAGCAACCAAGGAGCATAGTGAGGGAGTGAGTTTAGAGCTTCAAGGTGAAGAAGAGGAGTTGAAACAAGGATTGTCGCAAGGGGAGGAAGTTAAGGTAATTGAGCCAGAAGAAGTGGTTGAAAACCTAGGAGATGTTGGAAGTCCATGGGAATGTAGCATTATAGAGCCCTCTTTCAAGAAGCTTGATATTGATGTTGAGGAGGGTGTACAACCTCCAAGACATATCATGGGTGAAGACTTTGAAGAGGTTGACCAAGAGATTGATTCAATCATTGAGGAATTCTTATGTACAATTGAATCCTCTCCCATTGGGCTTGAAATTGAGGTCAAGGAAGAGTACAAGGGAGTGGAGCTTACAAGATCATTGGGACCACCACTTCCTAAGTCACCATCCTACACAATATTCAAGTGGGTAAAATTCTTATCCCTAAGCTTTGCTTTCTCACTTGAATATGGTTTGATTGAAAATGATGGTCAACTTAGAGCTCTTTGTGGAGTTAAGAGTAAGAGAGAATTGTGTAGTGGTTGGAAACATCACTCTAAGTTCATAATGGTTGTATGCTCGAAGTTAAATGGCAATGGTTGGTGTAGAACCAAATTGCATGGGTCTAGGAGAATGTTTGGAGGTCTAATTGAGAATTCAAAAGCCTTGCCACCCAATTTGAATCATGATGATCACTTTGAAGATGGGTGTCAAAACAAAGTGTGGGATCCCGGATCGCACAAGGAAAATCAACTTTGGGAGCTCATAGTTTGTGAAGAACTCCATCAAAGCTTGAAGATATTAATATTGAAGAATGGAGCTTATTGGAGATTCAAGCAATGGTGGATGTTCCAAGATGGTTACAAGCACAAGCCACCTTGATAAGGAGCTCCCCATAAGTCCAACTTAAGGACAATAAACAAAAGTGCTAGGTGGGAGACACCCCACCATGGTAATATCTTTTCATTTTCTCTTTTGTAAATATTGGTAGAATTAGTTTAAATTCATATTTAGAAAAGTTTGTTGAGTCTATTTGGTAGTCTAATATGTTAAATAAGGTTTTATGGTGTTTGGGTAGCTGTTTGGAGGTTTGGAATGCTTGGATTGGTGCTAGAACATGGAAAAATTTTGAAAAACAGAGCACCAACCCGCGCGTGCGCGCACCTGGCACGTACGCAAGCCTCAAGCATTTTCGACCATCCACGCGAACGCGCCATGTACGCGTACATGTGGATGCAAAAATTCATCCCTCCATACATTGACCCGAGAGTTGCGCCTACACTGCGCCAGCACCATGCCTGAGGCACAAACCAACCACGCGTACGCGCACCTGGCGCGTACGCGCCGTTGACTCTAATTGCGCAATGCACACGCACGCACTCTGTACGTGCGCGCCGATAGCGCCACCTGCCCTCCTGGTACATGTTCCAGAGAGTTATGCCTACTCCGTGCCCGCGACCTGACGCGCAAGCGCACCTCACGCGTCCGCGCCGATCGCCACCTTCATCAGACACGCGCCTGCGCTGGTGCACGAAATTGTGATGTCCAGGCTCAAACAATCCCTGGCAACGTGAGCAACTTGGTACGCGCAATCGTGATTACACTTTGATTATGTAAAATTCATGGCTAGACGCCAGATTTGGGCACAGAGCTGGCGTTGAACGCCAGTTTACGTCATCTATTCTTGGCCAAAGTATGTACTATTATATATTGCTGGAAAGCCCTGGATGTCTACCTTTCAACGCAATTGGAAGCGCACCATTTCGAGTTCTGTAGCTCCAGAAAATCCACTTTGAGTGCAGGGAGGTCAGAATCCAACAGCATCAGCAGTCCTTCTTCAACCTCTGAATCTGATTTCTGCTCAAGTCCCTCAATTTCAGCCAGAAAATACCTGAAATCACAGAAAAACACACAAACTCATAGTAAAGTCCAGAAATGTGAATTTAACATAAAAACTAATGAAAACATCCCTAAAAGTAACTAGATCCTAGTAAAAACATACTAAAAACAATGTCAAAAAGCGTATAAATTATCCGCTCATCACAACACCAAACTTAAATTGTTGCTTGTCCCCAAGCAACTAAAAATCAATTAGGATAAAAAGAAGAGAATATACTATAAGTTTCAAACTATCAATGAAACAGAGCTTCAATCATATGAGCGGGACTTATAGCTTTTTGCCTCTTGAATAGTTTTGGCATCTCATTTTATCCATTGAAGTTTAGAATGATTGGCATCTATAGGAACTTCAGATTTCGAATAGTGTTATTGACTCTCCTAGTTCAGTATGATGATTCTTGAACACAGCTTCTTTATGAGTCTCCTAACATAGAAACGAAAAATAGAAGAAAGAAGAACAAGGAATGAATCCACCTTAGTGATGGTGGCGTTTCCTTCTTGAGGAACCAATGATTGCTTCTTCCATGTAAATTGGAATTAGGTGCAGTAAAGTCACCAAGCATTCTCCTTGCATTATTATTATTTTCGGCTGCCATATCCTCTTTCTGTTCGAAAATTTCTGAAAGGTTATCTCTGGATTGTTGTATTTTAGCTTCTCTTAGTTTCCTTTTTAGAGTCCTTTCAGGTTCTGGATCTGCTTCGACAAGAATGTTCTTATCCTTTCTCCTGCTCATATGACAAAGAAGAGGGCACAGAAAAATAATAATAATAATAGAGATCCTTTATACCACAGTATAGAGGTCCTTGTGTTAGTAGAAAGAAAGAAGAAAAGAAAATCTGAACTCAGAGAGAGAGGGGGTTCGGATTTTTTGGTGAGTTGAAGGAAAGATGTTAGTATATCAATAAACAAATAGAAGAAGATGAGAGGGGGAAGTGAATTTTCGAAAACAATTTTTGAAAAAGAGTTAGTGATTTTTGAAAATAGTTTTTGAAAAAGGTTAGTAGTTTTTTCGAAAATTTTTAAAATCAAAAATAAAAATAAGAATAATTAGTTAATTAAAAAGAGATTTTTGAAAAAGAGGGGAGATATTTTCGAAAATTAGAGAGAGAGAGTTAGTTAGGTAGTTTTGAAAAAGTTAAGAAACAAACAAAAAGTTAGTTAGTTAGTTGAAACAAATTTTGAAAATCAATTTTGAAAAGATAAGAAATTAGGAAGTTAGAGAAGATATTTTGAAATCAAAAAAAAATTTTTTTGAAAATGACAAGATATTTTTGAAAAGATATGATTGAAGTTGTTTTTTAAAAAGATTTGATTTTTAAAGTCACAATTAATGACTTGATTCACAAGAAATCACAAGATATGATTCTAGAACTTAAAGTTTGAATCTTTCTTAACAAGCAAGTAACAAACTTGAAATATTTGAATCAAAATATTAATTGTTATTGTTATTTTCGAAAATTTGGTATAAAAATAAGAAAAAGATTTTTGAAAAATATTTTTGGAATTTTCGAAAATAACTAAAAAAATTTGAAAAATACAAAAATGCAAGATGCACATGCAAATGACACCAAACTTATGACATGACTCATGACTTAAACAAGAAACACAAAAAATATTTTTGATTTTTATGATTTTCTAATTTTTTTTGGATTTTTATTTTATATTTTTCGAAAATTATTTAGAAAAGAGAAAAATAAGAATTTAAAATTTTTAATATGAATTCCAGGAATCTTATGCTCTAAAGCTCCAATCAAAGGGTCAGGCATGGCTTAATAGCCAGCCAAGCTTTAGTATGTAACTCAGACATGACACGTCTAACATGCCCTACAGTCGTATTAGACATGGCTTTACAGCCAGCCATGCTTCATGAAACACTAGAATTCATTCTTAAAAATTCTGAAGAAAAATTATATTTTTGAAAATATTTTTTTTAAAAAAAATTTTTTTTTTTCGAAAACAGGTGAGAAAATTTTGAAATATTTTTGAAAAATTTTTTGAAAAGAAAACGAAAAGAAAGTTACCCAATCTGAGCAACAAGATGAACCGTCAGTTGTCCAAACTCGAACAATCCCCGGCAACGGCGCCAAAAACTTGGTGCACGAAATTGTGATATCCATGCTCAAACAATCCCTGGCAACGTGAGTAACTTGGTACGCGCAATCGTGATTACACTTTGATTATGTAAAATTCATGGCTCTTTCTTTCCCTGGCAATGGCGCCAAGAACATGGTGCCAATACCATGGTTCACAACTTCGATACAACTAACCAGCAAGTGCACTAGGTCGTCCAAGTAATACCTTACGTGAGTAAGGGTCGAATCCCACGGAGATTGTTGGTATTTCTGGCGCTGGACGCCAGATTTGGGCACAGAGCTGGCGTTGAACGCCAGTTTACGTTGTCTATTCTTGGCCAAAGTATGGACTATTATATATTGCTGGAAAGCCCTGGATGGCTACTTTCCAACGCAATTAGAAGAGCGCCATTTCGATTTCTGTAGCTCCAGAAAATCCACTTTGAGTGTAGGGAGGTCAGAATCCAACAGCATCAGTAGTCCTTCTTCAACCTCTGAATCTGATTTCTGCTCAAGTCCCTCAATTTCAGCCAGAAAATACCTGAAATCACAGAAAAACATACAAACTCATAGTAAAATCCAGAAATGTGAATTTAACATAAAAACTAATGAAAACATCCCTAAAAGTAACTAGATCCTAGTAAAAACATACTAAAAACAATGTCAAAAAGCGTATAAATTGATATGCCCTTTGCCTATATTGTTTTCTCGCTTACATGCGTAGCTAACATGTAGGGAGAACCTTACTCTTATTTGGCACTAGCCCCCGCCTATGTTTTATTTGCTTTGATATCTTTGTTGTAGGCTTAATTTTCTTTCTTTTTCTTTCCTTTTAGGTTGGCCACTAAGAAGGAAAGGAAAAGATAAGCTTCAAATGGGGCAACAAACAAGTTCATCCGCACAACCTTTTAAAGGAGCTCATCAATTGTAGCAACCCATCCACCTTGCTCTTCTTTGCATGCACCGAGGACGGTGCAAATTTCTAAGTGTGGGGAGGTCGTCCGACTGACCTCCATGGGTAACAACTTCATTTTTCAACACCAATTTTTAATTTTTGCCTTTGTTAGATTAGTTGTTGTATTGCATGATAGATTGCATGTTAGTTATAATTTGTACATCTTTTTACCATTTCCTTTTTATATTAGGACTACTTGGTTAGGGTGATGATTTCTTTTCTAAGAAATTGTTTTTAGGGCACCCTACCAATTTGAAAAAAAAAATTTTGTGTGAACTTGCTTGAAGAATTTATTTTGGAACATGGTTTTTGAGCTAAGAACATAAGCATGTGAGTTTTGAGCCTAATTGTGTGGTTACATCTTATAACCACTTATTTCCATTCTTGTGTGCATTATTCTTTTTCTATGATTGTAATCTTTGATTTGTTTGATTCTTTATGTCCATTATTCTATGTATACATGCATTTATATGATTGAGGCCATCATTTCATTTAGCTCACTTACCCAAATAGCCTACCTTTCATCAACCATTGTTAGCCAATTTGAGTCTATTTAATCTCTTTTGTTCTTAATTTTAGCACATCACTACCCCTAAGTGAAAAACAATAAATATCCCTTAATTTGGATCTTTGATTAGCTTAGGCTAGTGAGGGTGTGTATCATTTGGGTATGAAAAACTTGGGACATTGGTTGAGGTAAAAGTGTAATTTTTATTTTTATTGAAAATATTGAAAATTGGGTACATATTCATGCACTATATGTAAAACCATATGCATTGATATATTTGTATATACTTTAGAAAAAAAATGATGATAAAGAAAAAGGAAAAAAACATATATATATATATATATATATATATATATATATAAGAGAAAAAGAAATAAAAAGGGGACAAAAATGCCCCAAAGTAAAGTTCAATAAAAATCAATGCATATGGAATATGAATTAAAGAGAATGCATAAGTATGTGAAAAAGTGGAAATCATGGGTAGCTAGGTTGTGTATTAGAATTGTAGAGGTTGTTATATGTGTTTGGTGAAAGCTTAGGCTAATCAAAGATACAAATTTCAAGCTCACTTGACCATATGCATCCTTACCTTTACCTAGCCCCATTACAACCTATGAATAAGTCCTCGTAATGAATGTATGCATGCATTGAATAATTGTTGATTGTTAGATGAAAAACAAATCATAGAAAGCATGATTAGAAGAGAATTGAGTAATCGATCCTATACACTAGAGCGACTAGAGCGGATACACTTCCGGTGAGGGTTCGATGCTCAATTCCTTGTTCTCGGCTTTCATGAGCTTTCTTTTTGCAAGTCTATTTGAACTTCATTTTGATATTTGAATTGGTAGAGTTTGTGAGTCGTCATATGACCTTTGCCCTACTTGCTTATATATGTTCTTGGAGATTGATTTACTTTTAACCAAGTAGGTAGAATCATTTTTCATTTAGTTGCATTCATATAGATAGGTGCATATAGTTTCTTTGCATTGAATAAATGTTCATACCCCTTTTCTTGTCCTTCTTTATTCTTAGCATGAGGACATGCTTGGTTTAAGTGTGGGGAGATTTGATAAATCCCGATTTTGTGGTTTATTTTGTGCTTAATTTGGATGGTTTTATCAACTTTTCTCATATTTATTCAATGAAATAGCATGGTTTTGTAATTCTCCCTTGATTTGTGCTTAAATGTGAAAACATGCTTTTTAGGCCTTAAAATAGCTAAATTTAATCCACTTTAATTCCATTCGATGCCTTGATGTGTTTGTTGAGTGATTTCAGGTTCATAAGGCAAGTATTGGATGGAAGAAGTGAGAAGAAAAGCATGCAAAGTGGGAGAACTCATGAAGAAATGAAGGAACCGTAAAGCTGTCAAGCCCGACCTCTTCGCACTTAATTGACCATAGCTTGAGCTACAGAGGTCCAAATGAGGCGGTTTCAGTTGCGTTAGAAAGCTAACATCCGGGGCTTTGAAATGATATAAAATTTGCCATATGTTGCTTCGCGTACAGGGGCGCGCACGCACCATGTACGCGTGCGCGCCGATGCTGTCCGTGGCCCACTAAAGTGAAATCGCCCACAGCGATTTCTGAAGCACTTTGGGCCCAATATAACTCATTTCTGATGCTATTGAACCCAAGGATTGAAGGGAGAATGAACCAAGTAGTCATAGTTTAGTTTTCATCAAGTTTTAGGGTAGAATTCTAGAGAGAGAAGCTCTCTCTTCTCTCTAGAATTTAGGGTAGTTTAGGTTTAATTTTCTTGAATCTCACTTTTAATTCTTGTTTTGATTTAGTTTCTCCTTTTAATTTCTTGTTTTTTCATCTCTACTCTTCTAGTTTTACTTGTCATTTCTTTTATTTTGTTACTTTTATGTTGATGAACCCTTGTTAGATTTCCATTTTCTTTTAATGCAATTTAATGTTTGATGTTATTTTTATTGATGAATTGAGTTGTTGATTTATTTTTCTTGCAATTGATAGTTGGTAGATTTATATTTCTTGCACATTTTACTATGCTTTCCATGTATGCCTTCCAAGTGTTTGACAAAATGCTTGGTTGGATGTTAGAGTAGATTTTGAGCATTCTTGGCTTGGAAAGAGTAATTAGGCAATCTTGAGTCTTGAGAACCCAACTTATGTTGGTGATCTAGAGTTGTTAGCTAATATTGTTTCCATTGACGCTAATCTTTTGCTAATTTAATTAGTAAGTTGATTAGGACTTTTGGATTGAGATTAGCTAGTCTTATTAGACTTTCTCTCATGGAAGATAATATGATACCTTCTTCCAATGTTGGAGATGACGTAATAAGATAAATTCTTGTTTATATTTATGACATGATTAATTAGTCTTGTTTGACTTTCTCCCTTTGTGTTGGAGTTGACTAAATAAGATGAATTGATCATTGTATGACTAGGATAGAAAGCCTATGATCTCAATCTTTGCCATGAATGTCTCTTGTTCCGAGGGTTACCTAAAACTGGAGGTCGATCTCGGACGAGATCTTCTGTACTGGTCGGTGCTGATGTGTTCGACTGGTGAGTGGCGGCCGGAGCTGTCGTGTTCGACTTGTTGATCTAGCTGCACTGCTGATCCTTTGTCACCGGAGGATGCGGAGTACCTGCAAGAGACTCCGATGCTTAAGTTAGCATGGGTATTAAGCAGGTTTTTAGTAGAATCAGAGTATGAGTTATACCTGGGTGCTCCAGTGTATTTATAGTAGTGTGGGCTGACCTTTCTGATAAGATAAGTTAGTTATCTTATCTTATCTTATCTTATTTTAGGTGAAGTTAGCTTATCTTCAAGGGAACTGCCTTTATCTCTATAGGCTTGGATTGCCTTTGGATGTGGGTCGTGTTCTTCTATTTGGGCCCTTTATTGGGCTTTCCTGTCGATTTGGCCGACCTCTTTGAGAAGAGGTCGGATAGTCTGACCTGAAGAGGTCGGTCGCTTTGTCACTGAACATTTTGGGTCGGATAGCTCGACCCAGGGTGTGAACAGTGCCCCTGCTCGAGCTCGGTCTTTCTTTTTGAGGTCGGGTTTTAGACTTCGATCCTTCTCTGGTGAAGCCGAACTCGAGCATTTGTCGACTTCTTTCTTTTTATAGAATTTTTGAATGTAGAACATTTTCCTCTTTCGCTTCCTCTGAACGCATGCGCTTTTGTATTTAGCGTTTTGGCCTTGGGAATATGCAAGGCTTTAAATACCTTCATTAATTGGTATTAATTGCCCGTTTCTCTTGGCTTTTTGAATTTTACGATCAAAAAACGGTTTCTCTTCTTCGTCTTTCTTCGTAACTTCTCCCTTCACTTGCTCACTTTTGTTTTCGCCTGTATTTTGCCTTTCTTGCGTTGCAGCATCATTTGGCGATTCTGGGTGATTCCATCTTTCAATCTCCTTTGAAGCTTCTTTCTTCGTTCAGGTTGGTTTTTCCTCCTTTCTTTTTTCCTCGTCATTTTCTTGTCTGATTCTAAGAAAGTTTTAATTTTGCTTGGAGAAAGTTTGGATCTTTCTGCTTTTGCTGTGCCTGATTGCTGTTGTAATGTGTGTTTTGGGAGTTTCTTCGCCTTTTTGCATGAACCTTTTTGCCTTTCCTGTTGTTTGATGCTTTTAGGGCTTTTGCATGTTATCACCGTTTCTATTTGTGCTTTTGATGATGGTTTTTGTTTGATTCTGAAAAAAGTTGTGCCTTTGACAGTTTTCGCTTGGCATGTTTGATGTTGGCGATGCTTTTTGCTGATAGACTGCAAGATAGTGGCTTTTGATGACTTTTTGTGTTTTGACTTTCTGAAATGTTTGTTATTTGAAATCTTCTTTTCTTGTTTGAGAGATGCCGGAACATAAGCTGTAGATTTTTCCTGAATCCTTGCTTTGTTACTGCCTCCAAAGGTTGCCCCAAGACTTTGGTTTGAGTCTTGGGGTTTTCCTTTTCTGTTTGTTCTTCTGTATCATATTAGTCGAGTCATTTTTCCCCTCGTCTGAGATGTTTTTTAGTAATCCAATCATTTTTTCTTATTGTAGGATTAGTGGGCCTCATGTCTTCTCGCAATAACATTGTAGAGATGTCTTCTAAAGTTCCTGAGGGGATGTCTGATTGGCTAGACTCCCTTGTCTTGATGTGTGTCTCTGTGGTGGACGCAGATTTTTGTGTAGAGCTGAGGAAGCGTCATAAGATTTGTGGTAGTAGTCCCCAGGAGAGGGATTACGAGCTTGTAGCGCCTAACTCTGACGAGAGGGTTTGTTTTCCTACTTCGGTCGGAGGGGAGTGTCCTTTCTTCTATGCCTATGAATATTTCTTCAGCCAGTTGGACATTACTTTTTCATTTACTGCTTTCGAGACCGATTTGTTGTGGTCGTGTAACATTGCCCCATCCCAGCTTCATCCAAATTCTTGGGGTTTTATCAAGATATTTCAGTTGCTTTGCCAAGAGTTAGGCGTAACACCTTCTTAAACTCTTTTTCTCTATCTTTTTGTTTCTGCCAAGCCTAGAGGTTCTTCCAAAAAGAAAGCTTCCTGGGTTTCTTTTAGGTCGGCCCAGGGGCATAAAGTTTTTTCCATGTACGATGAGTCTTTTAAAGATTTTAAGAATTATTTCTTCCGAGTTCGTGCTGTTGAGGGGGCCCGCCCCTTTTTTCTTGATGAAAATAATGAGCCTGCCTTTCTTCTAGAATGGCAAAAGAATGTGAGAGTGTCTCGCTATACATGGGAGATGCTTGACGAGGTTGAGCGGGCTTTTGTAACTGTTCTTGAAGATTTATGGGGGGAACCACCCCATCTTGATACAAAAAGATTTTTGAGTGATCCATCTTTGGTTCGAACTGTTTTGGGTACTATCTGACTTGTTTCTATGCTTGTTTCTTAATTTTGCTTCCTCTTTTTGTGATTGTAACCCATTATTGTGGTTGATTCTGTTGTTTCAGAAATGTCAAAGAACAATGATTCCATGAAGGCCTACAAAAAGGCAAAGAAGGCTGCAGCTGCTCAAAATATCTCGGCCAAGGTGGCGTGAGAGGGATCTTCTCAAGTTCCGGTGAAGCCGCCCGTGCCGAGTTCTTCTGGGCCGAGAAAGGTGATCCCCACTCCTCGAGTTCGTCTGGCTGACCCTCCACAGACTTTTGCCGTTACTTCTGGTGCTCCTCCCAACAAGAAACAAAAAACAATTGAGCCTTTCAACCTTGATGCCCCTGATTTTGACGCGGTTGAGTTTGTAGATCAGCAGATCGGCCCATACGGTGTCCTCCCTATGGATGATGTATCACTCCTTCGTCATTTAGATTTTATAACTTGGAGTAGTGTAAAAATGGCACATATGGGAGCTGCCCTGTACCGAACTGCTCAAAATCTTCCTCTCCATGCCACTAAATCTTTTATGGAGGAGACGAAACAGGAGTTCGATCGGATAAAGGGCTTGAAGGGGGAGCTTGAGGCGAAGGTGGCCAAGCTGGAGAAGGATCTGAACAATGAAAAGGCGAGTTCCCTTGCTCTGGTGGCTTCTATGCGGTTGGCCGAGGACACGGCGTTGAGGCATAAAGACGGCTACGTCACATCCTATTGGGAGGGAATGCGTTTGAAGGAGGAGTTAGAGAATGCCCGAGCTGATTACTTCGAGTTCCAGGGGCATCTCGTTGGCAGTGTGAATGCTGCTTACGAGAATCTGAAGGAGCAGGTTCGAATTATTGCTCCCGAGGCCGACCTTACTCTTTTTATCCTGGACAATATTGTGAGAGATGGTAAGATTTTTCCTGATGACCAGGATGATGACGATGTCGATCCTCCCCCTGTGCCTTTTGCCAAGGTGTCAACTTCTACAGTTCCTCTGGTTGAGGTCGGTCATTCCGTTTCTGATCTGGACTGTCATATCTTAAACCGTGATGATGGTACCGTGGATGATGTGCCTATTCAGACTCACCCTCCTTCTCCTCGTATTGATGATGCCGAGAAGGCTCCCGATCTTAGCTGATTTTTCTTAGATGTTTGTGTAGATAGCCCAACTTGTGGGCTTTTAAACTCTTTATTTTGTAATTTGAATATTTTGCTGACTGTTGATACTCCTTCTGGTTGCTTTTTTAGCAACTTTTTATTTTGAAAAAACAACAAGTAGCTTTCAAGCTTTGGGCCTGATCCTGAATCTTGTTTATAATATTGTATTTTATATCATGCTTGTTTGCACTTGTCTTGGCTCCTTTCTGGGTTTTGAGAATGTTGGAGCCTTGCTGTTTGGCCTCTTTGGATTGCTTTGTGCTTATTGCTTGTAGCTTGGATCCTTTGAGGTCGTGGATGTGTGGGTCCAACTTGTATTTCGGTTTTTTGGCTCTTACTTGTATTCATTTCTAGCAATCCATAACCGATTTCTTTACGTTAGTCCTCTTTCCAGTTATTTTTGTAGTCCCCTTTTTTGGACCTTTGTCAGGTCTCTTTCAGAGACTACTTTTATAACTTGTTTGTGGGAGACCAACTTCTTTGCGTCGTCCTTTTCCAAGTTATTTTTGTAATCCTCTTTCTTGGACCCTTGTCAGGTCTCTTTCAAGGATTACTTTTATAACTTGTTTGTTGTAGGAGACCGACTTCGTCATGTCGATCTCTTCTAAGTTATTTTGTAATCCTCTTTCTTGGACCTTTGTCAGGTCTCTTTCAGGGATTACTTTTATAACTTGTTTGTTGTGGGAGACTGACTTCGTCATGTCGATCTCTTCTAAGTTATTTTGTAATCCTCTTTCTTGGACCCTTGTCAGGTCTCTTTCAGGGATTACTTTTATAACTTGTTTGTTGTGGGAGACCGACTTCGTCATGTCGATCTCTTCTAAGTTATTTTGTAATCCTCTTTTTTTGGACCTTTGTCAGATCTCTTTCAGGGATTACTTTTATAACTTGTTTTTCATAGGAGACCGACTTCTTTATGTCGATCTCTTCTAAGTTATAGCAATTCCTCTTTTATAGGGTTGGCTAGACCTCTTTCCAGGGATTTGCTGATAACTTGGGTTGACTTGGTCCGACTTCTTAACATCGGCCAGTCTTTAAGTTATTATTTAGCACTCCATAAGACCTCGTCAGGTTCTTTTTCCAGATCACTTTCGATAACTTCTTGCATTATTCTGTGTTCATCTTTGGCGATTTGTAGAAGGTGGTTTCTATCTTTGTTTGGTCGACCTTTAGATCGCGTTTTCATCTCTATTGGTCTTTATCGTGATCGTGCAGTGAATCTGTTTTTCACTTTTTGCCGATCTGTTGCTTTATAATCGGACGACGAATGCTTCAGATTAATGCGTCTTGAGAATTTGTAGAATATCTAAAATATATTTTATCCAAAAGAAAGTGCAAATATATACATGCGGGAGTTTTTCATCCCTTTAAGTCGGATAATTTCTGAATCTCAACTTGGTGCCTCATTAAAAAACCTTTTCAAGAAAAAGAGTGCATACTATGATGAGATCTTTTACCTTCTCTAGCTATAGTACCTTTTTAGGTTGCAGGCGTGCCATGATCTGGGAAGCTTTCGTCCATCGAGTTCGGACAGTCTGTAGTAGCCCTTCCCAAGTACTTCTATGACTCGGTAGAGTCCTTTCCAGTTTGCTGCCAGCTTTCCTTCTCCGGGTCGAGTTGTTCCAATATCATTTTGGATTAGGATGAGATCATTCTCAGTGAAACCTCTTGGCACTACCTTTCGATTATATCTGGAAGCCATTCGACGTTTTAGTGCTTCTTCCCTGATCCGAGCTCTTTCTTGGATTTCAGGAAGTAGGTCGAGCTCTTTCCTTTGAAGTTGGGAGTTGGCTTCCTCATTGTAATGAACGACTCTAGGTGACCCTTCCTCGATCTCTACTGGGATCATTGCTTCTGTTCCGTATGCTAATTGGAAGGGTGATTCCTTTGTGGTGGAATTTGGCATCGTTCGATATGCCCATAGGACTTGTGGAAGCTCTTCAACCCAAGCTCCCTTTGCGTCTTGTAATCTCCATTTTAACCCAGCCAATATGACTTTGTTGGCAGCTTCGGCCTGTTCATTGGCTTGAGGATGTTCGATGGAGGTGAACTGGTGCTTTATGTTCAAGTCAGCTACTAATTTTCTGAAGCCTGTATCTGTGAATTGAGTGCCATTGCCTGTGGTGATGGAGTATGGAACCCCGAACCTTGTGACAATGTTCCTATATAGGAATTTCCGGCTTCTTTGAGCAGTGGCGTTGGCTAGGGGATCTGCCTTGATCCACTTTGTGAAATAGTCTACCCCTACTATGAGGAATTTGACTTGTCCTGATCCCTGGGGGAAGGTCCAAGAAGATCGAGTCCCTATTTTGCAAATGGCCAAGGCAAAGTTACGCTGATGAGCTCTTCTGGCGGGGCGATGTGAAAGTTAGCATGTTTCTGGCATGGTGGGCATGTCCTTACAAACTCTGTAGCTTCCTTTTGTAGAGTTGGCCAATAAAATCCCGCCCGGAGTACTTTTTTTGTGAGAGCTTGTGCTCCGAGATGATTACCATAAATGCCACTATGTACTTCCTCTAAAACTTCCCTTGTGTTGGAGGTCGGCACACATTTTAATAGTGGTATTGAAATCCCTCTTTTATATAGGGTGTTGTTTATGATAGTGTAGTACTGAGTCTCCCGTTTTAACCTCTTTGCCTCCTTTTCATCTGTGGGGAGTGTTTCTATTTTGAGGTAATTAATTATGGGGGTCATCCATCCTTGATCCTAACTTGTTATGGCTAGGACTTTTTCCTCTTTCGAGATTGACGGGTTCTGTAGCATTTCCTGGATGAGGCTTCTATTGTTGTCCCCTGGTTTGGTGCTGGCTAGTTTTGAGAGTGCATCAACTCAGGCATTTTGTTCGCGGGGTATGTGGCAGATCTTATATTCCCCGAGTTGTCCGAGCTGTTCCTTGGTTTTATCCAAATACTTTTTCATGGTGGGATCTTTGGCTTGGTAGCTCCCTGTTATTTGTGAGGTGACTACTTGTGAATCGCTGAAGATGTTGAGTTTTTGAGCTCCAACCTCCTTAGCCAGCTTCAAACCAGCTAGTAACGCTTCATATTCCGCTTGGTTGTTTGAGGCCGGGAACCCAAATTTGAGGGAAAGCTCAACTTGGGTTCCTTGGTTGCTTTCTATTATCACACATGCGCCACTTCCAGTCTTATTCGAGGACCCGTCCACGTAGAGATTCCATTCTGCGGGGGTTTTCAGGGTATCTGTGAATTCTGCAATGAAGTCGGCCAAGTAATGTGATTTGATGGCTGTCCAAGCTTCATATTGGAGGTCGAACTCGGATAACTCGACTGCCCATTGTAAAATTCTACCTGCTAGATCTGTTTTCTGCAATATCCCTTTTATGGGCTGGTCGGTCCGAACCTTAATGGTGTGAGCCTGGAAGTACGGGTGAAGTCGTCGAGATGTCAGTATGAGAGTATAGGCGAACATTTTAATTTTTTAGTAGTTCAGCTCGGATCCCTGCAGCACTTTACTAATGAAGTATACAGGTTGTTTCCCTTTGTCGTCCTCTCGAACCAGTGCTGAGGCTACTGCCCGACTTCCTACCGCAAGGTATAATACGAGTGGTTCTCCCTCTCGTGGTCAAGTTAGGATAGGTGGTCGTCCCAGGAAAGTTTTAAAATCTTGGAAGGCTTGCTCGCATTCCATTGTCCATTCGAACTTCTTTCCTTTCCTTAAAGTGGCATAGAAGGGGAGAGATCTTATCGCTGATCCTGCTAAGAATCTGGATAAGGCTGCCAATCTCCCGTTGAGTTGCTATACCTCTCTGACACAAGTTGGACTCTTCATGTTGAGTATGGCCTGGCATTTGTCTGGATTTGCTTCAATTCCTCTTTGTGTGAGCATGAAACCTAAGAATTTGCCCGCTTCTACTGCAAATGTGCATTTTGCGGGATTGAGTCGCATGTCATGCTTCCTTATAGTGCCGAACACTTGGGCCAGGTCAGACAATAATGTCTCTTCACTTTGTGTCTTTATTAACATGTTGTCTACGTAGACTTCCATGATTTTTCCGATATGATCTGAAAAGACTTTATTCATTAGCCTTTGATAAGTAGCTTCCGCATTCTTAAGACCGAAAGGCATCATGATGTAGCAGTAATTTGCTTTTGGTGTTAAAAACGAGGTCTTTTCTTGATCTGGTGGATACATGGGGATTTGGTTGTATCCAGAATATGCATCCATAAACGAGAGGTATCTATATCTGGATGAAGCATCTACCAGAGCGTCGATACTTGGGAGTGGGTAAGGATCTTTTGGGCAGGCTTTGTTGAGATCGGTGTAGTCGGTGCACATTCGCCACTTCCCATATGATTTTTTCACCAAGACGACGTTAGCTAGCCATAGTGGGTACTTGACTTCTCTTATGAATCCTGCCTCCAGTAGTGCTTGTATCTATTCTTCCACAGCTTGGAATCGTTCTGGCCCAAGTTTTCTTCTTCTCTGCTGTACCAGCCGAGATCCTGGATAGACCGCCAACTTGTGACACATTAGCTTGGGGTCTATGCCTGGCATGTCTGTAGCTTTCCATGCGAAGAGACCAACATTATCTCGTAAGAACTGCACTAGTAATTCTTTTGCGTCTCCCTTCAGGATTGTGCCAATATTAGTTATTTTGTCTGAGGTATCTCCGATCTGAACTTTCTCTACTTCACCTTCGGGGTGCGGACAGAGTTCTTCTCGTCTCTGAACTCTACCAAGCTCAATTGTATGGAACTCTTCTCCTCTGCCTCTGAGGTTTAGACTTTCGTTATAACAGTGACGTGCCATCTTTTGATCTGCTTTTGGTGCACGAATTGTGAATCACACTTTTCACAACGCGTACCACTAACCAGCAAGTGCACTGGGTCGTCCAAGTAATACCTCACGTGAGTAAGGGTCGAATCCCACGGAGATTGTTGGTTTGAAGCAATCTATGGTTATCTTGTAAATCTTAGTGTTTATGCCAGTTTGGGCGTTCAACTCCAGTTTTTGATCCATTTCTGGCGCTGGACGCCAGAATTGGGTAGAGAACTGGCGTTGAACGCCAGTTTACATCATCTATCCTTGTGCAAAGTATGGACTATTATATATTGCTGGAAAGCCCTG
>NC_029792.2:96701796-96705403 GCF_000816755.2 Arachis ipaensis | reverse complement strand
TCCTCTAGCTCATTTAGCTGGTGCAATCGTTTTTCTCCTGCTAATTTGGCATCTAAATTTAAGAATCTGGTTGCCCAATAAGCTTTATGTTCCAGTTCCACGGGCTGGTGACATGCCTTACCATACACAAGTTGGTATGGAGAGGTCCCTATAGGGGTCTTGAATGCTGTTCTGTAAGCCCACAGAGCATCATCCAAGCTCCTTGCCCAATCCTTTCTACGGGTACTTACTGTCCGTTCCAGGATTCTCTTTAATTCTCTATTAGAGACTTCAGCTTGCCCATTGATTTGTGGATGATATGGTGTGGCCACTTTGTGGCGAATTCCATACCGAACCATAGCAGAGTAAAGCTGTTTATTGCAGAAGTGAGTGCCCCCATTACTGATTAACACTCTAGGGACACCAAACCTGCTAAAGATATGTTTCTGGAGGAACTTCAGTACTGTTTTAGTATCATTGGTGGGTGTGGCAATAGCCTCAACCCATTTTGATACATAGTCAACTGCCACCAAAATATAAGTGTTTGAGTATGATGGTGGGATCTACTGCAATCTGGTTATAGCCTGAGTAGCCATCCAAAAAGCAGTAATAATCATGACCTGCTAGTCTCTCTAGCATCTGGTCTATGAATGTAAAGGAAAATGATCCTTTCTGGTGGCTGTATTGAGCCTTCTGTAGTCAATACACATGCGCCACCCTGTAACTGTTCTTGTAGGAATTAGTTCATTTTTTTCATTATGAATCACTGTCATGCCTCCCTTTTTTGGGACGACTTGAACAGGGCTCACCCAGGGGCTATCAGAAATGGGATAAATAATCCCAGCCTCTAGTAATTTGGTGACCTCTTTCTGCACCACTTCCTTCATGGCTGGATTTAGCCGCCTCTGTGGTTGAACCACTGGTTTGGCATTATCCTCCAGTAGGATTTTGTGCATGCATCTAGCTGGGCTTATGCCCTTAAGGTCACCTATGGACCACCCAAGAGCTGTCTTGTGTGTCCTTAGCACTTGAATAAGTGCTTCCTCTTCCTGTGAATTTAAAGCAGAGCTTATGATCACTGGAAAGGTGTCACCTTCTCCTAGAAATGCATATTTCAAGGATGGTGGCAGTGGCTTGAGCTCTGGTTTAGGAGGTTCTTCCTCTTTTAGAAGAAAGTTCAGAGGCTCTTTCATGTCCCCTGAATCCTCCAAATCAGGCTGAACATCTTTAAAGATGTCTTCCAACTCTGATTCGAGACTCTCAGCCATGTTGATCTCTTCTACCAAAGAGTTAATATTCCTCAACCTTAGTGGTTAAAGAAGCCTTTTTAGAGGGGTTGTTATCAGCACTTATGTGTGTCTGATCCCTCACTGGCAATTGCGTACCAGAGTTAGAAGCTGGAGTGACGTTAGATGCCAACTCACTGTCTGTTCCTGGCGCTTGAACGCCAGAAATGTGCCCCTGTTGGGCGTTCAACGCCAGATTCTTGCCCATTTCTGGCGTTGAACGCCAATCCTGCCTTGTTTCTGGCGTTGAACGCCAGTTTTGGGCATGGTATGGGCGTTCAGCGCCAGCCTTCCACCCATTTTCTGGCGTTTTAGTGCCAGAATTATTTTTCCCTGGGCTCTTACTGTCCTCAAGGGAATCTTTGGTGGGTTGCTTATTTCTTGAATTTTTGATGCCTTGAGGTGGGGTATTTAATGTTTTCCCACTTCTTAATTGAACTGCTTGGCATTCTTCTGCTATTTGCTTCGATAGCTGCTGCTTTGTTTGCTTAAACTGTTCTTCCATATGTATATTAGCTATCCTTGTCTCCTGTAACCTGTCTTTGAATTCAGCTAGCTGCTTTGTTAGAAAATCTAATTGCTGATTAAATTCAGTAGCTTGTTTTACAGTACTGAATTCAGCAGTTACTGTTTTAACCTCTTCATTCATGGAAGGGTTGCTGCTTAGATACAGATGCTGATTCCTGGCAACTGTATCAATGAGCTCTTGAGCCTCTTCGATTGTCTTTCTCATATGGATAGATCCACCAGCCGAGTAATCTAGAGACATCTGAGCTCCTTCTGCAAGCCCATAGTAGAAGATGTCTAACTGAACCCACTTTTGAATTTTGAAATAATAAAATTTTTTTTCGTAAAAAACAATTAAAAATAATTAGTAAAAAAAACTGAAATTTTTGAAAAAGAGGGGAGATATTTTTGAAAATTTGAGAGAGAGAGAGTTAGTTAGGTGGTTTTGAAAAAGTTAAGAAACAAACAAAAAGTTGGTTAGTTAGTTGAAACAAATTTTGAAAAGATAGGAAGTTAGAAAAGATATTTTGAAAAGATATTTTTCAATTTAGTGAGGAGAGAGAAAAACAATAAGATAGTACAAGATTTAAAATTTTTTTAATCTAATGCTCCTAGTTTTTGAAAATTTTGGAGGGAAAACACCAAGGAACACCAAACTTAAAAATTTTAAGATCAAGACACAAGGAAACTCAAGAACACTTTGAAGACTCACAAGAACACAAGAACATGAAGGAAGAACACCAAACTTAAAATTTTTAGAAAACTAAACCAAAATTTTCGAAAATCAAAGGGGAATCAACAAGAAAACACCAAACTTAAAGTTTGGCACGAGATTTAAGAGAAAAAAATATTTTTGAAAAAGAAGGTTTTGAAAAGAGTATAAAAGAGTCTAACCCAATCAAATTAATGTTCTAGCCAAATGAGTTATGGGACCTTCAAAAATTTTAAGAAAGATTATTTTTGAAAACACCAAACTTAAAGTTTGGCACAGGATTTAATAGAAAAATTATTTTTGAAAAAGGTTTTTTTTTTTTAAAAAAAATCTGATAGCCAATTATTATGAACATAAACACCACGTTCTAAATAACTGAGCTATAAGTTTAAAGTATTTTAACAAGGGGTAATTAATAAAAGACTCTAAACTAAAAAAGAAAGATTTTTCCTAATCTAAGCAACAAAATAATCCATCAGTTTGTTCAAACACGAACAATCCCCGGCAACGGCGCCAAAAACTTGGTGCACGAATTGTGAATCACACTTTTCACAACGCGTACCACTAACCAGCAAGTGCACTGGGTCGTCCAAGTAATACCTCACGTGAGTAAGGGTCGAATCCCACGGAGATTGTTGGTTTGAAGCAATCTATGGTTATCTTGTAAATCTTAGTCAGGAAGTCAATTATGTTTATCAGTGGAATTGTGAATAACCAAGAGAGCATAAATTAAAAGTTACTTGTTGTGCAGTAATGGAGAATATGTTGGAGTTTTGGAGATGCTTTGTCCTCTGAATCTCTGCTTTCCTCTGTCTTCTGATTCACGCACGCACGTCCTCCTATGGCAAGCTGTGTGTTGGTGGATCACAGTTGTCAGTGGCTACCTTCCATCCTTCCAGTGAAAACTACGCTCACGCGCTCTGTCACAGCACGGCTAATCACAGGTTGGTTCTCGATCCGGTTGGAATAGAATCCCTTGATTCCTTTGCATTTGTCACTAACGCCCAGCCTTCAGGAGTTTGAAACTCGTCACAGTCATTCAATCTTTGAATCCTACTCAGAATACCACAGACAAGGTTTAGACTTTCCGGATTCTCATGAATGCCGCCATCAATTCTAGCTT
>NC_029792.2:96690859-96700613 GCF_000816755.2 Arachis ipaensis | reverse complement strand
CTTCTGTAGTTGGGAATTTCATGCATAGATGTGGAGTTGAGACTATTGCACCGAGTTGATTTAGTGTTGTCTGACCTATTAAGGCATTATAGGTTGAACTCACGTTGACCACGATGTAGTCTATCTTGAGTATTCTGGATTGGTTCCATTTTCCGAAGGTTGTATGTAGTGACACGTATCCCAGTGGTTGTACTGGGGTATCTCCCAGTCCGAACAGGCTGTTTGGGTATGCTCTAAGCTCCTTTTCTTCTAAGCTGAGCTTGTCGAAGGCAGTTTTGAATAAGATGTCGGCGGAGCTCCCTTGGTCTATTAATGTGCGGTAGAGATTGGCGTTTGCCAGTATGATGGTGATGACCATGGGATCGTCGTGTCCTGAGATGATACCGGATGCGTCTTCTTTGGTGAATGTGATTGCAGGGATGTTGAGTGCTTCCTCCTTGACATGATATACTTCTTTGAGATATCTTTTGCAGGATGATTTGGAGATTCCTCCTCCTACAAATCCTCCGTGTATCATATGGACATGTCTTTCTGGCGTACGAGGTGATCGCTCGGTTCGTCCGACATCTTCATCCCTTCTTCTCTTTCTTTGCTCATCATTTCGGGCGGCCAGAAACCGATCTAGTTTTCCTTCTCTCACTAATTTTTCTATGACGTTTTTTAAGTCGAAGCATTCGTTGGTGGAATGCCCTCGGACTCGATGATATTCACAGTATTCATTCCGATTTCCTCTTCCTCTTTTGCCTTTGAGTGGTCGAGCTGGGGGTATCTTTTCTGTGTTACAGACTTCTTTGTAAATATCCATAAGGGACACCCGAAGAGGGGTGTAATTATGATACTTTTTGATTTTCTCCCCCGTTCGATCTTCTTTCCTCTTGGATTCTTTATCTTTATCTCGGTAGGTGGAACCGGATCTCGAGGCTTCTCCAAGTCGGAAATTTTCTTCCATGTTGATGTACTTCTCCGCCCGCTCTTGCACCTCATCCAGAGATGTGGGGTATTTCTTTGATATAGATTGGCTAAAAGGTCCCTCTCGTAGGCCGTTGATGAGGCCCATGATAGCGGCCTCTATTGGCAAGCTTTGTATATCTAGGCACGTTTTGTTGAATCTTTCCATGTAGTTGCGAAGACTTTCCCGGTCTCCTTGCTTGATTCCTAGTAGACTGGGGGCATGCTTAGCCTTGTCTTTTTGGATGGAGAATCTGGCCAGAAATTTTTTGGCTAGGTCATCAAAGCTTAAGATGGACTTAGGAGGTAAATTGTCGAACCATCTGATCGCTGTCTTCGTGAGAGTCGTTGGAAAAGCTTTGTAGTGAACAGCGTCTGATGCGTCGGTGAGGTACATTCTGCTTCTGAAGTTGCTGAGGTGATGGTTGGGATCTGTAGTGCCATCGTACAAAGTCATATCCGGGAGCTTGAAGTCCTTGGAAATTTTATTTTTCATGATTTCCCTAGTGAATGGATCTTGATCTTTGCGTGAGTTGTCCTCAGGGGTGGTCCGGGTAGCCTTTTCTTTGAGATTGGCTTCGAGTTGTAGAAGTTTATCTTCTAATTCTCGACGTCGCCTTACCTCTCTTTGTAGATCCTTGCCAACTTCTCGTTGATGCTGGCTTTCTTTTTCAAGTTGCTTTAAACGATCTTGAAGCGCTTCTATTACTCCTGGATTTGATGAGTTTTTGTCTCCGTTAGATTCCGGAGTATCTTTTGGTGTAGCGTCGGCGTTTTGTGCGGCATTCTGTCCTCTAGATCTGAATCATGGTCATTGTCATGGTCGTCCGCCATGGTAATGGGATGACTTCCAGGTCCCCGGCAACGACGCCAATGTTCCGAGGGTTACCTGAAACTAGAGGTCAATCTCAGACGAGATTTTCTGTACTGGTCGGTGCTGACGTGTTCGGCTGGTGAATGGCGGTCGGAGCTGTCGTGTCTGACTTGTTGATCTAGCTGCACTGCTGATCCTTTGTCACCGGAGGGTGGGGGGTACCTGCAAGAGACTCCGATGCTTAAGTTAGCATGGGTATTAAGCAGGTTTTTAGTAGAATCAGAGTATGAGATATACTTGGGTGCTCCAGTGTATTTATAGCAGTGTGGGCTGACCTTTCTGATAAGATAAGTTAGTTATCTTATCTTATCTTATCTTGTCTTATTTTAGGTGAAGTCAGCTTATCTTCAAGGGAACCGCCTTTATCTCTATAGGCTTGGATTGCCTTTGGATGTGGGTCGTGTTCCTCTATTTGGGCCCTTTATTGGGCTTTCCTGTTGATTTGGCCGACCTCTTTGAGAAGAGGTCGGATAGCCTGACCTGAAGAGGTCAGTCGCTTTGTCACTGAACATTTTGGGTCAGATAGCTCGACCCAGGGTGTGAACATCTCTCTTTATTAATTGCTTTCTTTAATTGCTCTCTTTACTTTTCTTGTCATTTATTTTATTGCCCCTCTTATGAACCGAAACCCCCCTTGATCTTCATAGCCAATAATCATACACTTCATTGCAATTCTTTGTGAGACGACCCGGAGTCTAAATACTTCGGTTAATTTTCATTTGGGGTTTGTACTTGTGACAACTCAAATTTTTGATTGGGAGGATTGTTTGTTGGTGTAAAACTATACTTGCAACGAGAATTCATTCAATTGAGGAAATTCTATACCACGACAATCTTCTTAAATCACTGCCTCCGCCATAGTAGCCCGATCCTTCGCCTTTTCTACATCAATCTCCAACTTGGCCACCTTAGCATCCAGTTCATCCTTTAGGCCCTTCACCTTATCATATTCAGCCTTGACATCCTCCAAAAAGGCCGCACAACCTTGATAAGGGACTCTCGCACAACCTGAGATAAGGTCGCACCAGGATTGGCCATCCGAATACTGTTACTAGTAATAAAATCAAGGTGGTGGAGGATTGATACGTCGTCTAGAGGAACTTTTCCATAAGGCCGCACCAAGATTGGCCATCCGAATATTGTCCATCAAATTCTTTATCATTCAAATTATAAGTCCCAACAATCTTTTGTCTCTTGGGAGGGGGACCAGCAGCAGTAGGAGAGGAGGCAGTGCCAGAGGCTGTCTGAGATGGGTCAGACGGAATTGTCCGAAGACTCGGGGTCGGGATAATCTTCCTCGGACCCTAAGACTCAATCGCCGGCTGCTTCGGAGGCAGCTGTGCTGAAGATCCCTCCCCCGACGTCTTTTGTGACAGATTTTGGGCAGCCATTGCCTTCTTGGCCTTCCGAAAAGACTTCATGGAGTCTGAAGATTTAACCATCTCTAAAAAAAAGCCAGAAAAAAAAATTACACAGTCGAAAAAGAAGGAATTCACAAACAATAGAAGAAAACTATCCGTAAAAGAAGAGGTCGGATACTACCTAGCTCGGACCGGAGAAGGGAAGGATCTCCTAGAAACCTCTTAGTATCCAAATGAGGAGGCTCTCCCCAATACTCCTCTAAAACATCCATAAAAGCCTGTTCTACCTCATCTAAACTCTCCCAAGGGTACTTAAGGACTACAGGGTCTTTCTGCCACCATAAAGGAAAGGTCGACTCTTCGTTCTCATCCAAAAAGAAAGGCTGAGCACCCTCAACAGCTCAGACTTTGAAGTAGTAATTCTTAAAGTCGCGAAAAGATTCATCAAACATTGAGAACACTTTCTTTCCCTGGGTAGCTCGGAAAGAGATCCAAGAAGCTTTCTTCTTGGCTACCCCGGGTTCGATTAGCACAAACAAGTAACGAAAAAGGGGACATGGCAGATCGGACACCCAGTTCTTAGCATAGTAACTGAAAGATCTTTATAAAGGCCCAAGAGTTCGGATTAAGTTGAGAGGGGGCCACGTTATAGTTCCACAAGAGTTCGGTTTCAAAGGCAGCAAAAGGAAGGGTAATACCTAATTGGCTAAAGAAATAGTCATAGGCGTAAAAGAAAGGACGCTCTGTCCGATCTAAGGGAGGGAAACTAAGTCTCTCCTCAGGGTCAGGTGACACCAATTCATAATTCTTTTCGTCCTCCCTACGTTCACAGATCCTATGAAATTGCCTATGTCTCTCACAATACTCAGGGTCAGCCATAGTGACACACATCAACACTATAAAATCTAACCAATCGGCCATGCCAATAGGGACCTTTGTAGACATCTCGACAATATTCTTACGAGAAGACATATAGCAAACTACACCTATAGCAAAGGAAGATAAAAAGGGGGTCACTACCAAACAACTCGGACAAAAGTAAAAAGCAACAAACAGTAGGTATGGCAGCAAAAGGGCACCCCAGGATTCACAAAGAAAGAATCAAATCAGCACCAAAAGTCCAGGGGCACCCTTTGGAGGCAGCAAGCACAGAATGCAAAAATGTGATAAACTAAAAACCTAAGCTCCTAACAGTTCCCTAAAATGACAGAAACCTAAGCTCCTACAGTTCCGCAAAACGAAGCAACAGAGATAGAACAAGATCACAACTTTGAAGAAACAAGGACATGCAATCTTTTCAGAAAGTTTCAAACTTTTTCAAAATAAGCTCAATAAAGAACAAAACTTTGTGCGAAAAGAAAAGCATGCAAACAGTAAAGCACAAAGAAGGATGACTATTAAGACACAGAAAAGAGAAGAGCACCAACATGCGATGAAGAAGGAGCGATCGCGATGAAGGCACGACAAAAACACGAGCAATCCACACCAACGAGCGCTTCGAAAAGAAAAAATAGGAAGCTTGGGGCAAGAAATCAGAAAAGAGAAATTCTTTACTTAAAGTTTAAGACAAAAGAAACAAACAAAGAAGCAACGATTACAAATAAAAGAGGGTGTTCTTTGCAGAAGAAAGAATAACTTCTCTAAATTAAAATCAAAGGAGGGAATGAAACGGAAAAAGAAAATTGAAAACCCTATTAAAGAGGCTTTTAAAGCGATCGCACGTTCCCAGAGAAACGCTCTCAAGAAATGAACGCAGCAATAAAGGAGTGAAAGGCAAAAATGCTCTACATTTTAAATAGCATTTAATAAACGCGAAACCGGGAAGATGCTTGAACACGACTTCCTCAAAGGGGTCGAAGCTTAAAAACACGACCTCAAAAGGAAAGATCGAAGCTCAAGCAGAGGTACTGTTCATACCCTAGACTGAGCTATACGGTCTAGGTTGTGAGTACTTTGAGTGTCTACGCATTGGGAGGCTAAATTATTTACTACCTCGGTCAAGGTAGCCATGAGTTCTAGTGTCCTCCTTTGAGCTTCACGTTGCTCTTGAAGTAATGAAGTGAGAGAATCATCCTTTTGGACTTGGGGTGGATAGGAGGGTTGATCATTTAGGGGAAATAGTTCATGATAGAAAGGTGGTTCATCTTCATAAGGGTATGAAAATGGTGTATATTAAAGTGGTTCTTGGGAGTATTGATGTTGGAATTGTGGTAGTTCTTAGGAGTAATTGTGTCGGAATTGTTGTGGCTCTATGTATGGTTCATAAGGCTCATAAGGTTGTTAGTTTGGTGGTGGGTATGGGTTAGGATCATATGGAGGTGTTTGGTGGTATAGGGCTTGTGAGTATGGTAGTTGAGGACTATATTGAGGAAGGGGTTCATAGGCATATGGTGGTTGTGACTGATAATCACAAGGAGGTCCACTGGTGCACGAATTCCCACGCTTCGTAAAGCTGAACTAGCAAGTGCACTAGGTCGTCCAAGTAATACTTGAGCGAGTCAGGGTCGATCCCACGAGAATTGTGATTTGAAGCAAGCTATGGTTATCTTGCAGGTCTTAGTCAGGCAGATAGAAGAGTTGTTGGTTTGAATTTGGTTAAAACCATAAAAGGAATAAAGGTGTATAAAATACTTTGTGAATTTGAATGGAATCAGTAATAGGAAGATGGTAAAGGCTTGGAGATGCTTTGTCCTTCTGGATTAACTCTGGTATTATTGTCTTCTTCAATTGTGAATGATTTCTTCTATGGCAGGATGTATGTGATCAACGCCGTATGGCCGCGGTCATTAATCTCCTCTGCTTCAGATCAGACGCCGTATGGCTGCGGTCATTCAATCTGAACGGGGGTGAAACTCTAGCAGTCTATTCCCTTGGTGATCTTACTCAAAATGCCATAAACAAGGTCGAATCTTCTGGATCAGAGAATATTGTGCCTTTGGGTTCTAGCCTCTACCACAGAGACCCTAATCTCCCCATACCTCGGCTGAACTGGTGTCTCAAGAAGTCCCCAACGAAGTCGTGGATTAGCCGTCTAGGATATGTATAATCAAGCTGGCGGTTCGATGCTTTCGAATCACGTAATCACACGAACCCAAGAAAACACGAGTGGTTGTCAAGCACACGGTCTTAGTATGAGGAACGGAGTTGATTGTTATGGGTCATCCCATTCATCATGTTGAAGAACGAATATACATCTTAGAATTGAATCAAACACGTATTGAAGAGAAACAGTAATACTTTTATTAATTCATAGAACTCAGCAGGGCTCATCCCCTCAACCTAGGAGGTTTAGAAATCCATACTGATAGAAAACACAAGCATGGAATTCGAAAATATGGTAAAAGAGGTCTCTATGATTATGTAAAATACTCCTTAAATACTAAACTAGTGACTAAGGATTACATAGAAGGGAAAAATAGTATTTTTAATGCTAAAATCCAATTTTGGGTCCCACTTGGTGAGTGTTTGGGCTGAGCTTTGATGAGATCCACGTGCTATGAGGCCTTTAGGGCATTGAACGCTGGCTAGGGGGTCCTCTTTGGGTGTTTGGATGCTGGTCTCTTCTCCTTGGGTGCTGGACGCCTGAAAGGGGGCAGGAGGCTGGCATTGAATGCCAGTTTTGGGCCTACTCATTGCTGGAAAGCATTGGAAGTCAGCTTTCCATAGCCATTGAGAACGCTCCATTTGAACTTCTTTAGCTCTAGAAAAGCTCTTCCAAGTGCAATGAGGTCAGATCCGAACAGCATCTGCAGTACTTTCTCTGTCTCTGAATCAGATTTTTGCTCCAACTCCTCAATTTCAGCCAGAAAATATCTGAAATTGCATAAAAACACACAAACTCATAATAGAATCCAAAAAATGTGAATTTTTCACTAAAACCTATGAAAACTCAATAAAAATTAAACAAAACAAACTAAAAACTATATGAAAATGAAGCCAAAAAGCGTATAAAATATCCGCTCATCATCCATCATAACCATTGGATTGGCATGCCTCTTGGAATGGCTCTTTCTCATAGTACATTGATGGAGGTTGTTGCCATGAAGATTGATCATATGCTTGAGGCTCCTCCCACCTTTGATTGTTCCATCCTTGATTTAAGCCTTCATTATAGTTCTCATTTCCTACAACATAGTTGTAACCACACTCATAGCCAAAAGAGTGAGAATTGATAGTAACGAGAGAATAAAAGCAAAACCTAATAAGAAACAAAGAGACAAAATCCTAACTACTAACTTAAATAAGCAAACAAACAAAGAGCAAACTATTCACAATATTAACATATGTACAATAACCAATAACAAGCGCACATTTGCAATTTCGCGGCAACGGCGCCAAAACTTGATGTGGGATAAATGCCGGTTAGGAATTTTCTCAAAATAATCACGTTGCAAGTATAGATTCAAACCAACAAACAACCCTCAATCAAAGTTTAATTTGTTTGTCACAAGTGCAAACCCAATAAAAATCGAGAGTATTTAAATCTCGGGTTGTATCTCAAGGAATTGCAAGGAAGTGTGCATATATATTATTAGTTATGGGAAAGTATTTTTGGATTTTGGGTTTGATAGACAAGAAAATAAAACTACGACTAAGGGATTATAAATGCTAAAAGGCTACCCATGGCAAGGATCAAGAGTCAAGGTTTTCTATCTTGGACCATTGACCACAACATAGTGATTACAAAGAGTTAATTCCACTTAGTTGCCCTCTAACATCGGAGGATTAAGTTAAGCGGACGTAATTGGTCCTAAAACTAATTAACAACCCTAAATCACCAATAAAACTGGACATCAATAATTTCAAGGGACCTAAGTCCTCAATCACAAGACAAGAGTACCAAAATCTACTCTAAAATCCAACCAAGCATTTTATCAAACACTTAGAAAGCATAAAAATAAAGCATCATAAAGTGCAAGAAAAATAAAATCTACAACTACCAAATGCAAGGAAATAACTATAACAACTCAATTAAACAATAAGAAATATGGAAACATAAATTGCAAAAATGAAATTAAAATCAACAAGAGTGCATGAACATAAAGGCAACAAATAAAAGGAAATAACAAGTAGAACTAAAGGAACAAAGATGCAAGAACAATAAATGGTAAGAAAAAGTAAATGAAAACAAGAATTAAACCTAAATCTAGGAAAAATCTAACCTAATTCTACCCTAATTCTAGAGAGAAGAGATAGCTTCTCTCTCTAGAATATAATCTAAAACATGTTTCTATTCTATCCTTAATTGCTCCCCCTTGTTCGTTCTTGATTTTGGCCTCTAATAGTTTCAGAAATGAGTTGGATTTGGGCCTGGATGGCTCAGAAATCGCCCCCAACGTATTCACTTTAATGAGATCATGTGACCAACTTCGCACGTGCGCGTGGGTGATGCGTGCGCGTCGCCTGGCAGATTTCTCCTTATGCGTACGCGTGGGTCACGCATACGTGTCGCCATAAATTCTGCGAATCCTTATTTTTTCATGAATTCTCCACTTTGCATGCTTTTCTCTTCACTTCTCTAATCCAATCCTTGCCCTATAAACCTGAAATCACTCAACAAACATATCAAGGCATCGAACAGAATTAAAGTGAATTAAATTTATCAAATTAAGGGCCTAAAAAACATGTTTTCACCCTTAAGTACAAATTAAGGAGAATTTACAAAACTATGCTATTCCATTGAATATATGTAGAAAAAATTTATAAAATCCACTAGATTCCATACAAGATAAACCATAAAATTGTGGTTTATCATGTACACTAAAATCAGCCATCAAAGTCAGCCACCAGTATAAAATACATGTTGGAATATAAATACACATTAAGAATAAATTAAATTACACATGTATTTATACATAAATACATGGGTGGCTGATTTTAGTGATTAATTTTGGTGTATGAATAGCATTTTTGTATTCTAAAATTGGTCAACTAAAACTTTTCAATAAAATTTCTCAATATTTATATTGGTAAAATAGATATATTTCTTACAAGTATATAATATTATTAAACTAAATTTAATAATCAAGATTTGTAATTGGTAACACTACTCAACGACTCGATAAAATGATATAATATATTTTATTAAGAATTCAAAAAGAGCAAAGTATAATTTCTTTCATCTTTTCAGCTCTTAGTTAATTTTTAAAATATGGTTTAATTGTGAAACTCTAACTTATGACTATTGTTATAATGAATTGTGAATAATCTATGAATCTCATTTCTTCATTCATTCAATTTTTGTGGCCAAAATTTTATTTATTTCAATCACTATAATTATAACACTCAAACTCTTTACCAAGAATTGACAGATTGCTTATTGACTAATAATTAATTTTACAAGTATTTAAATTATACTCAGTATCCATTCAACTAGCATCTTAAAGTATTAGATGTCCCAAGACAAAGTATAATAAATAAATTATTAATTATCATCATAGTTGTAGGTCAAAGAAAAATCTATTACTATATTTATCTTGAAATTATCCTATTGACAAATATGTAGTAATTATAACAATTAAAAATTCTCAAAATGAATCCGTTTAATAGTCATATCTCAATATACAATATA
>NC_029792.2:96676888-96690839 GCF_000816755.2 Arachis ipaensis | reverse complement strand
ATATATAATAATAATAACAAATTATTTATATATAATATATAAATTGAATTATAATCATACTTCTTATGTCAAAGCTTCCCTACAACCCTTATGAAAAGAATATTGCGGTGTAGCGGCCCACAAAACACACCTGATTATAACACACACTGTTTTTTATGATATCTCAATTTTATAACTAATTTTGAATAGCTAGTGACAATAATTGTATGCCTTATATCATCAATATATGTCCGTCCATTTCTATTGTTCGGTTTCATTGGCACTTGTTTGTCAATTCAACAACGCTACTTATGATGCAAGCTTTCACGTGAATGTTCAACATATAAATTAATAATCCTAAAGTATTATTGAATATTCTATATGTGATTATTCTTCTTCAAGTTGATTAATGGAAGCTAAATAATGTTGACACATCTTTGCTCAACATATTAATCTACTAACTGCCCATTATTTAATTTTTTTAACAATGATTTCAATATGTTATTTCAATCGCATAAAGTTGTGTGTGTCGTGTATCTTTATCAAATTAATTGAATCATGTATATACAGTGGTCGTTTTATTATTACACACGAGGTTTCTAATTGGACGTTGCCCTATGCATGATTAAGAGTGTTTGTGACGAGTGACGAGTAAACCTTTCTTTGGATAGCTGAGAAACTATATTATATAGTTTTTAACAGCTGCCACCATCGCTATCAGACTGTCTTTGTTCTTTGAAAGAAAGTTATACATATAATCCTATTTTCCTCCTGAATTATTCTTACTTTAAATAATGAAACATATATTTTTTATATAAGTTATATCTAGATTATTACGATAACTTTTAGAATTTAGCTAGTATGCTTTAAGACAAATTTTAAGATTTTTGATATATTTGTAGAAGCTTTTAAATTTTTTTAATAAATACACAATAAATTTACTCAAAATTAAAAAAGAATTTACATCCTTAATAAATATTTTTTTAATTAGTAACTTTAATATACCTTTTTAAAGTAGATATTAGTTGAACCCTAAATTTTAAATCTACTAGGTTTTTAGGATAAAATATATTTTTGTGTGTAATAATAATATTTGCAAGAAGTTCCCAAATTAACCCAAATAAAATATTTAATTTGTATTAATTTTATTCCAACACTTGAAGTAAATTTCAGTTCTACCCCTAGGTGTGAATTATGCCTATTAATAATATAGTCTAAAATTGTTCAAACTAAAAAACTTATAATTATTTTTGTTCATTATTTTGGTTTATATTTTAAACTTATCCCTGATTGAACTATTATTAATAGGCAGAGGTAACTTAAAGGTACGTAAAATTAGAATGTCTTTCAAATCTTAGGGATAAAATTATATTAAATATAAATTTAAAAAAAAAAAAATTTATACCCAATATATCTTTTGAGATTGAATTTGGTGTACATCTAATATGATTAATCTTTTAAATACCACTTTACATATCTTGTGATGTCCAAAAAGGGTCCCCATTATCAAAAAGCAACCATAATAATTATTCCTTCCGTTTAATTTTTAATTAGTTTATCAGTTTTTTCGGGTAACACGAGTTTGACTTAAACCCATCTCTCATTATATATACCTATTATTTAACTGCATGGCACGTCCTTAGATGTTTTCTTGTCTACATGGATATTTTTTGTCTGGTGGCAATCCTTGTCAAAGATGTTAAGTAATTAGATTTTTGAAAACCCATCCATGTTAATTGTTGTAGTATTTTAATACAATTTCTTCTATAAAATATATTTTGTGGAGGTTGACGTGAGAATTGTACGATTAGAAAATTATTTATTATAGATAAATTTACAGATAGATTTAGTCTTTTCTATTGATAGATTTTTTATTACCAATAAAATTAGCAATGACTTTTGTCCCTCTATAAAAATTTTATCGAAAATTATTTACCGACAAATTTTTTTCATCAATAATGTATCGACAGATTTTTTTTATTACCGACAAAATTTTTCTCAGTAATGGTCCCCGCTTTCGCTAAAAAATCGTCAAATTTTTCGACAGATTTTCTGTCGGTAATTTACCGACAGATTTTTTCACGTTACCGACAGATTTTTCCTTGATAATTGTCACTTCAATTTCGCTTAAACCGTCCGATTTTCCGATAGATTTTCCATCAATAACTAACGTCAGATTTTTCGACAGATTTTTTATCGGTAATTGGAGCCTGGGAAAGCATTTACAACTCTGAATTTTTCATCCTTAAATCCGTCAGCAAGGTAAAACAATATTTTTTTAGATTTTTTTATTGCAAAATAAACCTGATTTCATACAAAATAAATATAAATTTAAACAAGTTCATCGTATTATCATACTAAAAGAAAATTACTATAAACAAGCAAGTAAATATAATTCAAAACATAAATAAAGTGTCTTTATATATCAACTATAATAATAAGTAACAATCATACGTCAACAAAGTGTATTGTACATCAACTATAATTCAAAACATAAACTTGTAAGACCCAAAATTTTCGAAAAATCTTATTATGAGCCGATTAAAAAATTTTATTTATTTATTTGAGATTTTATTTTCATAAATTATTTCATTGAAAATAATTAAAATAGGTTTTGATAATTAAATTAGATTTTTATATAATTCTGTAATTATTGGATAATTTTCATATTTAAATTATAAAGTTTGAAAATGGTTAAATAATAAGTTATATATAATTATTGTTTGATTAAATTGGTTTTCAATTTCTAAATTATCCCTAGTTTTATAAAAAAAATACAAAATTACCCAAACCCTAAATCCCCAAATCAACCCACACTAACCCTAATTTGAAACACCCACACCCTCCTATGTTTCCATCAGTAGCCGCCACCCATGTTTCCTTTCCCCCTCTTCACTAAGTGCATATACATCATCATCGAGAGAGAGAGATCCGTGAGAAGAGAAAGAAGAAGACGCACAGTTGCGCCACGCCCAACCGCGTCCTTGGTTGCCGGCTGAACTTGTTGTTCGTGCCAGGACGCTACCCAACCGCCGAACTGCTGCATGTGAAAAGTTGTGTCGTCACCGTTGTGTTGCCGTTAAGGGAGAAAGGAGCGCGAACCATAGCCACGGACAGAGAAGAGAGAGCGTGTACAGAGGAGGTGAAGCCATCGCTGTCACTGTCATGTGTGGAGTCGCCGGCGCGCCCAGCCATCATTCACGACCCGCCGCCGCTACTGGAAAGAGGCCACATGATGCATGGAAATCTGTCTCTCAACGAATTTCTCTTCGGCAAGTATACCGAATTGTCGTCAAGTAAAAACTCACAATAGAGTGAGGTCGAATCCCATAGGAATTGATTGGTTGAGCAACTTTAATTAGAGGAGTGTTCTAGTTGAACTGAGAAAAAGTTGGATTGAGAATTGCATAATTTAAATTGGCGAAAAAAGTATATAACAAGAATGTAAATAGCAGAAATTAAATTTGCAGAAAGTAAATTGCAGGAAGTTAAATGGGGGGTGGGGGGTGATTGAACATAAATGTAAACAACATAAATTAAAGAATGGAATAGATCAGAATGGGGAAGCTCATTGGGTTTAGGAGATGTTACATTCTCCGGATCAAGTTCATTATCATCTCTTCTGCAATGAATGCATTCATTGATCTCTTGGCAATCTTAGGTGATTGAATCCCAATTCCTTGGCAATCCAATCTCTCTAAGCTTGAACAATTGCCCAATTCCTTGATCTAATTGCTCATGCGAAGAGATGAAGTATGATCGTTGATTATATCACACGTTTTTCTAGATCAAACTATTGGTAGGATTTTATGTCACTGTATCCATCCAACCCCAACCCAGTCAAACATGAGAAATTATTTCTAGCATGATTTCCACATTCCTCTTCAAGGTTAAGAGGAAAACCAAGTATGAACAATTTCTCTTTCAAGACAATTACTCAATTGGATGAAGATCGAAAGCTTTCAAGCAAATCAAGAGAAAAGAGAGAAGAAGAAAAATAAAATCTATTATTGATCCATTGAATTACAACAGAGATCCTGATGAGCGGATAATTTATACACTTTTTGGCATTATTTTTAGGTAGTTTTTAGTATGTTTTAGTTAATTTTTATTATATTTTTATTAGTTTTTAAATAAAAATCACATTTCTGGACTTTACTATGAGTTTGTGTATTTTTCTGTGATTTCAGGTATTTTCTGGCTGAAATTGAGGGACCGGAGCAAAAATTTGATTCAAAGGCTGAAAAAGGACTGCAGATGCTATTGAATTCTGACCTCCCTGCACTCGAAATGGATTTTCTGGAGCTACAGAAACCCAATTGGTGCGCTCTTAATTGCATTGGAAAGTAGACATCCAGGGCTTTCCAGAAATATATAATAGTCCATATTTTGCCCAAGTTTTGATGATGCAAACTGGCGTTCAAACGCAAACTTCCTGCCATATTCTGAAGTTAAACGCCAGAAACATGTTACAAACCAGAGTTAAACGCCACAAACAGGCTACAACCTGGTGTTTAACTCCAAGAGAAGTCTCTACACGTGTAAAGCTCAATGCTCAGTCCAAGCACACACCAAGTGGGTCCCGGAAGTGGATTTCTGCATCATTTACTCATTTCTATAAACCCTAGTTACTAGTTTAGTATAAAAACTACTTTTAGTGATTTATTTCATATCTTTTGATCATTTTTGAGACTATCTTTGTATCACTTTTGATTTCTTGATCACGTTTAGGGGGCTGGCCAATCGGCCATGCTTGGACCTTCATCACTTATGTATTTTCAACGGTGGAGTTTCTACACCCCATAGATTAAGGTGTGGAGATCTGCTGTTCTTCATGAATTAATGCAAAGTACTATTATTTTTCTATTCAATTCAAGCTTATTCTTATTCCAAGATATTCACTCGCACTTCAACCTGATGAATGTGATGATCCGTGACACTCATCATTCTCACCTATGAACGCGTGCCTGACAACTACTTCTGTTCTATCTGCAATAGCTTGAGTGTGTATCTCTTAGCCTCCTGGTTCACGATCAGAGTCTTCGTGGTATAGGCTAGAATTATTGACGGCCATTCCTGAGATCTGGAAAGTCTAAACCTTGTCTGTGGTATTTCGAGTAGGATCTGGGAAGGGATGACTGTGACGAGTTTCAAACTCGCGAGTGTTGGGCATAGTGACAGACACAAAAGGATTAATGGATCCTATTCTAACATGATCGAGAACCGACAGATGATTAGCCGTTCGGTAACAGCGCATTTGGACCATTTTCACTGAGAGGACGGACGGTAGCCATTGACAATGGTGATCCCCCAACATAAAGCTTACCATGGAAAGGAGTATGAATGATTGAATGAAGGCAGTAGGAAAGCAGAAATTCAGAAGAAGCAAAGCATCTCCATACGCTTATCTGAAATTCTCACCAGTGAATTACATAAGTACTTCTATCCTATTTTATATTTTAATTATCAAAACTCCCTAACCATTTGAATCCACCTGACTGAGATTTACAAGGATGACCATAGCTTGCTTCAAGCCGACAATCTCTGTGGGATCGACCCTTACTCACGTAAGGTTTATTACTTGGACGACCCACTGCACTTGCTGGTTAGTTGTGCGAAGTTGTGAAAAAGAGTTGAGATTACAATTGTGCGTACTAAGTTGTTGGCGCCATTGCGATCACAATTTCGTGCACCAAGTTTTTGGTGCCGTTGCCGGGGATTGTTCGAGTTTGGACAACTGATGGTTCATCTTGTTGCTCAGATTAGGTAATATTATTTAAATTTTAAGCTTTTTGTTTTTATTATTTTTATTTTCAAAAAATTTTCAAAAAATTTTTTTATTATTCTATGAATTCAGAATCTTTAAGAACGAATTCTAGAGTTTCATGATGATTTGTTGAAGTCTGGCTGGTTGTGAAACCATGTCTAAACTTTTTGGACCGAGGTTTCAACTTATCATCACAGGAGCTTATTGATTTCTATCAATCTTGCTGTTGAATTTCATGATCTGCTAAAGCTTGGCTGGCCATTGGCCATGTCTAGTGTTTTGGACCGGAGCTTTCATTGAAAGCTTGGCTGGCTAGTAAGTCATGTCTAATTCCTGGACCGGAGTTTTAGACTAACATTGCATGATTCCTGGAATTCTCATTAAAAATTTTGAAATCCTTATTTTTCTTTTTCCAAATAATTTTCGAAAAATACAAAAAAAGGTAATAAAATCATAAAACCAAAAAATAATTTTGTGTTTCTTGTTTGAGTCTAGTGCCAAATTGTAAGTTTGGTGTCAATTGCATCCTTTTAATTTCCTGAAAATTTTCAAAAACTCAGGCATGGCGTTCTTGATGATCTTCAAGTTGTTTTTGATGATCTTCTTTGTTTGATCTTTGCATTTTCATGTTTTGTGTCTTTTCTTGTTTTTCATATGCATTTTCAATTTGTTAGTGTCTAAAGTTTGAAAATTTCTAAGTTTGGTGTCTTGCATGTTTTTCTTTTCTTAAAAATTTTCAAAAATAAGTTTTGGTGTTCATCTTGACATTCAAAGTGTTCTTGCATGCATTAGTTGTTTTGATTCATAATTTTTATGTTTTGTTTCAATTTGCTGTTTTTCTCTCTCTTTACTAAAAATCCAAAAATAAAAAATATATCTTTCCTTATTTTACTCATCAATTTCAATTTCAAAATTCTATCTTTTCAAATCTTTTTCAAAAATAAAATCCTTTTCATTTATTTTTTACATATTTTTCGAAAATTTTTTTATTGATTTTCAAAATCTTTTTCTTATTCTTAGTTCATATTTTCAAAAATCTCACTAACATTTAATATTTTGATTCAAAAATTTCCAAGTTGTTACTTGCCTATTAAGAAAGGTTCAATCTTTAAATTCTAGAATCATATCTTTTTAGTTTCTTGTTAGTCAAGTAATCAACTTTAATTTCAAAAATTAAATCTTTTTAATTTCCTTTTCAAATCTTTTTCAAAATGATTTTCAATCATATCTTTTTCAAAAAATCAATTTTCAAAATCTTTTCTAACTTCTTATGCTTTCAAATTTGATTTTTAAATCTTTTTCAATTAACTACTTGACTTTTTGGTTTGATTTTAAAAGTTTTCTATTTCAATCATATCTTTTTCAAAATCACCTAACTAATTTTCTCTCTCTAATTTTTGAAAACTCCTACCCACTTTTTCAAAATTCTTTTTAATTAACTAATTGTTTTAAATTTTAATTTTAATTTTATTTCTCTTTTTAATTTTTGAATTCTAACTAATAATTAAAAATAAAAACAAAAAATTATTTTCCTTTTATTTCAATTTAAATTCGAATTCAATCTCCCTCTCTCATCTTTCTATTTATTTATTTATCTACTAACACTCCTCTTCCACTCAAAATTCGAACCCCCTCTTCTTCACTGTGTTTGAATTTTTCTCTTCTCCTTCTTCTATTCTTCTCTTCTTCTACTCACATAAAGGAATCTCTATACTGTAACATAGAGGATTCCTATTCTTTTCTGTTCTCTTCTTTTTCATATGAGCAAGAACAGGGACAAAGACATTCTTATTGAAGCTGATCCTGAACCTGAAAGGACTCTTAAGAGGAAACTAAGAGAAGTTAAAGCACAACCCTCTGGAGAGGACTTGACAGAAATTTTCGAAAAAGAAGGAGACATGGCCGAACCAAATAACAACAATGCCAACAATACAAGGAAGATGCTTGGTGACTTCATTGTACCTTCTTCTGACTTCTGTGGAAGAAGCATCTCAGTTCCTGCCATTGGAGCAAACAACTTTGAGCTTAAGCCTCAATTAGTTTCTCTAATGCAACAGAATTGCAAGTTTCATGGACTTCTATTGGAAGATCCTCATCAGTTCTTAGCTGAATTCTTGCAAATCTGTGACACTGTCAAAACCAATGGAGTTGATCCCGAGGTCTACAGGCTTATGCTTTTCCATTTTGCTGTAAGAGACAGAGCTAGAACATGGTTGGATTCACAACCTAAGGAAAGCCTGAACTCTTGGGAAAAGCTGGTCAGTGCTTTCCTGGCCAAATTCTTTCCACCTCAAAAGATGAGCAAGCTTAGAGTGGAAATCCAAACCTTCAGACAGAAGGAAGGTGAGTCCCTCTATGAAGCTTGGGAAAGATATAAGCAATTGACTAAAAGATGTCCTACTGACATGCTTCCAGAATGGAGCATCATATGTATATTCTATGATGGTCTGTCTGAGTTGTCAAAAATGTCATTGGACCATTCTACAGGAGGATCTCTTCATCTGAAAACCCTTGCAGAAGCTCAGGAACTCATTGAAATGGTTGCAAATAACCAGTTCATGTACACCTCTGAGAGGAATCCTGTGAACAATGGGACGCCTCAAAAGAAGGGAGTTCTTGAAATTGATACTCTGAATGCCATATTGGCTCAGAACAAAATATTGACTCAGCAAGTCAACATAATTTTTCAGAGTCTGAATAGATTGCAAGCTACATCCAACAGTACTAAAGAAGCATCTTCTGAAGAAGAAGCTTATAATCCTGAGAACCTTGCAATGGCAGAGGTGAATTACATGGGAGAACCCTATGGAAACACCTATAATCCTTCATGGATAAATCACCCAAATTTCTCATGGAAGGACCAATAGAAGCCTCAACAAGGCTTCAACAATAATGGTGAAAGAAATAGGTTTAGCAATAGCAAGCCTTTTCCGTCATCTTCTCAGCAACAGACAGAGAATTCTGAACAGAGCCATTCTGGCCTGGCAACCATAGTCTCTGATCTATCCAAGACCACACTAAGTTTCATGAATGAAACAAGGTCCTCCATTAGAAATTTGGAGGCACAGGTGGGTCAGCTGAGTAAGAAGATTACTGAAATTCCTCCCAGTACTCTCCCAAGCAATACAGAAGAAAATCCTAAGAGAGAGTGCAAGGCCATAATCATGATCAACATGGCCGAACCTGGAGAGAGTGAGGAGGACATGAGTCCCAGTGAAAAAAGTCTCATGGGACGTCCTCTGGACAGAAAGGAGTTTCCCTTTGAGGAACCAAAGGAATCTGAGGCTCATACAGAGACCATAGAGATTCCATTGAACTTTTTTCTACCATTCATGAGCTCTGATGAATATTCTTCCTTTGAAGAGGATGAAGACATCACTGAAGAGCAAGTTGCTAAATATCTAGGAGCAATCATGAAGCTGAATGCCAAGTTATTTGGTAATGAGACTTGGGAGGATGAACCCCTTTGTTCACCAATGAACTGAATGCATTAATGAGGCAGACATTACCTCAGAAGAAACCGGATCCCAGAAAATTCTTCATACCTTGTACCATAGGCACCATGACCTTTGAGAAGGCTCTGTGTGACCTGAGGTCAGGGATAAACCTCATGCCACTCTCTGTAATGGAGAAACTAGGAATCTTTGAGGTACACGCTGCAAGAATCTCACTAGAGATGGCAGACAAATCAATGAAACAGACTTATGGACTAGTAGAGGACGTGCTAGTAAAGGTTGAAGGCCTTTACATCCCTACTGATTTCATAATCCTAGCCACTGGGAAGGATGAGGATGAATCCATCATCCTTGGCAGACCCTTCCTACCCACAACAAAAGCTGTGATTGATGTTGACAGAGGAGAGTTGGTCCTTCAGTTAAATGAGGACTAGCTTGTATTTAAGACTCAAGGTTCTTCTTCTGTAACCATAGAGAGGAAACATGAAAAGCTTCTCTCAATACAGAGTCAAACAAAACCCCCACGTTCAAACTCTAAGTTTGGTGTTGGGAGGCCACAACCAAACTCTAAGTTTGGTGTTGGGAAGCCATAATCAAACTCTAAGTTTGGTGTTGAGAGGCCCCAACCCTGCTCTGATTATCTGTGAGGCTCCATGAGAGCTCACTGTCAAGCTATTGACATTAAAGAAGCGCTTATTGCGAGGCAATCCAATGTTATTTAATTATATCTATTTATTTTCCATTATTATTTTATATTTTCTGTAGGTTGATAATCATGTGAAGCCACCAAAACAACTGAAAAATCAAAAACAGAATGAAAAACAACATTAAAAACAGCACACCCTGGAGGATAAGCTTACTGGCGTTTAAACGCTAGTAAGAAGCATCAGACTGGCGTTTAACGCCAGAAAGAAGCATCAAGCTGGCGTTAAATGCCAGAAACAGGCACCAGACTGGTGTTTAATGCCAGAACAGGGCACCAAGTTGGCGTTAAACGCCAAGAAAGGGAGAAAAGCTGGCGTTTAACGCCAGAAACAAGCAGCAGTCTGGCGTTAAATGCCAGGATTGCACTCTAAGGGCGTTTACACGCCTAAATGGAGCAAGGATGATAAGTCCTTGACCCCTCAGGATCTGTGGACCCCACAGGATCTCCACCTACTCCACTTCTCTCTTTTTTACATCTTTTCATAACACTCTTATCCAAATACCCTTCACCAATCACCTCCATCACCCTTACCCATCACCTCTTTACCAATCACATCCATCCTCTCTTCCCCAAAAACCTCACTACCTCTAAATTCAAAATACTTTCCCTCCTAAATTCAACCCTAATACACGAAACTTAACTCTCCCCCCTCTATATAAACCCCTCACCACTCCTTCATTTTCACACATAACAACCACCACTTCTACCCCTTGGCCGAACCACATATCTCCCTCCATCTCCTCCATTTTCTTCTTCTTCTACTACTTTCTTTCTTCTTTTGCTCGAGGACGAGCAAAACTTTTAAGTTTGGTGTGATAAAAGTATTGCTTTTGTTTTTCCATAACCATTTATGGCACCTAAGGCCAGAGAAACCTCAAGAAAGAGGAAAGGAAAGGCAATTGCTTCCAACTCTGAGTCATGGGAGATGGAAAGATTCATCTCAAAGGTCCATCAAGACCACTTCTATGAAGTTGTGGCCCAAAAAAAGGTGATCCCTGAGGTCCCTTTTAAGCTCAAAAAAGGTGAATATCCAGAGATCCGACAAGAGATTAGAAGAAAAGGATGGGAAGTTCTCTCCAATCCTATTCAACAAGTCGGAATCTTAATGGTTCAAGAGTTTTATGCAAACGCATGGATCACTAGGAACCATGATCAAAGTATAAACCTGAATCCAAAGAATTGGCTTACAATGGTTCGGGGGAAATACTTAGATTTCAGTCCGAAAAATGTAAGGTTGGCGTTCAACTTGCCAATGATGCAAGAAAACGCACGCTCCTACACTAGAAGGGTCAACTTTGATCAAAGGTTGGACCAAGTCCTCATGGACATATGTGTGGAAGGAGCTCAATGGAAAATTAACTCAAGAGGCAAGCCGGTTCAATTGAGAAGGCATGACCTTAAGCCTGTGGCTAGAGGATGGTTGGAGTTCATCCAATGCTGAATCAATCCCACTAGTAACCGGTCTGAAGTTACTATAGACCGGTCCATCATGATCCATAGTATCATGATTGGGGAGGAGCTGGAACTTCATGAGATTATACCTCAAGAACTCTACAAGGTGGCTGACAAGTCATCCACTTTGGCAAGGTTAGCCTTCTCTCACCTTATTTGTCACCTCTACAATTCGGCTGAGATTGTCATAGAGGAAGACATCCTCATTGAAGAGGACAAGGCCATCACTAAAAAGAGGATGGAGCAAACAAGAGAGCCCACTCATGGACCTCAACAAGAGCATGAGGAAATTCCTCATCATGAAATCCCTGAGATGCCTCAAGGGATACACTTTCCTCCACAAAACTATTGGGAGCAAATTAACACCTCCCTAGGAGAATTAAGTTCCAACATGGGACAACTAAGGGTGGAGCACCAAGAGCACTCCATCATTCTCCATGAGATTAGAGAAGATCAAAGAGCTATGAGGGAGGAGCAACAAAGGCAAGGAAGAGACATAGAGGAGCTCAAGAACACCATTGGTTCTTCAAGAGGAGGAAGACGCCACCCTCACTAAGGTGGACCCGTTCCTTAATCTCCTTGTCTATTTATTTTTTCTGTTTTCATTCTCTCTGCTTTATGTTTATTTATGTTTGTGTCTTTATTACATGATCATTAGTGTTTAAGTGTCTATGCCTTAAAGCTATGAATGTCCTATGAATCCATCACCTTTCTTGAATGAAAAATATTTTAACCACAAAAGAACAAGAAGTACATAATTTCAAATTAATCCTTGAAATTAGTTTAATTATTTTGATGTGGTGACAATAATTTTTGTTTTCTGAATGAATGCTTAAACAGTGCATATGTCTTTTGAATTTGTTGTTTATGAATGTTAAAACTGTTGGCTCTTGAAAGAATGATGAAAAAGGAGAAATGTTATTGATAATCTGAAAAATCATAAAATTGATTCTTGAAGCAAGAAAAAGCAGTGAAAAACAAGGCTTGCGAAAAAAAATGAAAAATAAAAGAAAAAGAAAAAGCAAGCAGAAAAAGCCAGTAACCCTTTAAACCAAAAGGCAAGGAAAAAATAAAAAGGATCCAAGGCTTTGAGCATCAGTAGATAGAAGGGCCCATAGGAATAAAATCCTGGCCTAAGCGGCTAAACCAAGCTGTCCCTAACCATGTGCTTGTGGCGTGAAGGTGTCAAGTGAAAACTTGAGACTGAGCGGTTAAAGTCATGGTCCAAAGCAAAAAGGGTGTGCTTAAGAGCTCTGGACACCTTTAACTGGGGACTCTAGCAAAGCTGAGTCACAATCTGAAAAGGTTCACCCAGTTATGTGTCTGTGACATTTATGTATCCAGTGGTAATACTGGAAAACAAAATGCTTAGGGTCACGGCCAAGACTCATAAAGTAATTGTGTTCAAGAATCAACATACTGAACTAGAAGAATCAATAACACTATCTGAATTCTGAGTTCCTATAGATGCCAGTCATTCTGAACTTCAAAGAATAAAGTGAGATGCCAAAACTATTCAGAAGCAAAAAGCTAAAAGTTTTGCTTCCGAACAGTTTTGGCATCTCACTTTATCCATTGAAGCTCAGAGTGATTGGTATCTATAGGAACTTAGAATTCAGATAGTGTTATTGATTCTCCTATTTCAGTATGATGATTCTTGAACACATCTACTTTATGAGTCTTGGCCATGGCTCTAAGCACTTTGTTTTCCAGTATTACCACCGGATACATAAATGCCACAGACACATAATTGGGTGAACCCTTTTAGATTGTGACTCAGCTTTGCTAAAGTCCCCAATTAGAGGTGTCCAGGCTTCTTAAGCACACTCTTCTTTTTGCTTTGGACCTTGACTTTAACCGCTCAGTCTCAAGTTTTCACTTGACACCTTCACGCCACAAGCACATGGCTAGGGACAGCTTGGTTTAGCCGCTTAGGCCAGGATTTTATTCCTTTAGGCCCTCCTATCCACTGATGCTCAAAGACTTGGGATCCTTTCTATTACCCTTGCCTTTTGGTTTTAAGAGCTTTGGCTTTTTCTGCTTGCTTTCTCTTTCTCTCTCTTTTTTTTTTCTGCAAGCTTTGTTCTTTGCTGCTTTTTCTTGCTTCAAGAATTATTTTTATGATTTTTCAGATTATCAATAACATGTCTCATGTTCATCATTCTTTCAAGAGCCAACATATTTAACAGTCTTAAACAACAAATTCAAAAGACATATGCACTGTCCAAGCATTCATTCAGAAGACAGAAAGCATTGCCACCACATGTTACTAATTAGAATTTTTCTTATTAAAAACTCGAATTTTATTGCCTCTTATTCAAAAGATCTACTATTTTATTTATGCTTGCTGATGATGAGAAAAATAGACTATAACTTAATTGGAGGTAAAATCAAAATAGACACTAATTACTGCTATATGACTCCTAAGGTAAACTCTTATAACGACAACTATCACAGAGTTAAAGCAGAAATTGGAATTTAACAACCTTTGTTCTGGGAAGTGGATGTTCTTCGGATCTGTGGGGTGCTTGGTCCTTCAAGAGATAACTTCTGGCGCTTCAATTCCCTCAAGTCACGCCCTTGCTCTTCCTG
>NC_029792.2:96674672-96676644 GCF_000816755.2 Arachis ipaensis | reverse complement strand
TTCTCCTGTTGAAAGAGTCTGGATCATCTTTCAGCTGAGGTAGCTTTAAGATCTCCCTGATCTTGTCAGGGTTGGTATGAACAATCTGTCCTCTGACCACGGTCTAATATTCATAGAAAGCAGTTCCAGATAGTTTTTGCTTGTCTGTCTGCCACATGTTAGCATAGAACTCCTGGACCATATTCCTTCCCACTTTCGTCTCAGGATTAGCTAGGACCTCCCAGTTCCTGATTCGAATTTGCTCCTGGATCTCCGGATATTCGTCTTCTTTCAGATCAAATCTAACTTCCGGGATCACTGATCTTAGACCCATTATTTTGTAATAATGGTCTGAATGTTCTTTAGATAAGAACGTCCCTTGATTCCAAAGTGGTTTTGGAACGCTCTCTTTCTTGCCTCTTGAAGTGGGTTGTTTTCCCTTAGGAGCCATGATCTTAGTGATCACGGATAAACACACCAAACTTAGAGGTTTGCTTGTCCTCAAGCAAAAGAAAAGAAAGGAGAGGGATAGAAGGAGAGCTAGGTGCAATTGTTGATGGAGGGGGGAGGCCAAACCCATATTTAAAGGGAGGGGGGTGGGTTCAAAAATTTAGAAAAGATATGATAAAAAAGATTGATTTGGAAAAGATAAGATAGAAGATATGATAAGAGAGGATATAGTTTAAAATTAAAAAGATATGATAAATTTTTGAAAAAGATAAATCTAGATTTTGAAAAAGATAATGTGGAGATTTGAAAAAGATATTGATGAGTTGAAAATATTTTTGGAAAAGAGTTGAATTGGATTGAAAAAGAGGATTTGTGCTTATGGATTAAGATACATTTGATATTTTTAAAGTAGGATTTTTAGAAATTAAGGATTTTAGAAATTAGGGTTCTTAACATGTGTATGCAAGAAATCATGATTTGAAACATGGAAATTAGAATTAGAATGAAAAATATGAAGAAGAAACGAATTTACCTCCTTTCCATCATCCTGGCGTTTGAACGCCCAAACGCTGCCTGTTTTGGGCGTTCAACGCCCAAATGCTGCTCTCCTGGGCGTTCAACGCCCAGTTGTTGCCCTTTTCTGGCGTTGAACGCCAGATAGCTATCCTTACTGGCGTTCAGCGCCCACTGGATGCCTTTTTTGGGCGCTGAACGCCCAAAACAGGCTCTTACTGGCGTTTTCTTGCCAGTGAGCTCTTTTTCTCTGTTTTGTGTGCAGATTCCTTCTGTAACCCTGTGAACTTATGCAATTGATTTTTTTACCTTGTTATTAATGAACTTTATATAAACAAATAAAAATAAAAATAGGGCAAAATGCTTAGAGGATTGATGCCCCATGGCTGGGTTGCCTCCCAGCAAGCGCTTCTTTATTGTCTTTAGCTGGACCTTGCTGAGCTTTTAATCCAGCTTCTGCCTTGAGCACTCTTGCTCAACGTTGCCTTCAAGATAGTGCTTGATTCTCTGTCCATTGACGATGAACTTCTTATCGGAATCAATATCTTGAAGCTCTACATAACCATATGGTGATACACTTGTAATCACATATGGTCCCCTCCACCGGGATTTCAGTTTCCTGGGGAATAGCCTGAGTCTAGAGTTAAATAGCAGAACCTTCTGTCCTGGTTTAAAGATTCTAGATGACAGCTTTCTATCATGCCACTTTTTTTATTTCTCTTTATAAAGCTTGGCATTTTCGAAAGCAGTGAATCTGAATCCTCTAACTCATTTAGCTGGAGCAATCTTTTTTCTCCTGCTAATTTGGCATCAAAATTTAGGAATCTGGTTGCCTAGTAGGCTTTATGTTCCAGTTCCACGGGCAGGTGACATGCCTTACCATACACAAGTTGGTATGGAGAGGTCCCTATAGGGGTCTTGAATGCTGTTCTGTAAGCCCACAGAGCATCATCCAAGCTCCGTGCCCAATCCTTTCTACGGGTACTTACTGTCCGTTCTAGGATTCTCTTTAATTCTCTGTTAGAGACTT
>NC_029792.2:96673537-96674609 GCF_000816755.2 Arachis ipaensis | reverse complement strand
TAGAGTGTGGGCCAATAGAAGCCACATTGGAGGACCTTGGTGGCTGTTCGCTCACCCCCGAAATGGCCTCCATATTGAGATCTATGGCAATGCCATAGGATCCTCTGCGCTTCTTCTCTAGGAACACACCTACGGATTATTCCGTCTGCACATCTCTTAAAGAGATAGGGTTCATCCCACAAGTAGTACTTTGTATCAGTGATTAATTTTTTCTTTTGTTGCCTGTTGTACTCCTTGGGTATGAACCTTGCAGCTTTATAGTTTGCAATATCGGCNATCTGTCCCAATACTGCACCAATGGCGTGATCACTGGCATCACATATTAGCTCAAATGGTAATGTCCAGTCTGGTACAGAAATAACTGGTGATGTGACCAGCTTAGCTTTCAGCGTTTCAAACGCCTGCAGACACTCTGTGTCAAACACAAATGGCGTGTCAGCAGCTAGCAGTTCATTATGAATCACTATCATGCCTCCCTTTTTTGGGACGACTTGGACAGGGCTCACCCAGGTGCTATCAGAAATAGGATAAATAATCCCAGCCTCTAGTAATTTGGTGACCTCTTTCTGCACCACTTCCTTCATGGCTGGATTTAGCCGCCTCTGTGGTTGAACCACTGGTTTAGCATTATCTTCCAATAAGACTGGGCTTATGCCCTTAAGGTCACCTATGGACCACCCAAGAGCTGTTTTGTGTGTCCTTAGCACTTGAATAAGTGCTTCCTCTTCCTGTGGATTTAAAGCAGAGCTTATGATCACTGGAAAAGTGCACCTTCTCCCTAGAAATACATATTTCAGGGATGGTGGTAATGGTTTGAGCTCGGGCTTAGGAGGTTTTTCCTCTTCCAGAGGAAATTTCAGAGGCTCTTTCATCTCCTCTGAATCCTCCAAATCAGGCTGAACATCTTTAAAGATGTCTTCCAACTCTGATTCGAGACTCTCAGTCATGTTGATCTCTTCTACCAAAGAGTCAATAAGATCAACTTTCATGCAGTCTTTTGATGTGTTTGGATGCTGCATGGCTTTGACAGCATTCAACTTAAACTCATCATCATTGACTCTCAGGGTTATTT
>NC_029792.2:96671682-96673486 GCF_000816755.2 Arachis ipaensis | reverse complement strand
AGGATAAGGTATCTTGGCTTTATATTCCTCAACCTTAGTTGCTGTAGGTTTATTGCCTACAGAAGTGGTTGAAGAAGCCTTTCTAGAGGGGTTGTCATCAGCACTTGTGTGTGTCTGATCCCTCACTGGCAATTGAGTGCCAGAGTTAGAAGCTGGAGTGATGTTAGACGCCAACTCCTTGTCTGTTCCTGGCGTCTGAACGCCAGAACTGTTCCCATTTTGGGCGTTCAACGCCAGATCTTGCCCATTTTGGGTGTTCAACGCCAGATCCTTGCTTGTTTCTGGTGTTGAACGCCAGTGCTTGCTTGTTACTGGTGTTGAACGCCAGTCTTGGGCATGGTCTGGGCGTTCAGCGCCAGCCTTCCACCAGATTGCTGGCGTTTTAACGCCATAATTAATTATCCCTGGGCTCTTACTGTCCTCAGGTGAATTTTGGGTGGTTTGCTCATTCCTTGGCTCTTTGCTGCCTTGAGGTGGGGTATTTAATGTTTTCCCACTTCTTAATTGAACTGCTTGGCATTCTTCTGTTATTTGTCTTGACAACTGCTGCTTTGTTTGCTTCAATTGTTCTTCCATATTTATATTAGCCATCCTTGTCTCTTGTAGTTTATCCTTGAATTCGGCTAACTGCTTTGTTAGAAAGTCCAATTGCTGATTGAATTCAGCAGCTTGTTTTACAAGGCTGAGTTCAGCAGTTACTGTTTTAACCTCTTCTTTCATGGAAGGGTCATTGCTTAGGTACAGATGCTGATTCCTGGCAACTGTATCAATGAGCTCTTGAGCCTCTTCAATTGTCTTTCTCATGTGGATAGATCCGCCAGCTGAGTAATCTAGAGACATCTGAGCTCCTTCTGCAAGCCCATAATAGAAGATGTCTAACTGAACCCACTCTGAAAACATTTCAGAGGGGCATTTTCGTAGCATCTCTCTGTATCTCTCCCAGGCATCATAAAGAGATTCCTTATCTCCTTGTTTAAAGCCTTGGATGTCCAGCCTTAGCTGTGTCATCTGTTTTGGGGGAAAGTATTGATTCAGGAATTTTTCTGTCAGCTGTTTCCATGTCCTTATGCTGGCCTTAGGTTGGTTATTTAACCACCTCTTAGCTTGATCTTTTACAGCAAATGGAAATAGTAATAGTCTGTAGACATCCTGATCTATTTCCTTATCATGTACTGTGTCAGCAATTTGTAAAAATTGTGCCAGAAACTCTGTAGGTTCTTCTTGTGGAAGACCGGAATACTGGCAACTTTGCTGCACCATGATAATGAGCTGAGGATTCAACTCAAAGCTACTGACTCCAATGGAGGGTATGCAGATACTACTCCCATATGAAGCAGTAGAGGGGTTAGCATATGACCCCAGAGTCCTCCTGGACTGTTCATTTCCACTTAGATCCAAAATGGAGAAAGGGAGATGATGTCAAATAAAAAAAATTATTTTTATTTATTTATTTATTTATTTAATTCAAAAATGAAATAAATTAAAATAAAATAAACAAAAATGGTAAGGGAAATCAACAGGAAAACACCAAACTTAAAGTTTGGCACAAAATTTAATTGAGAAAATATTATTTTTGAAAAAGATTTTAAAAAGAGTATACCAAACTGCCACGGACTTAGACCAACGCTCTAGCCAATTGGGCAGTAAATGTAACACTTGTTTTGAAGAAGTATAAAATTTTAACCAAGAACAATAATAAGAGACTCTAAACCAAAAATAGAAGTTTTCCTAATCTAAGCAACAAAATAAACCGTCAGTTGTTCAAACACGAACAATCCCCGGCAACGGCACCAAAAACTTGGTG
>NC_029792.2:96631802-96671650 GCF_000816755.2 Arachis ipaensis | reverse complement strand
TCTTATACCACGGAGATTCTGATTAGGGAATCTAAGAGATATTCATTCAATCTGATGTAGAACGGAAGTGATTGTCAGACACACGTTCATGGATTGAGGAAGGTGATGACTGTCACTGATCATCACCTTCTCCATAGGTAGGCGCGAATGGATATCTTAGATAGGAACACGCATGTTTGAATGGAAAACAGAAATACTTGCATTAATTCATCGAGACACAGCAGAGCTCCTCACCCCCAACAATGGAGTTTAGAGACTCATGCCGTCAAAGAGTATAAAGTTTTGATCTAAAAAATGTCATGAGATCCAAAATAAATCTCTAAAAGTTGTTTAAATACTAAACTAGTAACCTAGGTTTACAGAAAATGAGTAAACTATAACAGATAGTGCAGAAATCCACTTCTGGGGCCCATTTGGTGTGTGCTGGGGCTGAGACTAAAGCTTCTCATGTGCTTGGGGCTGTTTTGGGCGTTCAATTCCAGCTTTGGATCCTTTTCTGGCGTTGAACTCCAACTTGCAACTTGTTTCTGGCGCTGGACGCCAGAATTGGGTAGAGAGCTGACGTTGAACGCCAGTTTACGTCATCTATCCTTGAGAAAAGTATGGACTATTATATATTGCGGGAAAGCCCTGGATGTCTACTTTCCAAAACAATTGGAAGCACGCCATTTGGAGTCTTGTAGCTCCAGAAAATCCATTTTGAGTGCAGGGAGGTCAGAATCCAACAGCATCAGCAGTCCTTTTTCAGCCTGAATAAGATTTTTGCTCAGCTCCCTCAATTTCAGCCAGAAAATACCTGAAATTACAGAAAAATACACAAACTCATAGTAGATTCTAGAAATGTGGATTTTTCCTAGAAACTAATGAAAATAAACTAAAAACCAACTAAAACATACTAAAATCTATATGAAATTAACCCCAAAAAGCGTATAAAATATCCGCTCATCACTTATGTATTTTCAACGGTGGAGTTTCTACACCCCATAGATTAAGGTGTAGAGCTCTGCTGTTCTTCATGAATTAATGCAAAGTACTATTGTTTTTCTATTCAATTCAAGCTTATTCTTATTCTAAGATATTCACTCGCACTTCAACCTGATGAATATGATGATCCGTGACACTCATCATCATTCTCACCTATGAACACGTGCCCGACAACCACTTCTGTTCTATCTGCAATAGCTTGAGTGTATATCTCTTAGCCTCCTGGTTCACGATCAGAGTCTTCATGGTATAGGCTAGAATTATTAGCGGCCATTCCTGAGATCGAAAAGTCTAAACCTTGTCTGTGGTATTCCGAGTAGGATCTGGGAAGGGATGATTGTGATGAGCTTCAAACTCGCGAGTGTTGGGCATAGTGACAGACGCAAAAGGATCAATGGATCCTATTCCAACATGATCGAGAACCGACAGATGATTAGCCGTTCGGTGATAGCGCATTTGGACCATTTTCACTGAGAGGACGGACGGTAGCCATTGACAACGGTGATCCTCCAACATAAAGCTTGCCATGGAAAGGAGTATGAATGATTGAATGAAGGCAGTAGGAAAGAAGAGATTCAGAAGGAGCAAAGCATCTCCATACGCTTATCTAAAATTCTCACCAGTGAATTACATAAGTACTTCTATTCTATTTTATATTTTATTTATATTTTAATTATAAAAACTTCACAACCATTTGAATCCACCTGACTGAGATTTACAAGGATGACCATAGCTTGCTTCAAGCCGACAATCTCCGTGGGATCGACCCTTACCCACGTAAGGTTTATTACTTGGACAACCCATTGCACTTGCTGGTTAGTTGTGCGAAGTTGTGAAAAAGAGTTGAGATTACAATTGTGCGTACCAAGTTGTTGGCGCCATTGAGATCACAATTTTGTGCACCAGATCCCTAACCCAATGAAGAGGGTTTTAGTTGTTCATAGCTATGGGAATGGATAAAGAGAATTTAAATTGCATGAAAGTAAATCAAACTCAACGCAAACTCAACTGTAAAATTTTAGAAAGGTAGAAGTGCATAAAATTGAAATTGCATAATAGTAGTTGAGGCTCAATACAAACTAAAATGAAGAAGAAAGTTGCAGAATGTAAAATGGGTACAAAAGAAATCCTAAACTAAGCTCTCTGAAGTTTCTAATCCTCCAGAGTGCTCTGGAGTCTCTAATCCTCCATCCTTCCGAGCCCCCTTTTTCATCTTCAAAAACTCTTCTATTTATACTCTACTTCTCATCTTCAAAATGGATCTTCAAGTACTTGGTTGTGGGCCTAGGCCTTGGTTGAAGCAAGCTTGGAGTGGCTGTTCGTAACGTTGCCAAGGGCGTTGGGTGCCAATTTGTATTGAAGTTGGCCTTAACGTTGGTGATCTACATTTGTATGGAAACGTTGGGTCAAACGTTGTAAAATAACACTTGGGCTATCTTTTGACCCAACGTTGGTGCACCAATGTTTGTTCGCCATGCGTGCGTGTCGTCCACGCGTACGTGTCAAAACAGCGCTTTGCGCGTGCGCGTCGCTCATGCGTGTGCGAAAATGGCTAAAATTGCTCGTTCACGCGTACGCGTCATCGACGCGTACGCGTCACTGCAAATTTTCCAACTCCAAAAATTGAAAGTTATCGAGAATGTTGGGGTAACGTTGGATCACCAACGTTCCCTCCAACGTTGGCACCCTTGTAGCTTGGAACGTTTCCAGCAACGTTGGTGAGCCAACTTTGGCCACCAACGTTGCTTCCTTTCTCTTCTTGTCAATGTTGCCAATTTCGTGCCCTATTATAGACTATTATAAATGGTTGGAAAGCTCTGAATGTCAGCTTTCTAACCCAACTAGAAGCACCTCAATTGGCTATCTGAAACTCAAGTTATGCTCCTTTGAAGGGGACAGGGTCACTGGCGTTGGTGTGCAACGTTTAAGGCAACTTTGTCACACCAACGTTTACACCAACGTTGGTAACAACGCCAGATTTTGAAGCTCAAACTTATTGTTCACCCCATACTATTATTTTTTGTTGGAAAGCTCTGAATATCTACTTTTCAATGCCGTTAGAAGTGCATCATTTGGAGCTCTATAGCTCGAGTTATATTCCATGGAAGGTGACGAGGTCAGCTGGCCTTACTACAAGTTGATACAATGTTCATCTTTGCACTTTCGGGGCAAGTTATCTCCCTCAAATTTAGTGTCTACTATGTAGTGCCATATATTCTTAGAAAGCTCTAGATTCCTACTTTCCAATGCCTTTAAAATCACCTCATTTGAAGCTTTGTAGCTCAAGTTATTCGTGTTTGAAGAAGACACAGTTAGGCTGTCAGGAGCAACGTTTGTGGCAACGTTGGTGAGCCAACATTGGCCACCAACATTGCTTGCTCTGCTTCTTCTCTACCCTTCCTTTGCTTCTTCTTACCTATCATCAACCAAACAAAATGCATCAAAGTATTGCCATAATCATAAGATTTTTGCATTATTCATATCATCAAGTAAATCTTGCATAACTCTCATGAAAATGCATCAATTTCACCATGTTTGATTGAATCAAGATATGCATGAAATTCTCATCCAAATACTTGCTTATAGCTCAAGAAAATGCATGAAACTAACCTAAAACAAACTAAAAATGGCTTGTGATACTAGCCAATATGCCCTGGCATCACAACACCAAACTTAAATCTTGCTTGTCCCCAAGCAAGAAGAGAATCATGCAATAAGGTTTGACGAACCAAGTTGACAAGAGTAGCAATGTAATGTTCATGGTTAGCTAGTTTTCTATGCATGCAACAATCACAAAAGAAATTCAAATGATTGATGCTTCTATCTAGCTCACTTTATGAAATCTTTTCTTTCTGTTTCTTCCTTGAAACAAGCTTTTCATTCTCTTCATGGCTTATTTTATTGGGTGTTTTGCACCATGAGTTGAAAGCTACGACTCTAAATGCTTTGTTTTCAAGTATTACCACTTGATACATAAGCACCACAAGCATTTAATTAGAGGACTCTTTAAGCTCATTTGTTTCTTTTCTTTACTCTCTAATCATTGATGCTCAGAGCCTTGTGCTTTAAGGGAGTGCTTTTGCACTTGAGCCTAGCCTTGACTCTAAATATTTTGTTTTCAAGCTTTTTGCTTGATACATAAACACCACAAGTACTTGACAATTGAATTGTCATTGGTACTCAGAGCCTTCAGCTTTCTCATTCTTTTCCTTTTTCTTTTCTTGCCTTAATTGCAATTGCTTCTTCAAGGTTTTCATGATTTCAAAAATTTCATAAAATGTCCTAGATGAAAACTTCAATTAAATAAATTCAAATGCGATTGAGCAACAATAGTCATGCTAGCTTCCCAATACTTATAAGCTCATGCTAACTTCTTCTTTGATTACCTTGTTTGAGAAACTAAATTGCTTTGAACTCACAAAATTCAAGATGGCAATCATGATATCATGGCAAGATGTTACAATTTATAAATCAAGCTATGCTTTATTTCACAACACACATACATACAAAGAAAATAGAAGACAATCATGCAATTTAAAGTGCTGGAAATAAGTAAGAAGAAAAAGGAACTTTACCACCTTGTAGTTTATTTTCGTTGTTGTTGTCCCTTTCCTCCTATTCTTCTCCTTCCCATACCAAACATAGAATGATTTCTTATCCTCAAGCAACAATTAAAACAGTGGTGATGGGGTCTATGATGGGTCATGAATGTCTTACACAGTTAAATATGAGTGATGCATGTGGTTAAGCAAGCAAAAATTAAAGATATAATAAAGGCACAAGAAAGAAAACAAAGATAATATGATTGCATGAATAAGTGGTGTGCATGGTACATAGCATGAAAAATAAGTGGAAACACCAAACTTAGTGTGACACTTTCATTTTAGAATGATTCAAGTCCCCAGTGAAGATTGAAAATCAAATTGCTGCACGGCAACATCAAACTTAGAATGCAATCATATGCCAAATTATTGAAAATAAACAAAGCAAAGAAAGGAAATGTTACCTACGGTTGGGTTGCTTTCCAACAAGCGCTCTTTTAATGTCATTAGCTTGACATGTTGTTCTCAACTTTCTTCCTCTTCTTCCAGTTTGTTAAGAGGAATGACCTCAATAGGAAAGATGAGCCAGTTAGCGTCCCCTGTTTTGAGTACATCCCAACAAGCTTTCTTTTGTTGTTAGCTTGAGTGAACTTGCTTGTTGGAGCAGGGGTTAGATTATTCTTTGACCCTCTCTTTTTCACGGATATGGTCCTTCTTTTCTTGGTTACCATCCTCTTTTTAGTGCTTTTGTTGATTGCCTTCACTTCTTTGATTTCAAGTCTTGGTTGTTGTGTGATGGTTGGAGCATCCTTTTCATCAAGAACTTCTTGAATTGGTAGTTCAATAAACTCACCCTCTATGCAACTCTCTGTTTCAATTGAGTGTGGACACCCTTGATTGACTTCCTCCCTTTCTTCTATATGTTGTTGCATTGAGTCTTTTGGGAGTGAGTTTTCATGTTCCTTTGTCACCCTTAGTAGCCTCTGTGGGTATGGAGCCTAGGCTTATATACTCTCACAACCTCCTCCTTCTTCATAGGAATCTCACTTGGTATGGGTTCCTCTTTTTCTTGTTCTTTTGATTCCCCCTTGCACCTACGATTTGGTCCTCATCCTCCTTGCTAAGCACCCTTCCTAAGTGTTTTGCTATATGGTTTAAATATACTTCAATGTTTCTGAAGGTGATGGCTTGTTCTTCCCTCAATGCTCTAGACTATTGAATGAACTCCTCTGTTTCCTAAGAAAGTAAAGTGGTCTCTCTATATGATCTCAGCTTTTCAATGAATTACTCTTCAGAAGAGGGTTGTGCTGTCTGTCTCAATTTTTCTTCATGGTTCCTTTTTGTTATTTTCTCTTCCTCTCTACTTTTTTTGAGTTCTTCAATGAGGAGTTCCATCCTAGCAAGTATATCTAAAGGAGGTTGTATAGGTTGTGATGGTTGGTTGGGGTTGGCCTATGAATGGAATTGGTTATTTTGTGGTTGTATGTTCTGAAAGTTGTATGACTCTTGTGGGTAATGACATGAGTTTTGTGGACTGTGAAGAGAATTTTGTGTGTAGTGGAATGAATTTTGTGAACGGTGAAATGAATTGTATGGATTTGGGAAAGGATTTTGTGCCAAGGTATACTCAAGTGAGGAAGAATTTGGACATGTAAAACTAGTAGGTGAGGTTAGATAATTAAGAGTTGGTGGCTCTTGATGAATGGGGTATGAATGAGTGAAATCTCTTTGATTTTGATCTTCCCAGCCATAACTTGAGTAGTGATTAATTTCATCAAAATATGGACCATTTTGTGGCTCTCGAAAGTACCCCATTTCATGATCTTGATACTCCCACCCACCATGAGCATAATAACGTAAATGTAGGGGTGATTGAACATAAATGTAAACATCAAAAATTAAAGAATGGGATAGATTAAAATAGGGAAGCTCATTAGGTTTAGGAGATGTTACATTCTCCGGATCAAGTTCATTCTCATCTCTTCCTTAATCAATGCATATATTGATCTCTTGGCAATCTTAGGTGATTGAATCCCAATTCCTTGGCAATCCAATCTCTCTAAGCTTGAACAATTACCCAATTCCTTGATCTAATTGCTCATGAGAAGAGATGAAGTACGATCACTGATTATACCCCACATTTTTCTAGATCAAAGTATTGGTAGGATTTTATGTCACTGCATCCATCCAACCCCAATCCAGTCCAACATGAGAAAGCATTTCTAGCATGATATCCTCATTTCTCTTCCAAGGTTCAGAGGAAATCCAAGTATGAACAATTTCTCTTCCAAGACAATTGCTCAATTGGATGAAGATCGAAATCTTTCAACCAAATCAAGAGAAAAGAGAGAAGAAGAAAAATGAAAACTATTATTGATCCATTGAATTACAACAGAGATCCCTAACCCAATGAAGAGGGGTTTAGTTGTTCATAGCTCTGGGAATGGATAAAGAGAATTTAAATTGCATGAAAGTAAATCAAACTCAACGCAAACTCAACTGTAAAATTTTAGAAAGGTAGAAGTGCATAAAATTGAAATTGTATAACAGTAATTGAGGCTCAATACAAAATAAAATGAAGAAGAAAGTTGCAGAATGTAAAATGGGTACAAAAGAAATCCTAAACTAAGCTCTCTGAAGTCTCTAATCCTCCAGAGAGCTCTGGAGTCTCTAATCCTCCATCCTTCTGAGCCCCCTTTTTCATCTTCAAAAACTCTTCTATTTATACTCTACTTTTCATCTTTAAAAAGGATCTTCAAGTACTTGGATGTGGGCCTTGGCCTTGGTTGAATCAAGCTTGAAGTGGCTGTTGGTAACGTTGACAAGGGCTTTGGCTAGCTAACGTTCATACTTGCATGGGTGCCAATTTGTATCGAAGTTGGCCTTAACGTTGGTGATCTACGTTTATATGGAAACGTTGGGTGAAACGTTGCAAAATAACACTTGGGCTAGGGTTTGACCTAACATTGGTGCACCAACGTTTGTTCGCCCACGCGTGTGCGTTGCCCACGCATACACATCAAAACAGCATTTTGCGTGTGTACATCGCTCATGCGTGTGCGAAACTGGCTAAAATTGCTCCTTCACACGTACGCGTCATCGACGCGTACGCGTCACTGCAAATTTTCCAACACCAAAGATTAAAAGTTATCTAGAATGATGGGGGTAACATTGGATCACCAACATTTCCTCCAACGTTGGCACCCTTGTAGCTTGGAACGTTGTCAGCAACGTTGGTGAGCCAACTTTGGCCACCAACATTGCTTTGTTGCTTGGCACATTGATGGGCAACGTTGGTGAGCCAACTTTTGCCACCAACATTGCTTCCTTTATCTTGTTATCAATGTTGACAACTTCGTGCCCTACTATAGACTATTATACATGGTTGGAAAGCTCTGAATGTCAGCTTTCTAACCCAACTGAAAGCACCTCAATTGGCTATCTGTAACTCATGTTATGCTCCTTTGAATGGGACAGGGTCGCTGGCGTTGGTGTGCAATGTTTGAGGCAACGTTGGCACACCAACGTTTACACCAACGTTGGTAACAACGCCAGATTCTGAAGCTCAAGTTTATTGTCCACCCCTATACTATTATATATTTTTGGAAATCTCTGAATGTCTACTTTCCAATGCCGTTAGAAGCACATCATTTGGAGCTCTACAGCTCAAGTTATACGCCATGGTGTCACAAGGTCAGCTGGCCTTACTACAGGTTGATACTATGTTCATCTTTACACTTTTGGGGCAAGTTTTCTCCCTCATATTTTGTGTTCATTATGCAGTGCCATATATGCTTGGAAAGCTCTAGATTCCTACTTTCCAATGCTTTTGGAATCACTTCATTTGGAGCATTGTAGCTCAAGTTATTCTTATTTGAAGAAGGCACAGTCAGGCTATTAGGAGCAAACAAAATGCAACAAAGTATTGCCAAAATCACAAGATTTTTGCATTATTCATATCATCAAGTAAATCTTGCATAACTCTCATGAAAATGCATCAATTTAACCATGTTTGATTGAATCAAGATATGCATGAAATTCTCATCCAAACACTTACTTATAGCTCAAGAAAATGCATGAAACCAACCTAAAACAAACTAAAAATAGCTTGTGAAACTAGCCAAAATGCCCTGGCATCACCACCCTCGCCGATCTGTCCACCGTCGTTTATGCTTGCTGCTGCGTCACCGGAGCTCCACGCGGCCTCTGCTGCCACCGGAAACCGCCACTGAAGCCTGTGTCTGTTTGGTAAGCTCTAACCTTACTTCAGCTTCTTTGTCCGTTAAGTTGGTTATTACCATGAGATTTGTTATTGAAGTTGTTTGTGTCAGGATATATGGTCACTGGTTTCTGTCGTGCGCCGCCATCAGAGTCACTATCCCGCTGCTGCTGCCTTTATTTTGAGTCGTTCTACTATTTGGTTTAGTTGTTCTTCCCTATTGCAATAGGTATTTCTAATCCAAAACCTTCTTCACTAGCTTATAAGTAATATGTTATGATTTGTTAAAGGTTTTGAGGTTTTGGTACCATAAGGTCGAGTTCTGAGTGTTGCATTCCTCTTTTAAATGGCTGTGATTGCTGTGAACGTGATCTGGGGCTAAGGTTTTGGTTGCGTCGATCTCGGGCTGAGAGAAAAGAGTTCCGTTGACGCGTTTGGTTTATGGTTTCGACTTGTCGAGGTAGGGACTTTTCTAAAAACTCAATTTTATAATTCGAAATTGTTATAAATAGATATTGATGTAAGAAATACACTTTTTGGTGATTGTATAAGTCTTATGTATTGTTTGGCTATTTTGGATGAATATGATTGTTGTTTGATTGAATTATTGTTTGGTTTTGTTAAATGGACAATTGCTGAATTGTTTCATTAAAGTTTTGAAAATGGGCTTAATCTATTGAAAATGATCTGAGTTTGAATTGGTTTCTTTGAAATATGAAAATGATATGAATTGTTAGAATCAGCTTGATTTTGAACTGATTTGATTTTGAACCCGTTGGAAAGGGTTGTGGAATGGTGTGGTTGGGACCCGAAAAGGGTGGCAAAGTCCAAGTTTTAGGGGAGATGCTGTCGAAATTTTGTTATGAAATTTAAGACTCTGTTTAAAATGGTATTTAGAAAATGATTGGATTTGAGAGATTCTATTATTTGATTATGGATTTATTAAGAAAAGTATATGTTTTCAGGTTGATTTAAATATGAAAAGACCTATGTTTCAGAGTTTGATCAAAGAAGTATCTTTGGAGGAGTTTTAGTGGGTTTAAAAGAAATTGAACTTTAAATCGATTAATTTTGTTCTGCGACGTTTTGAGGAAAAGTTTTAAAGTATTCTTTAAATGTTAATTTAGCAAAATTAAACAAATTCCGAGCCTTTGGAAATGTTTCAGATTTAAGAATGAAATTGAAATTGGTCTTGGGTTTAAATAATTTGTTTTTTTGAAGTTGGTTCAGAACTTTTAGCTTGCATGCTTTGGTTTTGGTTTTAAATCTCCATTTTAATTGATTCCAATTTAAGTAACTATGATTTTGAAGATTTTTAGAGAATTTAAGAAAAGAGATAGGTTATTCTCCCCTAGAATCTTGAGTCTTTGCCAAGATAATTTATTACCAACTCTGATTTAAAGTAGTTTAATGGATGATTTAAAGGGAAAGATTTTGAGTCTTCTCTAAGAAAATTTACCATATGATATAATAATTGAAATTGTTTGGAAGTGTTGGAAAAATGTTACATAAAGTTGTTCCATTTTGAAAGGAAATTGATTTTTGAGAAAAAAAAAGTGGTTTTTGAGATTGAAATAGCTTGAGATATGAGGATTTTGAAATTAAGATAGATGAGTTTGATTTTGGTTTCAAAGTAAAGTGATTTGAGGGAAAGTGATATATGACATGAATGATGATTTGACTTGATAAGGATTGTTGAGGAAATGCGGAAATGATGGTGTGTAAATGAATGAATTATAATAATAATGAGATTGAAATTGATTGTGTTATGCCTCCGGATAAGATGCAGTGGTGTCATCTACTTGCTTCGGGTAAGAGGCGAGAAAGCCGGGTAAGATGCAGTGGTGTTATCCACTTGCTTTGAATAAGAGTTCGAGACTCTGGGTAAGATGCAAGGGGTTGAGTTCTGACACCGCTTGCTCCGGGTTGACAACTGTAACACTACCTGGTTAAAAGGAAGGGTGAAGTTGTCCCCTACTCTGGGTACGCAGGTAAGATGCAAGAGTTGTGACGTTGTCTCACTTGCTCCGTATTTGGTGTTCTATCCAGGGTTAGCTACCGAACATGTCGGGTTTGGCTTTATAACCGACAGATGAGACTTATCAGCCATAGGACAGGTGGTGCACGAAATTGTGATCTCTGGTAATGGCTCAAAAAACTTGGTGCTCTACTCTCAATTCATAATTTGTCACAACTTCGATACAACTAACCAACAAGTGCACTGGGTCGTCCAAGTAATAAACCTTACGTGAGTAAGGGTCGATCCCACGGAGATTGTTGGTATGAAGCAAGCTATGGTCACCTTGTAAATCTAAGTCAGGCGGATATAAAATAATTATGGAGTTTTCGAAAATAGGATAATATAATAAGGATAGAAATACTTATGTAAATCATTGGTGAGAATTTCAGATAAGCGCATAGAGATGCTTTCGTTCCTCTGAACCTCTGCTTTCCTGCTGTCTTCATCCAATCAGTTCTATTCCTCTCTATGAAAATGGTCCAATGCGCTGTCACTGCATGGCTAATCATCTTTGAGGTTCTCGATCATACTGGAATAGAATTTACTATCCTTTTGCGTCTGTCACTACGCCCAGCACTTGCGAGTTTGAAGTTCATCACAGTCATTCAATCCCAGAGTCCTACTCGGAATACCACGGACAAGGTTTAGACTTTCCGGACTCTCATGAATGCCGCCATCAATCAAGCTTATACCACGAAGATTCTGATTAAGAGATCCAAGAGATATTCATTCAATCTAAGGTAGAACGGAAGTGGTTGTCAGGCACGCGTTCATAGGGAATGATGATGATTGTCACGTTCATCACATTCAGGTTGAAGTGCGAATGTATATCTTAGAAGCGGAACAAGTTGAATTGAATAGAAAAACAGTAGTACTTTGCATTAATCTTTGAGGAACAGCAGAGCTCTACACCTTAATCTATGGAGTGTAGAAACTCTACCGTTGAAAATACATAAGTGATAATGGAGTTCATTGGTCTCGGCCCCAGAGGGGAACCAGAGTAACCAAGACTGCGAATACAATGATAAAAAGTTTTATTTATACTAAACTAGTCACTAGGGTTTACAGAAGTAAGTAATTGATGCATAAATCCACTTCTGGGGCCCACTTGGTGTGTGCTTGGGCTGAGCTTGAGTGTTGCACGTGTAGAGGTTCTTCTTGGAGTTGAACGCCAGGTTTTGTGCCAGTTTGGGCGTTGAACTCCACTTTGCAACTTGTTTCTGGCGCTGAACGCTAGAATGGGGCAGAGAACTGGCGTTGAACGCCAGTTTGCGTCATTTAAACTCGGGCAAAGTATGGACTATTATATATTGCTGGAAAGCCCTAGATGTCTACTTTCCAACGCAATTAGAAGCGCGCCATTTTGAGTTCTGTAGCTCCAGAAAATTCATTTTGAGTGCAGGGAGGTCAGAATCCAACAGCATCAGTAGTCCTTCTTCAACCTCTGAATCTGATTTTTGCTCAAGTCCCTCAATTTCAGCTAGAAAAAACCTGAAATCACAGAAAAATACACAAACTCATAGTAAAGTCCAGAAATGTGAATTTAACATAAAACTAATGAAAACATCCCTAAAAGTAACTAGATTCTACTAAAAACATACTAAAAACAAGATCCTTTTTATTTACCCTTGCCTTTTGGTTTTAAGGGTTATTGGCTTTTTTGCTCTTGCCTCTTGGTTTTAAGAGCTTTTGGCTTTTTCTGCTTGCTTTTTCTTTTTTTTTTCTATTTTTTTTGCCTAAATTTTTTTTCTTCTGCAAGCTTTGTTCTTTGCTGCTTTTTCTTGCTTCAAGAATCATTTTTATGATTTTTCAGATTATCAAATAACATGTCTCCTTGTCATCATTCTTTCAAGAGCCAACATATTTAACATTCTTAAACAACAACTTCAAAAGACATATGCACTGTTCAAGCATTCATTCAGAAAACAAGAAGCATTGTCACCACATTAATATAATTAAGCTAAGTTCAAGGATAAATTCAAAACTCATGTACTTCTTGTTCTTTTGAATTAAAAACATTTTTCATTTAAGAGAGATGATAGATTCATAGGACATTCATAACTTTAAGACATAGTTACTAACTACTAATGATCATGTAATGAAGACACAAACATAGATAAGCATATAACATAGAAAATGAAAAACAGAAGAAATAAGAACAAGGAATGAATCCACCTTAGTGATGGTGGCGTTTCCTTCTTGAGGAACCAATGATGTCCTTGAGCTCTTCTATGTCTCTTCCTTGTCTTTGTTGCTCCTCCCTCATTGCTTTTTGATCTTCTCTAATTTCATGAAGGATGATGGAGTGCTCTTGATGTTCCACCCTTAATTGTCCCATGTTGGAACTTAATTCTCCTAGGGAGGTGTTAATTTGCTCCCAATAGTTTTGTGGAGGAAAATGCATTTGAGGCATCTCCGAGGTCTCATGGTGATGAGCTTCATATGCCTCTTGAGCTCTATGAATGGGCTCTCTTGCTTGCTCCATATTTTTCTTAGTGATGGGCTTCTCTTCCTCAATGTGAATGTCTCCTTCTATGAAAGCTCCAGCTGAGTAACATAGATGGCAAATAAGATGAGAAAAAGCTAGCCTTGCCATGGGGGAGGAATTAAGGTCACACAGAGCCTTTTCAAAGAGCATGGTGCCTATGGTACAAGGTATTATGAACTTTCCAGGATCCTGTTTCTTCTGGGGCAATGTCAGTTGATTCAGATCACTTAGTTCATTGGTGAACAAGGGAGGTTCATCTTCGCAAGTCTCAATACCAAATAATTTGGCATTCAGTTTCATGATTGCACCAAGGAACTTGGCAGCTTGCTCTTCAGTGACATCCTCATTCTCTTCAGAAGAGGAATACTCATCAGAGCTCATGAAGGGCATAAGGAGGTTCAATGGAATCTCTATGGTCTCTAGATGAGCCTCAGATTCCTTTGGTTCCTTAGAAGGAAACTCCTTATTGATCACTGGACGTCCCAGGAGGTCTTCCTCACTGGGATTCACGTCTTCCTCTCCCTCTTTGGGTTCGGCCATTTTGGTAATATCAATGGCCTTGCACTCTCTCTTTGGATTTTCTTCTGTATTGCTTGGAAGAGTACTGGGAGGGATTTCAGTGATCTTCTTACTCAGCTGGCCCACTTGTGCCTCCAAATTTCTAATGGAGGACCTTGTTTCATTCATGAAACTCATAGTGGCCTTAGATAGATCAGAGACTAAGTTTGCTAAGCTAGATAGATTCTGGTCAAAATTCTCTGTCTGTTGCTGAGTGGATGATGGAAAAGATTTACTATTGTTAAACCTATTTCTTCCACCATTATTAAAGCCTTGTTGAGGCTTTTGATCCTTCCATGAGAAATTTGGATGATTTCTCCATGATGAGTTATAGGTGTTTCCATAAGGTTCACCTAAGTAATTCACCTCTGCTATTGCAGGGTTCTCAAGATCATAAGCTTCTTCTTCAGAAGATGCCTCTTGAGTACTGTTGGATGCAGCTTAAGAACTGAAAAGGATCTTCAGATGGAAGTCCATGAAACTTGCATTTCTGCTGCATCAGAGAAACTAATTGAGGTTTAAGCTCAAAATTGTTTGCTCTAATGGCAGGAATGGAGATGCTTCTTCCATGTAAATTGGAATTAGGTGCAGTAAAGTCACCAAGCATTCTCCTTGCATTATTGTTGTTGGGTTCGGCTGCCATCTCCTTTCAGGTTCTGGATCAGCTTTAACAAGAATACCTTTTTCTTTGTTTCTGCTCATAAGAAAGAGAAGAGAACAAGAGAAGAAGAGGAATCCTCTATGTCACAGTAAATAGGTTCCTTATTGTTAGTAGAAAAAGGAAAGGAATAGGGGTGAAGAAGAATGAAGAATCCAAACACAAGGGTAAGGATAGGAGCAGTGAATTGAGATGAGGAGATGTTAGTAGATAAATAAATAAATAGAATAAGATGGGAGAGGGAGAATTTTCGAAAATAATTTTTGAAAAAGAGTTAGTGATTTTCGAAAATAGTTTTTGAAAAAGGTTAGTAATTTTCGAAAATTAAAATCCAAAATTAAAATAATTAGTTAATTAAAAAGAAGTTTTGAAAAAGAGAGGGAGATATTTTCGAAAATTAGAGAGAGAGAGTTAGTTAGGTAGTTTTGAAAAAGGTAAGAAACAAACAAAAAGTTAGTTAGTTAGTTGAAACAAATTTTGAAAATCAATTTTTGAAAAGATAAGAAGATAAAAAGTTAGAAAAGATATTTTGAAAAAGGTAAGATAAGAAGATAATTTTTTTTTGAAAAGATATGATTGAAATTAGTTTTGAAAAAGATTTGATTTTTGAAAAAGATGAGATTTTTAAATTGAAAATTTGATTTGACTCATAAAAACAACTAGATTTTTAAAAATTTTTGAAAAAGTCAAATCTAATTTTCGAAATTTTAAGAGAGAAAAAGGGAAAGATATTTTTTTTAATTTTTGAATTTTTAATGATGAGAGAGAGAAACATGAAAATGATGCAATGCATGAGAATTTTAGATCAAAACAATGAATGCATGCAAGAATGCTATGAATGTCAGGATGAACACCAAGAACATTATGAAGATCATGATGAACATCAAGAACATATTTTTGAAAATCTTTATATGCAAAGAAAACATGCAAGACACCAAACATAGAAATCTTTCATGTTTAGACTCTATGGATGCAAAAATACACATGTAAAACAAGAAAAGACACAAAACATGAAAACATCAAGATCAAACAAGAAGACTTACCAAGAACAACTTGAAGATCATGAAGAACACTATGAATGCATGAATTTTTTTCGAAAAATGCAAGATGAGCATGCAATTGACACCAAACTTATAACATGACACATGACTTAAACAAGAAACACAAAAATTTTTTTTTTTGATTTTTATGATTTTATAAATTTTTTTTCTTTTTGTATTTTCTTTTAATTTTTTTCGAAAACCATTTTGAAAAAGAAAAATAAGGATTTCAAAATTTTTAATATGAATTCCAGGAATCTTATGCTCTTTAGTCTAAAGCTCCAATCAAAGGGTCAGGCATGGCTTAATAGCCAGCCAAGCTCTAGCATGTAAATTACATCCATTGAGGTGATTAGTTGAAGACCAATCCCAAAGCAGTTTGGGTATGGCTTTACAGCCAGATAGGATTCAACATATTTCATGAAACACTAGAATTCATTCTTAAAAATTCTGAAGAAAAATATATTTTTGAAAACATTTTTATTTTAAAATTTTTTTCAAAAACAAAGGATAAAATTTTGAAGGATTTTTGAAAAATTTTTGAAAATTAAACAAAAAGAAAATTACCTAATCTGAGCAACAAGATGAACCGTCAGTTGTCCAAACTCGAACAATCCCCGGCAACGGCGCCAAAAACTTGGTGCACGAAATTGTGATCTCTGTAATGGATCCAAAAACATGGTGCACTACTCTCAATTCATAATTTGTCACAACTTCAATACAACTAACCAGCAATTGCACTGGGTCGTCCAAGTAATAAACCTTACATGAGTAAGGGTCGATCCCACGGAGATTGTTGGTATGAAGCAAGCTATGGTCACCTTGAAAATCTCAGTCAGGCGGATATAAAATAATTATGGAGTTTTCGAAAATAGGATAATATAATAAGGATAGAAATACTTATGTAAATCATTGGTGAGAATTTCAGATAAGCGCATAGAGATGCTTTCGTTCCTCTGAACCTCTGCTTTCCTGCTGTCTTCATCCAATCAGTCTTACTCCTTTCTATGGCTGGCTTTTTGTAAGGATGTCGCCGTTGCCAATGGCTACTTTCAATCCTCTCGGGAAAATGGTCCAAATGCTCTGTCACAGCACGGCTAATCGTCTGGAGGCATCACCCTTGTCGATGGTTGTATCCTATTCCTCTCTGTGAAAATGGTCCAATGCGCTGTCACTGCATGGCTAATCATCTTTGAGGTTCTCGATCATACTGGAATAGAATTTACTATCCTTTTGCGTCTGTCACTACGCCCAGCACTTGCGAGTTTGAAGTTCGTCACAGTCATTCAATCCCAGAGTACTACTCAAAATACCACGGACAAGGTTTAGACTTTCTGGACTCTCATGAATGCCGCCATCAATCTAGCTTATACCACGAAGATTCTGATTAAGAGATCTAAGAGATACTCATTCAATCTAATGTAGAACGGAAGTGGTTGTCAGGCACGCGTTCATAACTAAAAACATACTAAAAATAATACCAAAAAGCGTATAAATTATCCGCTCATCAACAGGCATTGATCATATGCATCTATGTGACATTGTTGGTTGTGTATATTGTAATTGGTTTTTCTATGTGAATAATTATGTTTAACAACTAATTGCTCTACCTGATGTAATTGATTGATTGTGATTGTACCTTCTTACTTGTGTTTGTGATTAAAATTGATTGGATTGTGGTGAATTGGCTGTTGATTAAGCTGTTTGGGCCTATTACTGTGATTGATTATGTGATGGGCTGAAGGCCATGAATGGTTTGTGATTTTGGTTTACTAAAGTATGAAAAACTAAACTGGTTCAGGATAGACTTAATGAAACTATGCTTGGAATAGCTTGGTCATTCATACTATCTAGGAAAAATTTTTAAAAAGGATTTCAAATTTTTGAATGTAAATATTTGATTTTTGAAAGGATACATAAGGTGGGCAACAATCATTGTTAGGGTTGTGAAACGGGCTAGCCTAGCCCATTTAGGCTCGGCCCATTAAGCCCGAGGGTTAAATGAGCTGGGCCGTTTAAGCCCGTTTTATTCGCGGGCCATAATTTTTTATCCCGGACAGTTTATAGTCAACCAGATGGGTTAAATGGGCCAGCCTGTTTATTCTTTTATTTTATTTTTTGAAAAATATATTGACAAAAAATACCACTTTTAGGTCAAAAACCTTTAAAAAATAATATTCTTTTAGTTGATGGGTCAAATTTTTGGGTCGGATCGGGAGAAATATCGGCTAAAAGTACAACTTTTTAAAAATAAATGTAAAAAAATTTTAACGGGCCACCCGTTTATCCCGCGGGCTAGCCTGTTTAACCTGTCATTTTTTTCGGGTTAATCGGGCTCAGCCCATTTAGCCCGAAATTTAAATGGGCTTAATTTTAGAGGCAAAGCCCGCCCATTTAAATGGGTAAAGGGCTGGCTCGATGGGTTTAACCCATTTTGACGGCCATAATCACTGTATATTGAAAACAATTTTATTTTATGTATCTTATTATAGCAATTCTCTAACACTATAGTGTGAACCAGTGAGGACGATGTTCTCACTCCGCTACAGGTTTTCTTTTATTTTCAGGATATGGATGACGAAGTTCGAAAGTTTATTACTTTTTTCGTTTTTTTGATGTATTGTGTTGTATTAGTTATGTTTTCCTCGCCTTTAACTTTTTAACATTTTGTAAGAGGGATAGGATTTGTATTATGTAATGCTTGTAAGTTAATACTAAGTATATGTATGTATATGGTTGTAAGTATGGATTTATGTTTTGTTATATATGGTTATTTTGAAAAAAAAAATAATATGATTTAAGTTTTAAACAAGCTCCTATTTTAGTATTAAATATTTTAAGAGTCATCGTAATACCGAGCTATTAGAGTGGCGTAGCCGAAAGCGTGATATTTTGATAACTAGGGTGTTACAAAACTCAGTGTATTCAAAACATCTATACTGTGTTTGTTCAATGCCTTAGTGGCTAGTTGTTTGGCTGCCCTTTGTGGATCTTTTATCCTTTTTGCAATATCTACAGCCTCTTTGAGAGCATCATCTTCCACTTCCATAAGGTCCACTACCTTTTTGCTGCTACTATCTCCTATCTTTACTTCATTATCCTCCGTTTCATTTGCTGGAGTTTCTGGTATCCCTATATCTGCTGCAATTTTTTTTACACTTTCTCCCTCCCCTTTTGATTTGAGCATCTCTCTCAGTGCTGCAATTCTCTCTAGCATTCTAATGGTTAAGGATCTTGATGTCGTTTGCCTCATATACAATTTCCATAACTTCCAATCAATTGCAAGCATGTGTGGTTACTACTGACTGCTTTCCTTTGTTAACTGGAGTTACTACATATCCTCCACCTGCATGCATATTCATGCCATCCATTATTAGTAACACATAATAAATAATTCATTAATTAGTTTAATTAAATATTAAACATCAATTTAAAAGCATACATTACTTTTAAGGGATGCACGAACGAAGTTACTATTTGTGGACACTTCTTATGATGAACAGAATGGAGCAATATCACTGTTTCATAGCCAAATTAAATTAATCCCAACTCATGAATAATTAATTAATATCAGATAATCATAATTATAATAAGATTACCATATGCGCTATCACACTCTATTCTCCAATACCTTTGCAACAACATATCTCGTGGTTTAATTCCCCTAATTAAAGATGAGACAAGTTAGCTATAAAAATGAATATGAATACTTAATTTAATTATTATGAGGGATCAAGCTCATGAGCCATACTATGAAGTTATGGAAAAAGATGATAGAATAGAGGTTGAGAAAAGAGACACAAGTAACAGAGAACTAATTTGGATTTATGCCAGGCAGATTCACCACCGAAGCGATATACTTATTAAGAAGGATGATAGAGAGGTATCGTAGTAATAAAAGGGATCTACATATGGTGCGGTGCTTATTGATTTGGAGAAACGTACGATAGGGTGCCAAGGGAGGTATTATGGAAAGTTTTAGAAAAGAAGAGAGTAAGGATCACATATATTCGTGCAATTAAAGACATGTATGATGGGGCCACAACTAGTGTGAAGTCTCAAGGTGGTATGACAGAGGAATTTTCTATTGGTATAGGATTACACCAGGGATCATCCTTAAGTCATACCTTTTCACACTAGTCTTGGAAGTACTCACAGAGCACATCTAAGAACGTGTGCCATGGTGTATGCTTTTTGCTGATGATATCGTCCTTATGGGAGAGTCAAGGGAAGACCTAAATAAGAAGTTGGACTTATGGAGAGAAGCTCTAGACGTGTATGGTATGTGCATAAGCCGTAGTAAGACAGAATATATGGAATGTAAGTTCGGTCTAAGAAGGGAAAATCCAATTATAGAGGTGAAGATTGGAGAAAACATCCTACGAAAAGTTAAAAGTTTTAAGTATCTTAGGTGCATCATACAGGATAATGGAGAGATTGAGCAAGATGTGAATCATAGGATCCAAGCAGGTTGGTCAAAATGGCGGAGTGCATCTGGTTTTATATGTGACAAAAAAGTTCCTTTAAAACTTAAAGGTAAATTCTATCGCATTGCTATAAGACCGGCTATGCTTTATGGTACGGAGTGTTGGGTGGCCAAAGGGGAGCACGAACATAAGCTAAGTGTGGCAAAGATGAAGATGTTGAGATGGATGAGTGGTCATACGCAATTAGATAAAATAAGGAACGAAGATATAAGGGACAGAGTTGGAGTAGCACCCATTGTGGAAAAGATGGTAGAATCACGTCTCAGGTGGTTTGGACATGTGAGAAGAAGACCAACCGAACACCCAGTCAGGAGGGTGGATGAGATGGAAGATGGACAAGGGGTGAAAGGCAGAGGAAGACCTAAGAAGACCATCCATGAGGTGGTCAAACGAGATCTACATGTAAACGGTTTCTCTGTAGATATGATACATGACAGAGCTCAATGACATCATTTGATTCATGTAGCCGACACCACCTAGTGGGACAAGGCTTTGTTGTTGTTGTTGTATTAAGAATTGAATTGATTATTACCATGGTAGAAAATCATTATACATTTGAAGGTGAATAATATCACTGTGACCGCCAATGTGATCAACCAGACAACCACGGTGCCCTGGTATACACAAAAGTCTCATCTGCAAGATTATTGGCATCGGAAAATCTATAATCTGATTAGTAAACATGAATCATTGATGAGCGGATAATTTATACGCTTTTTGGCATTGTTTTTACATGGTTTTCAGTATGATTTAGTTAGTTTTTAGTATATTTTTATTAGTTTTTAAATAAAAATCACATTTCTGGACTTTACTATGAGTTTGTTTGTTTTTCTGTGATTTCAGGTATTTTCTGGCTGAAGTTGAGGGACTTGAGCAAAAATCAGATTCAGAGGTTGAAGAAGGACTGCAGATGCTGTTGGATTCTGACCTCCCTGCACTCAAAGTGAATTTTCTGGAGCTACAGAACTCCAAATGGTGTGCTTTCAATTGCGTTAGAATGTAGATATCCAGGGCTTTCCAGCAATATATAATAGTCCACATTTTGATCGAGTTTAGATGACGCAAACTGGCGTTCAACGCCAGCTTCCTGCCCTATTTTGGAGTTAAACGCCAGAAACAGGTTGCAAAGTGGAGTTAAACGCCAGAAACAGGTTGCAAAGTGGAGTTAAACGCCAGAAACAGGTTACAAACTGGCGTTCAACTCCAAGAGAAGCCTCTACACGTGTAAAGCTCAATGCTCAGCCCAAGCACACACCAAGTGGGCCCCGGAAGTGGATTTCTGCATCATTTACTTATTTCTGTAACCCTAGTAACTAGTTTATTAAAAATAGAACTTTTTACTATTGTATTTGGAGAGATCTTTTGATCATCTATGGATGTTTAGTTCTTAGATCATGGAGGCTGGCCACTAGGCCATGCCTGGACCTCTATCACTTATGTATTTTCAATGGTAGAATTTCTACACACCATAGATTAAGGTGTGGAGCTCTGCTGTTCCTCATGAATTAATACAAAGTACTATTGTTTTTCTATTCAATTCAAGCTTATTCCGATTCTAAGATATTGATTCGCACCTCAATATGAATGTGATGATCGTGACACTCATCATCATTCCCAACCTATGAACGCGTGCCTGACAACCACTTCCGTTCTACCTTTGATTGAATGAGTATCTCTGGGATTCCTTAATCAGAGTCTTCGTGGTATAAGTTAGAATCCATGGACGGCCATTCTTGAGATCCGAAAAGTCTAAACCTTGTCTGTGGTATTTCGAGTAGGATCTGGGAAGGGATGGCTGCGACGAGCTTCAAACTCGCGAGTGATGGGCGTAGTGACAGACGCAAAAGGATCAATGGATCCTATTCCAGCATGATCGAGAACCGACAGATGATTAGCCATGCAGTGACAGCGCATTGGACCATTTTCACTGAGAGGACAGGATGTAGCCATTGACAACGGTGATGCCTAACATACATCTTGCCATGGAAAGGAGTAGGAATGATTGGATGAAAACAGCAGGAAAGCAGAGGTTCAGAAGGAACGAAAGCAATCTCTATACGCTTATCTGAAATTCTCACCAATGAATTACATAAGTATCTCTATCCTAGTTTATATTTTAATTATGTTTTAATTATCAATTCTCTATAACCATTTGAGTCCACCTGACTGAGATTTACAAGGTGACCATAGCTTGCTTCAAGCCGACAATCTCCGTGGGATCGACCCTTACTCACGTATGGTTTATTACTTGGACGACCCAGTGCACTTGCTGGTTAGTTGTGCGAAGTTGTGACAAAGTGTGATTCACGTTTGAGAGCACCAAGTCTTTAGCGCCATTGTTGATGATCACAATTTCGTGCACCAATCATCATTTAATTAATTCATCACCATTTGGATAATTAGAAACTTACTCTGATCTTGAAAGACCAAGAGACATAAGTGTGTGGAAAATAGCTTCTGAACTTACAATATGTCATAACACACTGGCATTAAAGCCAAGTTTAGAATTCCTTTTGCTACATCACTTGTCAATACAATTCTAGATCACTATGACAGATGTTTTAGCATCCCCTATGCAATTCTTGAAATTGGATGGTCAAACTAAATAAATTAGGATGCACAATCCCTTCCATCAACATTCAGATTACTTAGAGTATTTGCCTCAAAATATGTCAAACACATGTCAGATATTGAGAAGATATTTCTGATTCCAAACTAAATCAATTCGCATAGTAAATGCACTTCAAAAATAAATCAATCTTTTCTGTCATTAAGAAGAAAGGGTGAACAAGAGGGCAAGGGTAAAAAAGAAAAAGAAATAATTAAAGAGTAGTAAGATATGTAAAGACAAAATTGAAGAGTAAAAAAAGATGGTACTATCATGATGGAACCCAAAGCCAGAACGAATCCGAATTCTAGAGGCGATATTCAATTTTGGAATGGTGAACCCTCTAAGGGATGAGATAAAGAAGATAAGGATGCAGTTACAGAAGACAAGGGTACCAGCAAATTATGAACTTATCTCTCTCTCTCCCCCCCCCCACACACATGACACTCATGTTGCAATGTTTTTATCTGAAATGAAACACATCGAATCAAAATTAACAAGACAATTTGCATTTCTGAAATTAAGAGTGCAGTGATGAACTCATTGCGAATGCTTACCCTATCCCTTCCCAAATTAAGCTCCTATAAAAATTAACATAACAGAATCATCAATCACCATTATCAAATCGCAGAACAAGAACAACAAAAGGAACGAAACACTGAAGGAACTATCCGCTGAACAAGAGATAACAGAAAGTTGAAATTGATGAATCCAAACTAGTATTAACTGAATTAAATTTCTGTTCTAGACAACTATAGCATATATCACACCCATGAAATTGAAAAGTGGAATTATGAATAGATCAGAGATTACGAACAGCATATATCTTGCTGAATTATATTACACCATTCCATGAATTGAAAAGTGGAAATAATTGCATGAAATTGAAACTCTAACCTCTAAGTGAAGAAAAATGGAGGGCTTCAGTTTCAGTTTGTTAGTGGATCAAAAATCTGACCTCCAAGCAACAGAATCGCAAAATTAGATTATACCTAAAATTCACGAAGCAAACAGACACAACGAGAGCGGCGGCGGAGAGAGCTCTGTGACGACGGCAATGAAGAGAGCAGACGCGATGAGAGAGGAGGAGAGGGCTCTGCAATGATGGCAACGAAGGGAGCAGATGCAACGAGAGCGGCGGTGGAGGGGGCTCGTGCGACGCGAGCGGCAGCAGCAGCGACAGAAGAAGCTCGTGTGATGGAGAAAAGAAGAAGCTCGATGATGGAGAGAGGAAGAAGCTCGTTTGATTTCTGTGGAGAGTGAATGGAGCTCGATATGGTGGGGGTAAAGTTAGATTAACTCAATATTTTCCAAAGGAATATTTTAATTTCCAGATAGATTTTTTGTCTGTAATAATTTAATAAAACGTAGTGTTTTTGTTCATTTAAATACAGACAGTTTTCCGTCGGTATCTATTTTTCACAAAAAAATTATTTTTTCCGATGGAATTATCGACATATTCTCTTTTCCTTCTGTAATTTATGCTAATTCATTTTCTTTTGTTGTTGACAAAATTCTCTCGCAAAATCTGCCTATATTTCTGTGGGATAAAATCTGTCAGAAATATCCATCTTTAATAAGTAGTTCTCTAATAGTGTTGGTTATTAAAATTAGAGTAAAATCCCTTTTTGATTTTTGTATATTTTCATTTTAAACAACTCACATTTTATTCATTAAAAAATGATAATTCATCTTCTATTTTTTTTTTAATTAAACACATGAATCTTGCTATGAGATTCTTTGGAAAATCTTAATAGAATTCGATGACATGTCACGTTGAATTTTATGACGTGGAGTCACTACTCTTACATAGATTATAAAATTTTCAAAATGACATCACATATGGGAAACGTTTCCATTACTAAACATAACAGAAGAAACTAACACTAAGAGAAAAAGAAATCATATGAAGGTTTTCGATGGCCTAGAGAAGAGAGGGTGAATCTATAGCCTCTTTTAATCTTGTACACTTTAAACTTCAAACTAGGATTTAAGACAAAGTTATTGTGATGTCTGTATTATGGATTATGCAAGAGATAATTTTATTTTGTTTCTCAATGAATGAAACAGGAGTAGAGCAAAGAAGAGAAATTAACTTTATATGTTGTTGTGACATCAGTGAAGTTGATTAAGCAGGAAACAATTTCATTTTGTCACATAACGAGCAAATTAGAAAGAGCAGAGAAGATAAAATAACATAGCCATATATCCTGGTTCAACCACCATGTGCAATATGGTCTATATCCAGTCTCAGATCCATCATAACTGCGATGAAATTTTCACTAACTTTTTCAAAGATTTATAAACACCAATTCCGAAAGATCACTACAAGAAAAATGCTAAGTACCGTCGGATTTAGCGTCATAGAGTAGCGGCGGATTTACTAGCAGTGAAGGCATCGAATTCGTCAGGTTAAATTATTACCAGACTTGCGTTTCCAACGGTAAATTCGCCGGTAATAATTAGATGGAAACGAAAAAAATTGTCGCATCCTTTAGAGTCGGATTTATTGGCAGAAAAATTCGACGGTAAACCTAATTAGTGAAAACGCTGCATTTTGGTTGCAAAATCCAAGAAAACTAACTAGTTAATTGATTAATTAAAACTGCGTTAATTGGGATTAAGACGTCCGAAAAAGGGTAGGCTATTTGGGATATAAATATGCAAGCATATAAATATACTAAACAATGGACAATAAGAATGAAACAAAATATAGATTACAATCACAGAGAAGGAAACACACAAGAATAAAATATTACGGTTAAATAATGTAACCATGTAATTAAGCTCAAATCTCACAGGTTGTGTGTTCTTAGCTATAATTCATGTTCCAAGTTACAGTCTTCAAACAAGTTTAACACAAAAGTTTTAATTTAAATTAGTGAAATATTATAAAAAAGGGTCTTGAAAAATAATTTATCACTCTAACCAAGTAGTGGTAGAAGAACATGCACAAAACCAAACAAATATGCAATCAAACATGCAAATGCAACAACTAATTTAACAAGAAAAATTAAACATTGGTGTTGAAATAGGAAATAACTAACCCACGGAAGTCGGTATCGACTTCCCCACACTTAAATATTGCACCGTTCTCGGTGCATGCTGAGATGTGCAAGTGGGTGGGCTGCTACAACTGATGCTTTTCTCCAAATATTGTGCGTAGGAACTTGTTTGCCGCCTCATATAAACGTCTTCTAGTTCCCTTCTTGGTGGCCATCCTGAAAGAAGAGAAAAGGGAAGAAAAGTAACCCAAAACAAAGATAGAAAACAAATAAAATATGGTTGGGTTAATGCCTAATAATGAGGGTCTCAATTACATGGTAGCTACAACATGCAAGTGAGAAAATAGTAGAAGCAAATGGCATATCAATAGTGCAAAAATTACAACAATGGGGGAGAGAGTGTGGGTAATGCAAGATAATATAAGTGCATATCAATACAAATAGAATGCAAGTATCATAAAAGATTAGTATTGACCTAAAAATAATACTACCCAACCATGGAAAATAAGTCACGAAGCACCAAAATAATGCAAAAAAAGATGCAACAGTTGAATAAGAACAATTAACACCTAATGGGAAAATAATAAACTTAGAAAAGAAAATAAAACATGCACAAGATTAAAATGCAATGAATGAAAGTATGTGAATAAATTAAGTAAAATAGAATGAAAGAGAATAGGGATGAGAAGTTGAAGAAACGAAGAAGAAAGTAAGAAAGGAGGAGGGAAGAAAGAGAAAGGAGAGAAGAAGGAAGTAAGAATTTAAAAATAGGGTGCGACGCGTACGTGTGAAAACTGAGTTGGCCATTCAACGGGTAAGCGTCGCCCACGTGTACGCATGGGTGGTCCGAAAGCGAAATGACGCACACGCGTCAGGGACGTCTACGCATGGAATGATTTTGTGCCTCTAGCACAGTTCCATCGCAAGGACAGCACATCTCTCGGGTCAAACACCAATTTACGCCGATTGTCCTATCCACACGTGCACATGGGTGACGCGTATGCGTAGATTTCCCAAGTTGCAGGTGACGCGCACGCGTCCTAGACACGTACGCGTGGGTCAAAGTGTGTGCAGAGCACACCAGCCGCACGATTCCATCACAACTTTCTGTTTGTTGGATGGGATAGCAAAATTGGGAATCGACGCCCACGCGTGGCCTACGCGCACACGTGGGTTGCCCTATTTTTTTAAGTAGAACGATTCCATCACAACTTTCTGTTTGTTAGATGGGATAGCAAAATTGGGAACCGACGCCCACGCGTGGCCTACGCGCACGCGTGGGTTGCCCTCCTTTTTTTTAAGCAGAATGCAAAATGCAGAATACAGATGATTATACAGAAAGTATGAATGAACAATAATAAAAATAAAATAAAATAAAATAAAATAAAACTAAGAATAAAAATGAAAGATTATACCATGGTGGGTTGTCTCCCACCTAGCACTTTTAGTGATTGTCCTTAAGTTGGACATTTGGTGAGCTCCTTGTCATGGAGGCTTGTGCTTGAACTCATCCAGGAACCACCACCAGTGTTTGTAATTCCAATAGCCTCCGGGATCCCACACTGGTTGCGTAAAGCCTTCAAGCAAGTTAAAGCAAGTGACAAGGCCCCAAGAGTGTTGATTGCTAGAATGAATTCCGGGGTCCCAAACCTTGCTTTTGCACCTGTCTTCTTATTGATCATCATTTTTCCATTTGGGTGGTGAGTAATCGGAATTCTCACTGAGATATCCAAATGACTTTCTAGACCCATTCAATCGAGCTCTACACCAGTCCTTGGACCTTAACTTGGAGCGTGCAACCATATTGAACCTTGCAGGATGACTCCTACCACTAACCATCACCCTCTTACTCTTAAAGCCACAAAGAGCTCTAAGTTGACCATCTGTCTCAAGTAAACCATATTCAAGTGGAATGATAAAGCTAAGGGATATGAATTTTACCCACTTAAATGTTGTATTGGATGGTAATGGCCTTGGGGGAGAGGTCTCCAACAGCTTTGGCAAGGTGAATTCAAGCTCCATTCCCGTGTGCTCTTCCTTGACAACTTTCACCTCTTTGTAAGCTTCTTTAATTTCAACCTCTTCCTCTTAGTAGCTTTCTTCCAATTCAGTCTCTTCTTCATTGCTTACCAAGGGCATGGGAGGTTGTGCCTTTTCTGCTTCAATCTCCATGTTAAGTCCAACGGGAGAGGATCCAATTGTAGATAAGAATTCATCAATGATTGAATCCATCTCTTGATCATCCCCTTCAAAGTCTTCAACCATGATATGACTTGAAGGTTGTACACCCTCCTCAACATCAATTTCAAACATCTTGGAAGGAGGCTCTATGACTTGAATTTCCCATGGAGGTTCTGCATCTCCTAAGTCTTCAACCACTTCTTCTTCTTCTATAATTTTGGCTTTCTCTAGTTGTTCTAATACAAAATTGAACTCCTCCTTGATGCCTTCCCTCACCAGTTCTTCAGCTACTCCTTCATCCCCAAGCCAGTCCCTTCTCTCTTGTTCCATGTCAATAGCATAATTAGGATCATGTTGCTCTTGGATTGATGCATCCACACGGGATATAAGAGCTTGGATAGTAGAGGTTAGACCAGTGAAAGTAGAGGCAAGTGTGGTTTGAAGCTCTAATTGCCTTTGGCGAATGACATTAAGGATGTTGTCATCCAGTGGAGGTTGGGGTGGATAGGAGGGTTTATTATTTTGGAGAAAAGGCTCATAATAAGAGGGTGGCTCTTCTTGGTAAGGGTATCGAGATGGTGAATATTGAGATGGTGGTTCTTGGGAGTAATTATGTTAGAATTGGGATGGGTCTATGTATGGTTCATACGGTTCATATGGTGGTTGGTTGGGTGGATAAGGGTTAAGGTCATAAGGAGGTGAATGGTTGTAGGTGGCTTGTGAGTATGGTAGTTCAAAGTTATGTTGTGGAGGGGATCATAGGCATATGGCGGCCCTCGTTGGTAACTACAAGGGGTCCACTGATGAGCGGATAATTTATACCCCTTTTGGCCTTGTTTTTACATAGTTTTTAGTATGTTTTAATTACTTTTTAATATATTTTTATTAGTTTTTATTCAAAAATCACATTTCTTGACTTTACTATGAGTTTGTGTGTTTTTCTGTGATTTTAGGTATTTTCTGGCTGAAATTGAGGGATCTGAGCAAAAATCTGATTCAGAGGCTGAAAAAGGACTGCAGATGTTGTTGGATTCTGACCTCACTGCACTCGAAGTGAATTTTCGGGAGCTTCAGAATCGAATTGGAGCGCTCTCAATTTCGTTGAAAAGTAGACATCCTGAGCTTTCCAGCAATATATAATAGTCCATACTTTGTCCAAGATTTGATGGCCCAAACTGGCGTTCAAAGTCAGCCTAAAATATTTTGGCATAAAACGCCCAAACTGGCACCAGAATTGGAGTTAAACGCCCAAACTGGCACCAAAGCTGACATTTAACTCCAAGAACAGCCTAAGCACGAAAAAGCTTCAATGCTCAGCCCAAGCACACACCACGTGGTCTCTGGAAGTGGATTTCTGCACTATCTGCACTTAGTTACTCATTTTCTGTAACCCTAGGCTACTAGTTTAGTAGAAAAACTACTTTTAGAGATTTATCTTAGGGTCTTTTGTAATTGGTGAATCTTATGCTATTGTTCATGTTTGGAGGCTGGCCTCACGGCCATGCCTAGACCTTTCACTTATGTATTTGATACGCACGGAAACTTGTCTCTCAACAAATTTCCCTTCGGCAAGTATACCGAATTGTTGTCAAGTAATAACTCATAAAAGAGTGAGGTCGAATCCCACAGAGATTAACGGATTAAGCAATCAATGGTTAATTGATTATCCTAGTCAGACGGTTCAGATTTGGATAATGAGCAGTAGGAATTGTAAATTGACAGAAAAGAAAGGAAAAGCAATAAAGTGCAGAAAAGTAAAATGACAAGAAAAGTAAATGTAAGAACTAAAAAATAAAATGAACATTAGGATCAAGAGATATTGCAATCCTCCGGATCATGTTCATTCTCATCTCTTCCTCAATCAATGCGTTCATTGATCTCCTTGGCAATCTTAAGTGATCGAATTACAATTCCTTGTAATTCAATCTCTCAAATCTTGATCAATAGCCAATTCCTTGGTCAATTGCTCATGAGAAGAGATGAAGGATGGTCACTGATTATACCACATGCATTTCCAAATCAAGTGTTGGTAGAATTATAGTCACCATATCCTTCAACCCCAATTTGGTCCAACATGAGAAAGCATTTCTAGCATGATCTCTTCATTCCTCTTCCAAGGTTCAGAAGAGATCCAAGTATGAATAGCTTCTTTTCCAAGATAACTACCCAATTGGATGAAGATTGAAAGCTTTCTAGTAAAATCAAGAGAAAAGAAAGAAGAAGAAGAATGAGAACTACAATTGATCTATTGAATCACAATAGAGCACTCTAACCCAATGAAAAGAGTTAGTTGGTCATTGCTCTACAAAAAAATAGAAAAGAAAGAAAGTGCAGAAAAGTAAAGATGAAGATTAAAACTAAAATTGAAACTTCAAAATTCATAAATGAAAAGTACAAAGAAAAGAAAGAAAAGGAAAAGTGTGTGAGGGGAGGGAGTCCGAAGACCCCTCTCTAATCCCCCCTTTCAGAATTTCAGTCCCCCTCTGAATGTAAAAGCTAAGGCCCTTATATAGGCTCTCCTAAATTACAAAATGAAATTAAAAGCAAATTACAATTAAATGAAAATTCCTATTCTAGATGCTTCTTGTGGCCTTGACTAGTTGACACTTGTGGGCTTGCTTCCTTGAGGTTGGGTGGTCCTTGAAAGAGAATCAAGTTGAGGTCCAGGTGCTAATGTCAGTGCTAACTTTAGCCACACTAACGCTACAAGTGTGGTGTTAGTGCTGAAGTTAGTGTGGCTAACGTCACACTTGCTACCCAGTTGGTGTTTTTGGGGCTTAAAAGATGCCTCTGGTTTGTGCTTCAATTTCATGCCCACTATAGAGTATTATATATCGTTGGAAAGCTCTAAATGTCAGCTTTCTAATGCAACTGGAATCACCTCAATTGGACCTCTGTAACTCAAGTTATGCTCCTTTAAAGGGGACATGGTTGCTGGCATAGTGGCTGGCGTTATTGGCAAACGTGAATGCCAATAACATCCGCGATCAGGGCCGAAAATTGCCAAGTTTTGGAGCTCAAACTTAATTCCCACCCCATACTATTATATATTGTTGGAAAGCCCTAGATGTCTACTTTCCAACGCCTTTGAAAGCGCATCATTTGGAGCTCTACAGCTCGAGTTACACTTCTTGGAAGGTAAAGAGGTCAGTTGGCCTTACTACAGGTTGATACCATGTTCATCTTTGCGCTTTCAAGGCAGGTTTTCTCCCTCAAATTTAGTGTCCATCATGTAGTGCTATATATTTATGGAAAGCTCTGGAATCCTACTTTCCAATGCCACTGGAATCACCTCATTTGGAGCTTTGTGGCTCAAGTTATTCTTGTTTGAAGAAGGCATGGTCAGGCTGCTGGGTGAGAATTTTGCCCACGTTAATGTCCACGTTAGTGTAACTAACGTGGCCATTAACGTGGGTCTTCCTTTTCTTTGCAAAGTTAGTGGTGTTCACCTTTTCCACTAACTTTGGAGTTGCCTTTTCCTTCCACGTTAGTTCCCACATTAATGTAACTAATGTGGAAGCTAACGTGGGTGTTTTTTTCGGCTTCGCAAACGTTAGTGGCGTTCACCTTTTCCACTAACTTTGGCATCTCCCTTTCCTTCCACGTTAGTTCCCACATTAATGTAGTTAACGTGGAAGCTAACATGGGTCTTCTTGCACCTTCGCTAGCGTTAGTGGCACTCACTATTTCCACTAACGCTGCTCCTTCTTCAAAGTTGATGCCATTAACGTTCCCACTAGCGTTCCAACTTTCCTTCCTTCCACGTTAGTGCCCACGTTAGTGTAACTAACGTAGCCGCTAACGTGGCTCTTCTCTGCTTCTTGTTACCTGAAATCAATCAAACAAAGTGCATCAAAGTCTTGCTCTTAATCATGGGATCATGCATCATCCATTTTATTATTCAATTCATGTATAATTCTCATGAAATCATTCAAAATTCACAATGTTTGCTTGAATCATGGTGTGAACGCATTTTCATTCAAATACTTGCTTATTTCCTAGAAAAATGCATGAAACCAACCTAAAGCATACAGAAAATGGCTAGTAAAACTAGCCAAGATGCCTTGGCATCAGTATTTTCTACGGTGGAGTTTCTACACCCCATAGATTAAGGTGTGGAGCTCTGCTGTTCTTCATGAATTAATACAAGTACTATTGTTTGTCTCTTCAATTCACGCCTACTTTTTCTCTAAGATATCCACTCGCACTTCAACCTGATGAATGTGATGATCCATGACACTCATCATCATTCTCACCTATGAGTGCGTGCCTAACAACCACGTCCGTTCTATCTGCAATAGCTTGAGTGCGTATCTCTTGGGTTTCTAATCTAAGATTAGAACCTTCGTGGTAAAGGCTAGAATTATTGGCAGCCATTCTTGGGAGCCGAAAGGTCTAAACCTTGTCTGTGGTATTCCGAGTAGGATCCAGGATCCAGAAAGTCTAAACCTTGTCTGTGGTATTCCGAGTAGGATCTGGGAAGGGATGACTGTGACGAGCTTCAAACCTGCGAATGTGGGGCACAAGTGACAGTGTGAAAAAGGACAATGGTCCTATTCCGACGCTAGCGAGAAATGACAGATGATTAGGTCTGCGGTGACAGCGCAGATGGATTTGTTTTCATCCGAGAGGATCAGAGAACTTGCCATGGAAGGAGGTAACGCATAGTTAGAAGAAGGCAATAGGAAAGCAGAGGTTCTAAAGCAACAAAGCATCTCCAGACGCTTATCTGAAATTCCTACCTATGAATTACATAAGTATTTCTATCCTATTTTATATTTTATTTATCTTTTAATTATCAAAACCTTATAACCATTTGAATCCGCCTGACTGAGATTTACAAGGATGACCATAGCTTGCTTCAAGCCGACAATCTCCGTGGGATCAACCCTTACTCATGTAAGGTATTACTTGGACGACCCAGTGCACTTGCTGGTTAGTTGTGCGGAGTTGTGAAAAAGAGTTGAGATTAAGATTGTGCATACCAAGTTTTGGGCGCCATTGTTAGAGATCACAATTTCGTGCACCATCTACCATATCCATCATCTTGGTACACACCCTGGAATGGCTCTTGACCATAGTAATTCGATGGAGGTTGGTTATCACGAAAGGGTCCACCATAACTATTGTCTTGGGATGCATCATGGCCGTTGCCCACGGCACCTTGGAGGAGGTTTTTGCCGAAAAGGGTTGATCAAATCCTTGTGGCTCCTCCCATCTTTGATTGTTCCGACCTTGATGCATGTTCTCATTATAGCGTCCATTCCCTGCAACATAATTTGAACTAAACTCATAGCCGAAGGGGTGAGAATTCATAGTAGTAAGAGAAATAAAAACTAATAAAAATTAATGAAAATAAACTACTAAAACTAAAAACACTAACAAAGAACGAAAAAGCAAAAATTATTCACAATAACCAATAATTAGGCACACGTTTACAATTTCCCGGCAACGGCGCCATTTTGACGAACGGAATTTTTTGCTAGTAAAGAATTCACAAAAGTAATCACATTGTAAGTATAGTTTCTAAACCAACAAAGAATCCTTTCATACAAAAATTTGATTGTCACTAAAGCAAATCCAATAAAAATAATAACCGAAGTATTTAAACCTCGGGTCGTCTCTCAAGGAATTGCACGGAAGTATGATTTATTATTGGTTATGGAAGAGTATCTTTTTGGGTTTTTGAAATAAGAGAACAGGAAAAGTAAATTGCAAGAAAGTAGATTAATAACTAGAAAGGCTCCTGGCAAGGTATGAGAACTGGACGCCCTATCCTAGTTATCCTTATCAATTGTGATGAGATATGTTCATTGCTCCCACTTAGTTAACCCTTACCGAATAAAAGAAAGTCAAGTGTACTAATCAATTTGATTCCTCAAGTCCTAGTCAACTCCCAAGGAAAGACTAGCTTTAGAGGGATCCAAATCAACCAGCAAATTCCAATTATCAATCAACAAAGGAGTTTGATAACTCAAGAGTCTCCAATTACTCAACCAAAGCCAAGAACATAAAAATCTAACTTAAAACCCTCTCAAGCATTTTGTTAAAGACTTGGAAGGCATAACATAAGAACATAGAAAAGTAAAAATAGAATATAAGATCTAAAGCCAACAATTGCAAGATCAATGATAACAAATAAAGGAAGAAGCAATAAATATAAAATACCTCAAATTGCATTAAACGGGAAAATCAAATCTAACATGAAAAGTTCATAAATTCAATTGGAAAGATAAATACACTAGAATTCTAAGACCATTAAAAGTAGAAGAGAAACTAAAATAAATCAACATTGAACCTGGAATGGAGAAGAAATAAACCTAAAACTAAGAGAAATCCTAAAACCTAGAGAGAGGAGAGAGCCTCTCTCTCTAGAAACTACATCTAAAACCTAAATTGTGAATAATGAGAAGTGTGTGAATGAATTCCTGGATTTCTCCACTCTGTAGCCTCTAATCTGTATTTTTTGGGCCAAAAAGTGGGTCAAAAACAGCCCAAAAATCGCACCCAGCGATTTCTGATACGTCCAGCACGTGGCTCTGTCACGTGTACGTGTGATCCACGTGTGTGCGTCACCTAACAGCATGGCAACTATGGAGAATTATATACCATTTCGAAGCCCCAGATGTTAGCTTTCCAATGCAACTGAAACCGCCTCATTTGGACCTCTGTAGCTCAAGTTATGGTCAAATTAGTACGAAGAGGTCAGGCTAGACAGCTTAGCAATTCCTTCAGTTTCTTGTATTCCTTCCACTTTTGCATACTTCCTTTCCATCCTCTAAGCCATTCCTGCCCTATACCCTGAAATCACTTAACACACATATCAAGATATCGAATGGTAATACGAGAGATTAAAATAAGTAATTTAAGGCCAAAGAAGCATGTTTTCAATCATAGCACAAAATTAGGAACGAAAATGTATACTCATGCAAATTATATGAATAAGTGAGCAGAGAGTTGATAAAAATCACTCAAATTAGCACAAGATAAACCATAAAATATTGGTTTATCAGTAACCACTACTTGGTCAAACCAACAATTTCCGTGGGATCGACCCTCACTCACCTGAGGTATTACTTGGATGACCCGGTATACTTGCCGGTCTATCTGTACGAATTCTGCGGAGCCAGTTTCGTGCACCAAGTTTTTGGCGCCATTGTTGGGGATTGTTTGGATTTGACAAACTACCGGATTATCTTGTTGCTTAGATTAGGTACTTTTTAATTTTGTTTGAGTCTTTTATTTTCTTTTTGATCTTTATCTTTTTGTTTGAGTCTTTGTTCTTGTTCTTGTTAAAGTTCAAATTTTCTTGCTTTCTTTTCAAAAATAGTGTCTTTTGTTTGAGTTTATTGTCAATTCTTAAGCTTGGTGTCCCTTTGTGTGTTCTTTGTTTCCTTTGAATTTTCGAAAATTATTATAGTGTTATTTTTTTGGTATTCAAGTTGTTCTTGTTTCTTTTCTTGTTTTGATCTTAAAAATTTTAAGTTTGGTGTTTTATGGTGTTTTTCTTTTTAAGTTTTTGAAAATTTAGAGTCTTAGATCTAAAAATTTTAAGTTTGGTATCTTTTGGTTACCTAAAACTAGACAAAACTAACAAAGAAACAAAAAGGCAAACATATTCACAATATTCATAATAACCAATAATAAGGCACACATTTGCAATTCCCCGGCAATAGCGCCAAAAATTTGACGGAGGGAAAATGTCGGTAAAGATTTTTCACAAAAATATCGTGTTGCAAGTATATTTCTAAACCAACAATTTATCCTCAATCAATGTTTAAATTGTTTGTCACTTAAGCAAACCCAATAAAATTAACCGAAGTATTTAAACCTCGGGTCGTCTCTCAAGGAATTGCAAGGAAGTGTAGTTATTATTGGTTATGGGAAAGTATATTTTTGGGTTTTGAAATAAGGAACAAATAATGTAAATAACAAGGAAATAAAATAATAATTAAGAAAAGTCCTAGCAAGGATTGAGAATTGGAATTCCTATCCTCATTGTCATCATCAATTGTGATGGTAATTGCCTTTTGCTTTCACTTAGTTAACCTCTAACAATGAAGAAAAGTCAAGTGAGCAAAATTAACTTAAGTTCACAAGTCCTAATCAAAGACTAGATTTAGTGAAGCCTAAGTCAACTAGCAAGTCTCAATCACCAATCAACAAAAGAATTTCAATAACTCAAGAGTCTCTAATTGATCAATCAAAGTTAAGAACATAAAAAATCTAATTTAAAAGCCAACCAAGCATTTTATCAAACACTTGGAACGCATAAAAAAAACATAGAAAACTAACATGACATAGAAAAATCTAAAACTAACCAAAGCAAAGAAATAACAATAACAAAGCAATTGAACAATAGGAAACGTGAAACATAAATTGCATTAATGAAAATTGAGAGTAACACATGAACTCATAAACTAAATTAGCAAAATAAAGGAATCAATGAGAGAAGTAAATAACTAAAATGCTAGAACAAATAAAAGTAAAAGAAGACTAAATTAAAGGAAGATTGAACCTGAACCTAAGGAGAAATTAAAAGAAGAAAGCCTAAACCTAGAGAGAGGTCTCCTCTCTAGAAAACTACATCTAAAACCTAAAATTATGTGAATGAAGTGTGAATGATTGACTCCCCCTTCCAGCTCCACTTTGCAGCCACTAAGAAGTATTTTCGGGCTTGAAACTGGGTCCAAAGCAGCTCGGAAATCGCCCCCAGCGTTTTCTGTTCAATGCAGCACGTGACGCTCTGTCACGCGTATGCGTCAGCCACGCGTACGCATTGCTGAAAGAATTCCTAGTCACGCGTATGCGTCATCCACGCATACGCGTCGCTTGCCTGATGCACTGGTCACGCGTGCGCGTCATCCATGCGTGCAGGTCGCTGCCATCTTCCCAAAACTTCAATTTCTTGTGTTCCTTGCACTTTTGCATGCTTCTTTTCCATCCTCTAAGCCATTCCTGCCCTGGAAAACCTGAAATCACTTAACACACATATCACGACATCGAATGGTAATAAGAGAAGATTAAAAATTAGTAATTTAAGGCCTAGGAAGCATGTTTTCAATCATAGCACAAAATTGGGAAGGAAAATGTAAAACATGCGATTTGTATGCATAAGTGTGAGAATAATGGATAAAATCCACTCAATTCAATACAAAATAAACTGTAAAATAGCGGTTTATCAGATGCCTAAGATCCAGATCAACCCATGATGGAAGAGGTGAATTACATGGGAGAACCCTATGGAAACACCTACAACTCCTCATAGAGAAATCATCCTAACCTCTCATGGAAGGATTAACAGAAGCCTCAGCAAGGCTTCAACAATAATCAAGGTGGAAGAACCCAGAATGGGTTCAATAACAGACCATTATTCCCATCTTCTTAGCAGCTGATGGAGACTTCTAAGCAGAGCCTTTTTGACTTAGCAACCATAGTCTCTGAGCTCTCTAAGACCACTCATAGTTTCAAAATAGAAACTAGGTCCTCCATCAGAAATCTAGAGGTACAAGTTGGTCAACTGAGCAAGAGAATCCCTGAGACCCCTCCTAACACTCTTCCTAGTAACAGTTAAGTGAACCCAAGAGAAGAGTGCAAGGCCATCACTGTAGAGACTGAGGCCGAAAACGAAGAGCATGCAAGGGAGTTAAACGCTAGTAAGGAAGACCTTATTGGGCGTTCAACGCCCAAGGAGGCACCATCACTGGCGTTGAACGCCAGCAAGGAAGACCTTACTGGGTGTTCAACGCCCAACAAGCCACCATTGAACCCCAGTAAGGAGCACCTTACTGAGTGTTCAACGCCCAAGGCAGCACAAAAGCTGGCATTGAATGCCAGTGAAGATATCCATGATGGGCATTCAACGTTCAAAGAAACACAAGTCCTGGCATTGAATGCCACAATAGGGATAGTTGGTAACCCTCAGCCACTGAGAACATCCCTATTAAAGAACTGATGGAACCAAAGGGTCATGAGGAGCCCATTGAAGTGTGATGAGCGGATATTTTATACGCTTTTAGTATGTTTTATTTAAGTTTTATTAAGTTTTCATAGGTTTTAGTGCAAAATTACATTTTCGGACTCTACTTCGAGTTTGTGTGTTTTTATTCAATTTCAGGTATTTTCTGCCTAAAATTGAGGAGCTGGAGCAAAAGTCTGATTCAGGGGCAGAGAAAGCACTGTAGATGCTATCAGGATCAGACCTCCGTGTACTCAAAGGAGCTTTTCTGGAGCTACAGAAGTCCAAATAGAGCATTCTCAACGGCTATGGAAAGCTAACATCCAGGGCTTTCCAGCAAAGTTTAATAGTCTATACTTTGCTTCAGAATTGAAGGCCCAAAACTGGCATTCAACACCAGCCATCTGCCTTATTCTGGCGTTCAATGCCCACAAGGAGGAGACCAGCGTCCAACGTCCATAAAGGTGTCCCTAGCGAGCGTTCAACATCCAAGGAGCATCCTAGCACATGGGAGATACTAAAGCTCAGCCCAAACACTCACTAAGTGGGACCCAAAAGTAAATTTTCACACTACAAGCCTAAGCGTATCATATTTCTGTAATCCTTAGTCATTAGTTTAGTATTTAAAGGAGAAGATCACCCTTTGTTAGACACACTTGATCTTTCCTGGAATTTTTCAAACCTTTCATTGTATTTTTTATCAGTATGAGTCTCTAAACCTCTTAGGTTAAGGGGAGGAGCTCTGCTGAGTTTTATGGATTAATAAAAGTATTAATGTTCTACTTCAATTCGTGTTTGATTCTCTATTCCAAGACGTATCTTCGTTCTTCATCCTTATGAATGCGTTGAACCGGCACAAGGTTATCTCATTCTACATGGGTTCAGAGTGAGTTTTTCATCGGGACAATGGTGAACCACTAGTTTGATTATATATTACTTAGACGGCTAATCCATGACTTCGTTCGGGACTTTCCGAGACACCAGTTCAGCAGAGGTATGGGGAGATTAGAGTCTTTGTGGTAGAGGCTAGAACCAAAGGCGCAACATTCTCTGATATGGAAGATTTGACCTTGTCTATGGCGTTTTGAGTAAGATCACTAAGGGGAATAGACTGCAGGAGCTTCACCCTCAATCAGACTGGATGCGCACTAACCCTGGTGTTTAGCTTTGGAGGAGAATCGGCAACCTCTCAAGAAAGGTGTTGATCACATACAACCTGCCATAGAAGAAATCATTCACAGTTGGAGGAGACAGTAAAACCGAATTGCTCCAGAAGAATAAAGCATCTCCGAAGCCATAACCATATTCTTATCATTGCATTTACCATCAACTGACTAGGATCTACAAGATAACCATAGCTTGCTTCAAATCACAATCCTCGTGGGATCAACCTTGACTCACTCAGGTATTACTTGGACGACCCAGTGCACTTGCTGGTTCAATTGTGCGAGGTGTAATTCTGCGCACCAAATTTTTGACGCCGTTGTCAGGGATTGTTCGAGTTTGAACAAACCAACGGATTATTTTGTTGCTTAGATTAGGTATTGCCTTTAATTTTTGACTCTTTTATTTTCTTTTTCTTTTTTTCAAAAAAACCAAAAAAAAATCAAAACTTTTTCAAAAACCTTTATCTTTTCTTTATTAATCTTGATCTTTTGTTTGAGTCTTTGTTCTTGTACTTGTTTGAGTCTTTTTCGAATTTCTTGAGTCTTTTTCTAAAAAATTTTCAAAAATAGTGTCTTTTGTTTGAATCTTGTGTCAATCTTTAAGTTTGCTGTCTTCTTGTGTCTTTTCTTTTAAAATTTTCGAAATTGGTATCTTTGGTTTTCAAAATTTTTAAGTTTGGTGTCTTTTGCATGTTCTTTATTTTCTTTGAATTCTTTAAGTTTTGTTCTTGGTGTTCTTCTTAATCTTCAAAGTGTTTTTGTTTTTCTTCTTGTTTTGATCTTAAAATTTTTAAGTTTGGTGTCTCTTTGTATTTTTCTTTGCAATTTTCGAATTCTTGGTGTCTTAGATTTAAAAATGTTAAGTTTGGTATCTTTTTGTTGTTTTTCTCTTTCTTCATTAAATTCAAAAAAAAAAAAAAAATAAATATCTATT